>NW_027529169.1:972045-1064542 GCF_008692635.1 Crocuta crocuta | reverse complement strand
AAAAAAAAAAAAAAAAAAAGAGTTGGATGCTTAACTGACTAAGCCACCCAGGTGCCCCTCAATTTCATTTCATTTTAAATAGCCACATGTAGGGGCGCCTGGGTGGCTTAGTCGGTTAAGCGTCCGACTTTCGCTTGGGTCATGATCTCGCGGTTCGTGGGTTTGAGCCCCGCATCAGGCTCTGTGCTGACTCCAGCTCAGAGCCTGGAGCCTGTTCAGTCTGTGACTCCCTCTCTCTCTGACCCTCCCCTGCTCACGCTGTCCCTCTCTCTCTTCTAGAAATAAATAAAAATATTCAAAAATAAATAAATAAATAAATAAATAAATAGCCACATGTAGCTAGTATAATGGACAGTGCAGATCTCTGATCTCTGATTGGCTTTTCTTAGTCAAATTTTGCTACCCTTCTTTCAAAACCGAAGCTCAAATATCACTTCATTTAAAAAAAAAAAAAAAACACTTCACCTATTCCAGCTCTAACATTGTAGATTCCACTATTAATGTTTGTAGAATGATTACAAACATTCAAATTAAAGTATTTGAGGGGCACCTGGGTGGCTGAGTCAGTTGAACGTCTGACTCTTGATTTCAGCCCAGGTTATGATCTCACAATTCATGGGTTTAAGTCCCACATCAGATTCGCGCTAGCAGTGCAGAGCCTGATTGGGATTCTCTCTCTCTTTCTGCCCTTCCTGTGTACTCTCTCTCACAAAATAAATAAATAAACTTTTTAAAAAATAATAAAAATGGGGCGCCTGGGTGGCTCAGTCGGTTAAGCATCCGACTTCGGCTCAGGTCATGATCTTGTAGCTTATGGGTTCGAGCCTCATGTCAGGCTCTGTGCTGACAGCTCGGAGCCTGGAGCCTGCTTCAGATTCTGTGTCTCCCTCTCTCTGCCCCTTCCCCACTCATGCTCTGTCTCTCAAAAATAAACATTTAAAAAATTTTTTAATTAGGGGCGCCTGGGTGGCTTAGTCGGTTAAGCGTCCGACTTTTGCTTATGTCATGACCTCGTGGTTTGTGGGATCGAGCCCCATGTCGGGCTCTGTGCTGACTGCCAGCTCAGAGCCTGGAGCCTGTTTCAGTCTGTGACTCCCTCTCTCTCTGACCCTCCCCTGCTCACGCTGTCTCTCTCTCTCTCTCCTAGAAATAAATAAAAAACATTTAAAAAAAAATTTTTTTAAATTAAAAATAATAAAAATAAAGTATTTAAAAAACATCTCCAACATGAAAAATCAGAATAAACTGGAAAAAGAAACTCAGAGTAAACAGAAAATGCACGGAACAAAGAAATCCTTCCTTCCTTCCTTCCTTCCTTCTTTCCTTTCTCTTTAATCTCTTCACCCAACAGAGGGCTCATATTCACAATCCAGGGATCAAGAATCACATGCTCTACTAATTGAGCCATCCAGGTGCCCTGAAAACTGTTTTTTAAAAAACTATCCTCAGAGAATAAGAAAATAGTGGAACCATGAAGCAAGATGAGATTGCTATGAAAAGAAACACTTAGAGAACAAGAAAGAGGGCTTAGAAATTGAAAACATAATCATTAGAACAAAAAATTCATTTTTTAAAAAATTTTTTAAATTTTTTATTTATTTCTGAGAGAGAGAGAGAGACAGCATGAGCAGGGGAGGGTCAGAGAGAGAGGGAGATACAGAATCTGAAACAGGCTCCAGGCTCTGAGCTAGCTGTCAGCACAGAGGCTGACGCGGGGCTCGAACCCACGAACCGTGAGATCATGACCTGAGCCGAAGTCGGATGCTTAACCGACTGAGCCACCCAGGTGCCCCTAGAATAAAAAATTCATTTGAAGGGCTGGAAAAGAAAAGATAAGATTTTCCAGAAAGTAGTACAAAAAAGACAAGTTTTTGTTATTGTTGTTTTAAGGAGGAAAAAGAGAAGAATGGTTCAGGAGGTCTAATACCTGACTATGGGAGTTTCAGAAAAAGAACAACCAGGGAGGGAAAAAATATCAAAACTATATAGGAAACCATCCCAGAAATGAACCCTTTATTGAACAAGGTCAGCATAATAAGAAAATGGACCTACACCAAAGCACATTATTTTGAAATTTCAGAACACTGAGAGTTAAGAAAAGATCTTAAGAGCTTTCTGACCCCTTCCTTTTCCTCTCCCCCAAAAAAGCCACAGACCTAGAAAGAATGGCCTAGGATTTCTAAACAATGGAAGTGTTCATTTGTTAGAAATAGGTTCTGGAAAAGAAAAAGTTTTTAACATTCAAGAAGATTGAGAGGTCAGAATAAAGGTAGGGAGTTGCTATTTTTTCCAATCTGTTAGTACTATTTTTCTCCTTTTAACAACATATATATATTACTTTAACACAATTTTTTAAATTTATTATTGTCTCTTGATGGACACCTTTTTCTTTTGTACAGAGATTTTAAAGAGAAATTTTCTAATAAATATAACCAAAAGTGAACTAAACTGCCTCTATCATTTCAAGTATTCATAAGTAGCCTAATAGCCATTAGTCAGGGGTGCTTCAGAGATGATGGGAGGTTAGAACAGGTGAAATGTAAGTTCCTTATTATCTCTTTAGTTTCTGTGATTTTTAAGCCTTTGTCCTTTTTCACAGCAGTACCATTTGTTCTGCCTTTCTTCCAAACTCCAGGAATGTTTTCTACTCTCTGACTACCTAATTACTTGTTTCTAAGACCTACTTCATAGCCACCTCAGTCAACCTTGATTGGTGTGAATTCTTTGAACTTAGAATTATCCATATGCCTGTTTGGCCTTTAATTATATATTGTTTCTGTTACTGCATATAGGACCTGGTTTTCTTGTTCATTTAAAAACTTCTTGATACCAAAGAGTTTAGCTTATACATTTTTAGAATTTAGTATAGTGCTTAATATATAATAGTCAGTAAATATTTAAATAATTATTGATTGCTTGTTATATATTCTACCATGGTGAAATAAATAGACCGATGGGGTGCCTGGGTGGCTCAGTCGGTTAAGTGTCCAACTTCGGCTCAGGTCATGATCTCACGGTTCATGGGTTCCAACCCCACATTGGGCTCTGTGCTGACTGCCAGCTCAGAGCCTGGAGCCTGTTTCAGATTCTGTGTCTCCCTCTCTCTCTGACCCTCCCCTGCTCACGCTGTCTCTCTCTCTCTCTCTCTCAGAAATAAATAAAACATTAAAAAAAGTTTTTTTAAACATATAGACCTATCCCCAAGGAGCTTAGAATCCTTAATTAAAGGTTTAAAGTACTATGTAGTTGATCCCAAACTAAACTGTTTCTTTGGTATACATTTATTATTATAAGAAAATTCATATATAAATATGTAGGACAAAATATAATATACTTTTATAATTGCCACAGTTTAGGTATTCATCCTTAATATTCTCACCAAGATTTCCTTTTCTAGTCCCAAGTACATCAAACAGGTTTACTAAAAAAATTTTTAAGTATAGTTTCTTTTTTTTTTACTCTTTTTTATGAACTGTTATGAGGATTTTCCACGCAGACATAACATGCTACTAAAATCCAAATCTCATCTTGTTCTCAATCAGATTTTCTCCCCTATTGGGTATTCTAGATTGTATAATTAAACTGATTATTAAGATTCTGTATTCAAAATTTTGTTGTGTACATTTTTTTGATTTTTATAAATCAAAAAATAAAAGATTTTTTTTAATGAATTTTTTTAAGTCAAAGAAAAGTTATACTTAAGGCACTATGACTACAAACTTAATGGTCTCCAAGTAGAATGACCCTGACTTTACTTTCTTAATCTTTGCTCTGTTAAGAAAACTGTTTACTGAAGCCACAATTTCTTTTTTTTTAATATTAATTTATTTTTGAGAGAGAGAGAACAAGTGAAGGAGGTATAGAGAAAGAGGGACAGAAGATCCAAAGCAAGCTCTGTGCTGACAGCAGAGCTGGATGAAGGGCTTGAACTCATAAACCATGAGATCATGAACTGAGCAGAAGTCTGAGGCTTAACTGACTGAGCCACCCAGGCACTCCAGTGAAGCCATAATTTCTAAAGAAACGAATGTTGTATGAGACTTAACATAGACCACTAGACTATGTTGGTCTAATATTTAGAAAGCCTGACTACTAAAGTAGATGTGTATGGGTAGTTGGGATATTTTAGAGCAGCACTCTCTTAATACAGTAGCCACGTATGGCTATTAAGCACTTGAAATGTGGCTTAGACTAGGGGAGCCTGGGTGGCTCAGCTGGACTCAATTTTGATTCAGGTCATGATCTCACAGTTCATGAGGCTGAGCCCCTCATCAGGCTCTGTGCTGACATCTCAGAGCCTGCTTGAGATTCAATCTCTCCATCTCTCTGCCCCCACTTGTGTTCTCTCTCTTAAAAAAAAAAAAAATTAAAGGGGTACCTGGGTAGCTCAGTTGATTAAGCATCCGACCTTGGTTCAGGTCATGATCTTGCTGTTTGAGAATTCAACCCTCTCATTGGGCTCTGTGCTGACAGCTCAGAGCCTGGAGCCTGCTTCAGATTCTGTGTCTCCCCCTCTTTCTGCCTCTTGCCTGCTCACACTCTGCCTCTCTATCTCTCAAAAATAAATAAATATTAAAAATTTTTTTAATTTAAAAACAAATTTTATTTTTTTTAAATTTTTTTTTAATGTTTTATTTATTTCTAGGAGAGAGAGAGACAGCGTGAGCAGGGGAGGGTCAGAGAGAGAGGGAGTCACAGACTGAAACAGGCTCCAGGCTCTGAGCTGGCAGTCAGCACAGAGCNGCCCGACGCGGGGCTAGAACCCACGAACCGTGAGATCATGACCTAAGCGAAAGTTGGACGCTTAACCGACTAAGCCACCCAGGCGCCCCTAAAAACAAATTTTAAAAAAGAAATGTGACTAGTATAAATAAGGAACTGATTTTTTTTAAGTTTAATTTTAATTAATTAAAATTTTAAAACTGATAAGAAAGCCTGGCTGGCTCAGTTGGTGGGGCATGTGACTCTTGATCTCAAGGTTGTGAGTTTGAACCCCACGTTGGATGTAGAAATTACTTAAAAATAAAATCTTTAGGGGCACCTGGGTGGCTCAGTCAGTTAAGTGTCCGACTTTGGCTCAGGTCATGATCTCGCGGTTCGTGGGTTCAAGCCCCACCTCGGGCTCTGTGCTGACAGCTAGCTCGGAGCCTGGAGCCTGCTTTGGATTCTGTGTCTCCCTCTCTCTCTGCCCCTTCCCTGCTCATGCTCTGTCTCTCTCTGTCTCTCAAAAATAAATAAACCTCAAAAAAATTCTTTTAATAAAATAAAATCTTTTACAAAATGTTTTAAGTAAATAAATAAGTTTTAAAACTGATATTTGATTTAATTATTTGAAAACTTTTAAGTATGTTTAAGAAATTTGGATATATGAGCCTACTTTTCAACTGTATATTTTATAATTTAAATCTAAATATAGATCAAGTATTTCTCATAATAATATATTATTTACATTGAGATGCACTTCAAATACAAAATACTAGATTTCAAAGACCTAGAAGGAAAGAATGTAAACTATTTCAATATTTATTACATGTTAAAATGATATTATTTTAGATATACTGGATTAAATATTAAGATTAATTTTACCTTTTTAATGTGACTACTAGAGTATTTAAACTACACATTTCTCATTATATTGAACAGCACTATTCTAGAGAATTCTTAAAAGATACTTAAAAGTTATACTTTCGTGTATTCTCACTTCCAAAATGCTAATTATAATGCATGGCCTTCATAATTTAGATTATAAGAAGACCAGTCTAGCTCCTTATATAAAAGTTTTTGAACAGTTTCTTGAAAACCTGGATAAATCTCGAAAAGGAGAACTTCTCAAGAAGAGTGGTAAGACTATACTTTTCCCTTTTAGCTATAGATCTTAGTATAGGAAGTTGAAAGTATCCAGCAAGTGAGTCATTTTAGAGCTCTAGCCTTTGCCCTGCTAAAACAAGTTATTTATTTGGCTTACTTTCCTTAGTGTTTTAAAAATTGAGATCCCTTAATTCAATAGATATTCAATCAGGTACTACGTATCAGGTATTATAAGGAAACAAAGATTAATTATACAAAGATGAATTCCACACCATGTCTCCCTGCTCTTAGGAAGTACTAACTGAATCAAAACAAAGAAGTATAAAATGCCAAGAAAGAGATCTCATCTGATTCTGAGAACCTGAGATTTCATATGAAAAGAGTGGTATTTGAAATCTTCAATGAGCTGCTATATAGATTCTAATCCCCAATGCCAATATACCATGTCTTAAATTATGAGTAGGATTTCCACAAACAGATTTGATGGGATAATGGTACAGGAGTGGAAATAGGTGACAGGTTCATTCTTAAAGGAACAGCAAAGGCAAAAACATTAGAGACAAACACATCAGGTCACTCTGGAGTCCATCAAGTAGTACAACTAATCTGGAAAAAGATGTGTCAGGAAGTGATTGGATAGAAATCTGAAAATGCAGACTGCATCCAGGGTATAGACAGCTTTGAATTCCAGTCTTGAGAGTCTGGACTTAATTCAGTAGAGACAAGGAATCTATTAAAGGTTTTTGAGGAAGATTTTACCATGATTTATAGTTTAATCTAGCAAAATAAAATGCAATAAAAATCTGGGGAGACACAGGGGATAAAATAGAGCCCAAGAGGCCAATTGGGTAATTAACATTTAGGAGAGTAGCACTGGAGATCTCTAAAAGGTACAAATACCAGAGCCATCCTTGAGAAATGGTAATAATTTGGAAGTGGAGAGATGAAAGAGGAAAGTTAAAAGTGTTATTACAGAAGCCAGGGGAAAGGAAAGTTTCAAGGAGCAAATGCAGTAGAGAAGTGATAAAGTCCTGTTGGATATTGGAACTAAAAGGAGATACCAAGAGGACAGCAGTGTCAAAGGAAAAGTTCTTTGAATAGGAAAGACTCGAGCATATGTGTAAGCCAAAATGAAGAAAATCAGCAGCAAATATTATTCAGGAGGTTGATGGATACTACAGAAACCTGTGGCAATGTTACACAACTATAAACTCCCTTTCTACTTCATTTCTTAATAAAGTGCATGATGGAAAGTGCATGATGGTTAGAGTAGTGCCCAAGACAATGCTGAACTCATAGTAGACACTCAAATATGTGCTTACTGAATGAACAATGACACTGAACTTGCAAAGCCTCACTGAACTTGCCATTCCAACTGGCTATATTAAGTCCTTTGTATTCTTGCTCTGTACCGGCTCCGCCTGTAATGTGGGCTTCAGCAAATGTGAAAGCAAATCTTTATGCATGATGTGAATTTAATAGAAGCATTAAGCAAATCAGAATGTGAAAATAAATGGGATTTGTTTTCCTTTACTAACCTTTGATAAGAATCTATTCTATTTCAGATTTGCAGAAAGACTTCTGAAGATAACAACTCTCCTCAAACCATTGTAGATATCTTCTACCTTCAGCCAATAACCAAATACTTCAAGAGCAATTAATGAATATGGTGGAACCATATGTGTCTTAGTGCTCAAACCAAAATGTCCTTTTCTTGAAAAATAATTATGTTGAAAAGATTCCTGAAACCACCTAAGGAGACTGCCCAGGTTTCTAGAAGAGCAGTAATGAGAGGAACAAGTAGATTCCAGATAAATTTGTAAAAGTTAATATTATACAAAGATACTTCTAAGATTTTTGTTACATCTTTTACCAGTTGCCATATGTATTTTGATATACTTCTACCAGTTGCCATATGTAGAGGCAAGTGAGCAGTAATACGCTGAAGACTTTAATCTCAGCTCAAGATAACAACCTCCATATTTCTGGACTGAATATTCTAGGTACATAAGAGCTTTGTCCTTAAATCATAGACCTTAGGTTAAATTAATTATGCCTGGAGTATGTATTAGGTCATTTTTAATTTTGCTTACTGGTATTTTTATTAATCAGGCCACACCCCACTGCACATCTTTTAAAAATCCTTTTAAACTGGGCATTTAAACGTATGAGTTACTAGATTACAATATTAGGGCAGACTAGAGTGGTTTTTTTACAACTGTTGCATTTGTAGCTCCTAACTTCTTTCCTCAGAAAACAACTGGATTAGTGAACACCATAAAGCAGCAGCTTAGAATAACCATTTCACCGACATAAAGCTTGTTTTATTTAAGACACTTCCCTTTCTACATATCCAAATACTTAAAGGTTTTTTTTTCTTCCATATTTGATTTTTTTTTTAATTTCTGAGAGAGAGACCGCATGAGCAGGAGAGGATCAGAGAGAGGGAGACACAGCATCTGAAGCAGGCTCCAGGCTCTGAGCTAGCTGTCAACACAGAGCCCGACGCAGGGCTCGAACCCACAGACTGTGAGATCATAACCTGGGCTAGTCAGACGCTTAACTGACTGAGCCACCCAGGCGCCCCTCATATTTGAATTTTTGCGATAGATTCTAAAAGTGTCAGATTTCTTTTGCCTAGTTTTACAACCAATCTAAACAAAACAGTCATTCTGGTTTAGTCCATCTGAGAAACTGAGAAGTCAAGCTATCAGGCTAATGCTCTGTATGACTTATGAAAATTTTCCTTCCTTTGCATTTCCTTTAACATTGTTTTCTCTGTAGCCACACAGTCTTTTTTTATCTTTTGGTTTATATGTATAAAGCAAACTTTACATTACAGTCAGTACACCGAAATGCCTTGCATTTCCTTCTCTAATCTTTTAAGAAAAAACATTAAAGACCATTGTGCAAAATTCCTTGTTATTTTGAGCTTCTATTTGCTATGTATTGTTCAGTTTTTAAATTTGGAAAACAGTGGGCCAGTTAAAAATTTCTGAATGCAAAATTACTAAAGACTCATCAGTCCAGTTTAACTCAGAATGGGAGTGTAAAGGCTGGTATTAGGCTTCCAATATGTCTACCATTAAAGTATTTTAATGCTTTAATATTAAACCCATTGGATAAAGCTGCTGTACTAGCTCATAAAATTAGTTACAGAACATATTGTACTCATTGAAAAGAATGTTTTTACACTGTATGTTAACTAAATGGAATTTAAATAAAAACTTCAAAAATGTTTTTAATAATAGTCTTTTTTTTTTTTTCAAAATAAATGTTTGGTTCTTGAAGATACCAGAAACATGCTCAGACTATTGACTTCCCTATTCTCTGATTTTGCTAGCTCATCCATATATAAGAATTGCAGAAACAAAGGGCACAGAACTGGTTTCCATCCCCAAACTTGCCCAATTCATAAAGAAACCCAAAGAAAGAAAATACATCTTTTCTTAGCTAGTCATTAAGGAGAGAAAAGTCAGTGAGCTTGACGGGAAAGAAAGGGAAGTGGTCAAAATAGCTTTACTTATCTGAGGAAATGATTGGCTATTGCTGATCCTTTATTCTGAAGGTAAATGGACTGCACTGACAAATCTTCCAGGTCACATATTTACTTAGAAAAAGTAACAGCACTTTTTTTTTTTTTTTACAAATAGTTTATTGTCAAATTAGTTTCCACATAACACTCAGTGCTCATCCCCACAAGTGTCCTCCTCCATGCCCATCCCCCCCTCCCCCCCACATCCATCAGTCCTCAGTTTTTGTCAGCATTCAAGAGTCTCTCATGGTTTGCCTCTCTCCCTTTCCCCCACCATTTCCGCCCTTCTTCTCCCCCTTGTTCCTCCGTCAAGTTCCTCCTAATCCTCCTATACGTGCAAACATATGATATTTGTCCTTCTCTGCCTGACTTATTTCGCTCAGCATAACACCCTCAAGGTCCATCCATGTTGCTACACATGGCCAGATTTCATTGTTTCTCATTGCCATGTAGTATTCCATGGTATAGATAAACCACATCTTCTTGATCCATTCATCTGTTGATGGACACTTGGGCTCTTTCCATGTTTTAGTTATTGTGAGTAACAGCACTTTTTAAGTAATGTACATATATTACCTAATTTAATCTCCTAATTCTATGAAGTGCCTACTATTATCCCTATTCTATAGATGTGGAAACTGAGGCACAAGCAGGTTAATTAAATTGCTCAAGGTCACTATGAATTGACCAAGCTGTGATTCAGATAGAGTATGGCTACAGAGTCCATGTTCTTTTTATATACTTTTTTTTTAATTTATCTCTGCACCCAACATGGGGCTTAAACTCAGAAACCTGAGATTGAGTCCCATGCTCTTCCAACTGAGCTAGCCAGCTACCCCTACATTCATGTTCTTTATCCCTCCACAATATTGCCTCCCCTAACTGAAGTTTCAGAATTTCTCATTTCTGGTAAATTCCACTATTAATCCTAATTTATAAATCCTCACTTCACAAGTAGTTTTCAGAGCATAATGTCACTGCTTTGCTTAAAAGACAGCCACAACTGTCTTAAAGTCATTAGCTCAAATAGTGTTAGCTGGTTTAAGTAATATATTTGTAGGGCTGAGAGAGGATATGAAGGGTCAGGGCCCATGGCCTTTTCATGAACAAAACACTGAATTACATTCTTTTTTCTGAAATAAAATTTTAACGCTTATTTATTTTTGAGGGAGAGACACAGTGTGAGTGGAGGAGGGGTTGAGACAGAATCCGAAGCAGGCTCCAGGCTCTCAGCACAGCTCAGGGACAATGAGAGCATGACAGGAGCTGAAGTCGGACTAACCTAATAACCCACCCAGGCGCCCCATCTACTTTTCATAAATCTTACCGTATAAATCATGAGTGGGGTCTAGATTACTTTCTGGATATCTGTTTGCCCAAAACACAAGAAACAAGAATTGCGTAAGTGGCTATGTTCTTTTTTCTGAGGGTAATATATATAATAGTTTCAACATCGGTTTAAATTGTGTACTCCAAAAATAAAATAGGGTTAACCTAAGTCACTGCTACCTTACAATGATGTGAATACAATCTGTGGCATTCAGTATTATTTAGTATCTCCTATTTCCCCTCATCAGTTGGAAAAGCGAAATCAAAAAGTCACTGCAATATCGCCGTGGCTACTTTACTGACCGGAGGGCAGAAGATGCTTCTTTCATTTCCCTTTGGGTATCAAAATTCCTCGACTTAGGGGATGGGAAGAGGTCGGCTATCTAAGGACTGCACGGCTATCTAAGGACTGCACGGAGCGGAGGTTCCTGCCAGACCAGGGCGTTCTGTTCTGAATTCTTACCCTTATTTAGACCTCGTCACCACCCCGTCCGGGAACGACCGGAGGGGGTCACTCAAAGGAAGTGACTGGCGGCCGCTCCTGACCCGGAATCGGTTCCTGGTCCCGCCCCCTCCACCAGGCTTCCTTCTGCAACAGGCGTGGGTCACGCTCTCGCTCGCTCTCTTTCTGCCGCCATCTTTGTTTCGCGTTTCCCGCACAGTAAGTCCTGTCTTCGCCGCTACTCTCTATCCACAGCCATCCGCCTTTTTGCGGACTGAGCCGCACTGGGGACTGAGAGCTAAGGGCAGTTGGAGGCTTTGTGGGGCCGCCGGGTTCCTACTCGCCCCTGGGAAGTGTGGCCTTGGAGCCTGCGGACAAAATGGGGTCTGCGGTTGAAGTCCTGGCAAAAGCAGGGCAGAAGGGCCGTGGGCCGGGTCTGGAGGCCAGGGCTGGGGAGATGAGAGCCGGTGCGGTGTTGGGGGCGGAAGCGGAGTGCGTCTGCTGTTGGGAGAGGTTTCATGAGAACCCGGAGGAGGTTAAGGGGGTCACAGCTTTGGACCCCCCCCCACACACACACAGACTCGCCGTTCTTAATTGTGACAAGCGAGTGTTGGGACTTAAGGCTCTCTCTTTCCCCTCCTGGTTCCCGAAAGTCGACAAACGGGAGTCCTGGAGGTCCCAGCCTAGGCGGAGTGAGTGTAGGAGGGGAGGTTGTGCAATGTAGCGTCTGAAGCCTTCCGTGGTCGGGAGCGAAACCAAGATGCTCTCCCTCGGGTTGAGAACGCAGTGGTGGTTGTTGCCCTTGTGGGATTTGGCGTGTAGAGTAAAAGGAACCACTGCGCACTAGAAGTCTATTTTCTGCGGAGTAAAGAGGTAGAAGGTGATTTGCTTGATCAGAGATCTGAGCCTGACGTCTTCTTTCTTACCTATTCCCAACAGCTTTGGGGAGGGTTGTTCCGAAACATCTTCATCTTTTTTTTTTTTTTTTTTTTTTTTTTTTTGCATAATAGCCCTTCGCAGAGTTTTTAAGAATATCTGACTCGGTTGGGCCGCAGAACGGATCCCAGTCAATTCAGGCCTCCTTTTTATTCCCTTCAGAAATGCCTGGTGAAGCCACAGAAACCGTCCCTGCTACAGAGCAGGAGTTGCCACAGCCACAGGCTGAGACAGGTAGGTTCCCCTAGCCCCTTTGCTGTTCATTAAAATTGTAAGATTGACTCTAAGACCGTTTGGTGGGTAAAATGACAAAGGGAATACACTTGTTTTTCAGAGTTAAGTCATTAAAGATGGGCTGTAGCTTTACCAGGAAGGAGAGTCCCTGATACTAACTGCTGTCCTGGAGGGACTTCATTATGGAATGGAATATGAACAGTGATCCAGGAGCATTAAAATCTCCCTGGCCCACTTTGCTTAAGTTATGGTAACTGCTTCAAGGGGCATGCTGTGGAACCCACACCTCACATAGAACTGAGCTGGGAAGGGGCTCAGTGATTCTTACTTACTGGAACTGGATGACACACTTGCAGGCCGAGGAGACCTGAGCTTTTGTGAAGTTCCAGCCAGCAAGTTGCATCAAGGTTTTAGATGGCAGAGCTTGGCATTGTGCCTTCATCACATGTCTGTATGAGATGTGTCCTAGTGGTAAATGTGTTCTACTGGGCCCCAAGGCCCTCCTAGGTTGGTTAACTTATTTTATGGGTTGGCATTGAGATTTCTAATGTGCTGAAACAATGTCTGCATCAGTAGCTTGCCTGAACCCAAGATTGAAATAAAGCTTTCTTTGACTGCTCTCCAGCTTTGAAATTAATGGATGTAAACATAATGTAAAGGCAAGTTTTGAATTCTGGTTAAAATACAACTCTAGAAATCTTGAAAAGGGATAGTGAAAAAATATTTAATGATATTCTTGCTGCGTCAGTTGTGCTGAAGTAAAGAAAGGGAATCTTAGGGCTGCAACTTAACTCCACCTGTCATTTAAGGGCAGTTTCTTTCTCTTTCTGGAATTAAAAGAGTTGTTTATAGTTGAAAGCATTAAGGTTCTCTCTCCCCACCTGTCTGATTTCAGCAGCTGAAGGGATTAATACAGCTGCTAGAAAAGGGAGGGGGCCTCTGAGTTAGTGAACAAGCTATATGGAATCCTTGAAATACAAGGGACTTCATGGAAGGAGAAAAAATCCTGTAATTCAGTGATAACCAAAACTTATTCAACAATGTGATTTTACAAATGTGGAGACTGAAATTTAGATGAAGTTCAAATAATCTGTTTCAAGCCTCAAAGCTAATGCCATTTGCTTCTGAAGCAATCCTTAATGCCAGTAAGCTTATTTCTCAATCGTTTGCGCTTGTACAGTTGGGTTAATAAGAGTGCGCCAGTGATAAAACACTCTGAATTTTTCCTATAACTAATTAATTATTATAATGAAAAAACTAGCCCAAGCAATTGGTTATAGTGTCTAAAGCAGGTAACTTGGGACTTACCTCATCTTGAAGTCAAGTCAAAGGGAATTCTGAGTTTCTAATTTTGATTAATGTGTTAGGAAGCATTTACACTTATAAGACTTTGACTTACCCACTCTTCAGGAAAAACTGGTTGAGCCGCCTATCTTTTCTGTAGTTAGATACTGGTTGAATAAATTGTGAGTTTGGATGCGGTAGNCCTTACAGGTATTGAGCATTTGTTGGTCTAATCCTGTTACTTCCTGAATAGTAAGCATGGTACTTTTTCATCATTCAGAAAATCTTTTGCTGAGCTTTACTCTAGTAAAGCTAGAATATTGGTCTATTTTGGCAGAATGATATACTTATCCAAATTAAGGGGTAAAGAGCCAATGTATTCTCCACTCCAGTTCCCTCCTTCCAAAATAGAACCACAGTCTGGTTTAACAAGTTGGGCTACAGTTTCATAATACAATCCCTACCCTTGTGACTAAGCTCTCTCCCTGGCAGTCTCGTTCATCTTAGATTGATGTCTGAAGGGCTAACATTACCTAGGAAAGTCTGTAGAGACTGAAGTACGACCCATTTGTGATTGGGTGTTTTACTTGCTTGATCTGGGTGAGTAGGTAAATGGAGGCTTAGAGAGGCAAAGCGACTTAGTTCTTAGTACTTTTTGAATTGTGTGCCAGACACCACCTTCCTAAAAGTAAGATTTTTCTGACCTTATTGGAAGCCTGAGCATATAAAGACTTGTTTTTTTCTCATTTAGCTCTGAGCCCTGGTCATTATCACCATTCGCTGCCTTCCTTGTTCTGATTTTCAGTGTCTGTTTCACTGAAACAGACTGATAACTTGGGACAGAGTAGAACAGCTATTCTAGTGGTTTTCTATGGCCTTTCAGAAAGACTTGGGGTTTGTTTGAGGAAGGGAGGGAGGAGGGCACACCTGGAAAAGGTTGGAAAGCATGTTATTCCCAACCCCACTCCTAGGCCTGTGCTCCCCATTTAGAGACTAAGAGACTGATTAGACTGTTCTTTTCACCTTAAAATAGTTTGGTTTTTTGTTGTTGTTTTGTTTTTGGTACTTGGGAAATGTGGGATATGGGGAGAGAGATGTATTCTTACTCAACCACTGAAATATGTTTGGGGAAGGTTGCTGTTGCCTGTCACCTTTGTCTAATCCTGTGTGGTGACTTCATTCTCAGATTTAAAAATTCTGTGTTTCCTGTGAGGCATGTTGTACCAAGTTGGGCTGCATAACTCACCTTTGTTTTTTTCCTTCCCTTTCCTTCTTTATTCCCCTTTTTTGCTTTTCTCCTCCAGCTGTGCTTCCTGTGTCTTCAGCCTTGAATGTCACTGCTGCCTTAGGGCAGCCTGAATCTACCCTTCCCCCTCCTTGCCCTCAGGCTCCCCAACAATGCCCTCTGGCAACCCCTAACCAGCCTTCCCCATTCCTTTCTCCCTCTAGTGTTGCCTCAACCCCTTTTGCAGCTCCTTTTCCTCAGTCATCCTCTGTGACAGCCCTGCCTTTAGGAGTTGCCCCTTCCCCCACTGACACCCCAGCTTTCCTACCAAACCTACTAGGGCCTCCCATCTCCCCAGCTGCCTTAGCTTTGGCCTCTCCCATGATAACTCCAACGCTGAAAGGTGCCCATTCCTCTTCAGCTCCCTTGGCTCTGGTAGCCTTGGCTCCCCACTCAGTTCAGAAGAACTCTGCTTATCCACTTAACCCTCTTAGTTCACCTCCTTCAATTGCTGTGACTGAGTCAGGGTCAGTGACATCTCTGTCATCTCCCATTGCTTCCTCAGAACCAAAGACCTCGCCTATTCAAGACCCCTTACAAGTAGACCCTCCACAAAGTACCCCCATCCCTCCAGGTATAGTCGGCACTGTTCCTTCCCATCTTGGGACTCCATTGGCCTCTGTTCAGTCTGGAGTAGTGTCATGTCCTCAGATGCTACCCACCACTCCCCTGACCGTCACTCCCCCTCAGTTCAAAGACATCCCTGTTTCTTCAGCTCTGACTTCTCAACAAAACACTGAAAGCCTCAGCCTAAAGGGACCCGGTAGTTCACCTGCTGCTGTATCTGTTTCTATACAGTCTACTTCTGTGGCTCCCAACATCTCTCCAGTTTTTCTCCCTTCTCTAGGTTCTCATCCTGCACCTTTACATCAGAGTTCTCTTGGTTCTCCTGTTCAGCCCTTAGGTCAAACAGGCCCTAATGTTCTGTCACGTGCTATAGTGGATGCCACTTCCGTAGATCATTCTTCCATAGGGGCCTCTTACCCTGCTCAGAGATCTGTAAATCCTCCCCCTCCTTCCAGAAATGAGGTGGCTTCTGCTGCTGTGGCTGCTTTTCCAGTGGGGGCTCGAGATTCCCCTATGGCTCTTTCTGTTGACAAAAACCCTTCTGCTGTCACTGGCATAGCTTCCTACAACCCCTCTGGTTCATCAAATATAGCTACCTCTTCTCCATTATCTCCTACAGCCTCTCTCGTTCTCAAAGGCTCTCCTGATGCTACTCATCATCAGCCTTTGGTGGCCCAAATTCCTGTTTCTCCAGAGAGTCCAAGCTTGAAAGAAGCTCCTGTTAGTTCTGTTGGAACCACCCCATTTGTTATGGCTAATCCCTCTACAGTTTCTGCAGCACCTGCTACCTTTGAGATACCTACTTGTATCTCTCCTCCAGTTTCATCAAGTCCCATAAGTAGTAAGGACGCCACTTCCCATACTGCCCTGGTTATGACTCCTGTGGCTCCCAAAGAGCTTTCTGCTCCTCAAGTAACAACCGCTCTGGGAATACCAGTCTCTCCTCCTCTGCCAGCCCCTGAGAACCCCAAAAGTCTCCCTGCATCAGTATTGGTAAAGTTACCAACACAAAAAGATCTCCAAACCATACCTGCCTCTGTTGTTGGAGCCCCTGTTTCACCAGTCCAGGCAGGACTCCCTATCAAGAAAGACCCTACTCTAATACCATTGGCCCTGGCAGCCCCTAAAAATCCCCCCTCTTCCCAAAGTACATCACCATTGGAGATATCTCTTTCTCCTGAAGCCACCTTAGCAAAGAAAAACCTTGGAGATCCTCTCCCTGTAGTTACGCCAGTCAGTACTATTCCCTCTCCTATAGGTGTTAACTCCCCAATTTCTGTAATTAAGACAGATCCTTATGCAAGCCCAGACCCCAGTAGTCTGCTTCCCAAAAGTTCTCTCCCTACTCCAACCATAGCTACATTTCCTGCTGCCACTGCTGGGGTGACTCCTAACACTTCAGCCAGTCCTTTCCTAGGAGCTCTCTCTTTGGCTCATAAAAGCCACCCAGAGGGTAGTTCCACTATTAATATTTTACCATCTGTTCCTCCAGCCTCTGAAAGTTGCCCTATGGCTCCAACTGTGACTTTATCCCACCAGAATGTTTCTGCTTTTCCAGCTGCCATGGCACTGGCCCCCGAAATTCCCAAGTCTGAGCCCTTTCCCTCTCTTCCTCCTCAAGGTGCAAAGAAAGTTCATGGTATTTCTCATACCTCGGCATTGGAACCTGTGGCTTCCTCTCCTGAAGGGCACCCAGCCAAGGACTCTGGTTCTTCTGTTAATGCATCTTCTCAAGGAACTTCCCTAGCTGACTCCCCATCTCCTTTAGAGACTAGTGTGTCTCCCCAAACTAAAAGACGTCCAACCAAGAAGGGTTCAACTACTTCTACTACCCCAACTCTTTCTAGAAGTGTACCTGCTATCCCTGATGTTCCTGCTGGAAATCACTCCTCTCCTGTTTCTCCAGTTGAAGCTTCCTTTCTTCCAGAGGCCAATCTTTCTTTTCAAGCCCCTAAAGGGTCATTGGCCAAGAAGCATTCCCCCACTCCATCCCCCAAAGAGGCCCCAGATACCCCACTTCCCAAAGAGGTTTCTACTCCCCCAGCTGTGGCTCCTCCATCCCCCAAAAGAGCCCCAGCTACTCTACCTCCCGAAGGGACCCCCACTGACCCAGCTGTGGCTCCTCCCACCCCCAAAGGGGGCCCAGCAACCCCATCCCCTAAAGAGACTTCTGCTCCTCCATCTATGACTCCTTCCTCCCTCAAAGAGTCCCCAGCTATCCACCCTCCCATAAGGGCGCCTACCCCACAAGCTGTGGCTCCTGCGTCTCCCAAAGAGTCCCAAGCAACTCAAGCCCCCAAAAGAGCCCCAGCTGTGGCTCCTCTCTCCCCCAAAAAGTCCCAAGCAACCCCAGCCTCCAAAAGAGCCCCAGCTACTCCACCTCCCAAAGGGACTCCCACTGCCCCAGCTGTGGTTCCTCCCTCCTCCAAAGGGGCCGAGGCAACCTCATCCCCTAAAGAGACATTCGCTCCTCCATCTATGACTCCTTCCCTCAAAGAGTCCCCAGCTACCCACCCTCCCATAGGGGCCCCTACCCCACAAGCTGTGGCTCCTGCATCTCCCAAAGAGTCCCAAGCAACTTCAGCCCCCAAGAGAGCCCCGACTGTGGCTCCTTCCTCCCCCAAAAAGTCCCAAGCAACTCCAGCCCCCAGGAGAGCCCCAGCTACTCCATCTCCCAAAGGGACCTCTGCTGCCCCAGCTGTGGCTCCTCCTTCCCCCAAAGGGGGCCCCGCAATCCCATCCCCTAAAGAAACCTCCACTTCCCCAGCTATGACTCCTTCCTCCCCCAGAGAATCCCCAGCTACCCAACTTCCCAAAGGAGCTCCCACTACCCCAGCTGTGGCTCCTGCCTCTCCGAAAGAGTCCCAAGCAACTCCAGCCCCCAAAGGGGGCCCAGCAACCCAAACCTCTGAAGAGACCTCCACTCCCCCAGCTAAGACTCCTTCCTCCCCCAAAGGGGGTCCAGCAGCCCCCTCCTCTAAAGAGACCTCCACTCCCTCAGCTAAGACTCCTTCCACCCCCAAAGGGGGCCCAGCAACTCCATCCTCTAAAGAGACCTCCACTCCCCCAGCTAAGACTCCTTCCTCCCCCAGAGGGGGCCCAGCATCCCCATCCTCTAAAGAGACCTCTACTCCCTCAGCAAGGACTCCTCCCTCCCCCAAAGGGGGCCCAGCAGCCCCCTTCCCTAAAGAGAACTCCCCTCTCACAGCTAGGACTGCTTCCTCCCCCAAAGCTGCCCAAGCTCCCAGAGGGGCCCTGATCCCTCAAGCTGTGGCTCCTGCCTCTCCCAAAGAGTCCCAAGCAACTCCAGCCCCCAAAAGAGCCCCAGCTACCCCACCTTCCAAAGGGACCCCCACTCCCCCAGCTGTGGCTCCTCCCTCCCCCAAAAAGTCCCAAGCAACTCCAGCCCCCAAAAGAGCCCCAGCAACTCCATCTCCCAAAGGGTCCCCCAATGAACCAGCTGTGGCTCTTCCCTCCCGCAAAGAGTCCTCAGCTACCCAACCTCCCAAAGGAGCCCCCACTCCCCCAACTGTGGCCCCTCCCTCCCCCAAAGGAGGACCAGCAATCCCATCCCCTAAAGAGACCCCCACTCCCCCAACAATAACCCCTTCCTCCGCCAAAGGGGCCTCAGCTGCCCCGTCTCTCAAAGGGACCTTTACTCCCTCACCTGTGACTCCTTCCTCCCCCAAAGAGTCTCCAGCTACCCCAGCCTCCAGAGGGACCTCAGCAACTCCATCCCCCAAAAGAGCCCCAGGAACCCCATCCTCCAAAGGAACCTCAGCAACTCCATCCACCAAAAGACCATCAGCTACCCCATCCTCCAAAGGTGTCCCCACTCCCTCACCTGAGATTCCTTCCTCACCCAAAGAGGCCTGTATATCTCCAGTTTCAGTTACATGTCCCTTGGGGTCCATTGCCCCTCAGGCATCTAAAGGCCTACCAATGAAAGGTCCCACAGCTCCAGAAAGTGCGCCAGTTGTCACAGCTCCCCCTGAGAAAGATCCATTGGCCAAGAAGAGTTCTGCTACTCCATCTCCTGTGTGCTCAGATCCCTCAGCCAAGAATGATATTAAAGGACCCCTTTCTACAATGGCTCCAGCTTCTCTACTGACAGTCTCTGCTCAGAAAGCCTCTTCTCCAAAGACCCTCCCTGTTTCTCCGTTAAAAGGCAAAGATTCTTTTCATTCCCCAAAGAGCCCTTTGGCTCTTCCTCCTGAATCTGTGACATCTACCCCTCTAGCAGCAGCTTCCTCTGAGATGGTCCTTCCTAATGCTGGATCAGCATCTGTCTCTCCAGCACCCACCCCATCAGTCTCTCTGCCTCTCGCTCCCTCCCCGGTTCCCCCTCTGCTTCCTAAACAGCAATTTCTGCCGTCCTCACCTGGGCTGGTGCTGGAATCACCCTGTAAGCCCTCAGCCCCTGCTGATGAGGATGAGCTGCCGCCTCTGATTCCCCCGGAACCAATCTCGGGGGGAGTGCCTTTCCAGTCGGCCCTCGTCAACATGCCCACCCCTAAACCTGCTGGGATCCCTGCCCCAACCCCCTCTGCCAAGCAGCCTGTTCTGAAGAACAACAAGGGTATTTGCCTTGGTTTGCTGTGTGCATGGTGTGTTGCCCACACCCCTCCTGGGGCCACCCACCAATACTAACCCTAGGATGCGCCGCTCCAGTGTATCTGCTTGTGTTTGGACATAGAACATAGAATGATACCATTTTAAATGCAAAAGCTCTAGGTATATGAAACAATCTTGGTTTTCATCACCTCAGATAGTCTGTTTTGTATCATCTTGTCTAATGTCCAGGCCAACCCTGGATCTGCCGTCTTTTTTACCTGAATGATCTGACATTGAAAACCAAGACCTGTTAGATCCTTTAATGTGCTCTAATCTCTGCCACATGACTAACTTTGTCCCTGGGCCTGGGATTTGCTAAAATGTTGGGAAATACGAAACTATTTGCATTTCTTTTTACTTCTTAGATTTAGTAATGACCAGTGCCCAAGGGACTCCCTGTCCAAGACCTTTTCCTAGCCTGAGAATGGTGCAGGTGTATGCTTTCTTCTCTCAGTAGTCTTTATTGATGCTTGGCCTTTTGATTGAGGTAAACTTAAAATGCGTGAATTCTATTTGGAAAATGGGAGAGGTTACAGGACAGGATCTAAAAGAGGTGAGAGAACTGTAGGTTGGCAGTCATTGAGAATCTTTGAGCTATGTTGATTAGACCAAATTGCTTGGGTAAGTGGTTTAAAAATAAGGCTAAATGTGTGTACACAACTGCTTCTGGCCTTCCCCAACCCAGTCAGTATAAAGGATAAGGGGAAAATGTTCTCTCTGGCCTGCCTTCACAATGTGAACTTACTGCTTTTTCACTTAAATGTATCTGGAGATACCTTGTCTGCCAGAACCTCTTTGAGATGGTTGGGTGATTGGGTAGAATTTGTAGTTAGGTAGGTCATTGGTATTTGCCCGTTCCAGTAAGTAAAGACCTTGAGAAAGGAAGCAGTTACGGTTTATAAACTGCTTGGCTGTAACTAGTATTTACCTCTCATTTCTGGGGCTGGGTCTTTAATGGATGTGTACACACTAGTTTGTGACTAGGTTGAAGGCTTTTGTGCTGGCTTCACACAAATCAGTTGGTTTACACTTAACTTTGTGAGGTCTAGCATAAGCCAGTGATATCTAGTCCAGGCAGACTATGGTGAGGTGCCTCCTCCTTATAATGTACTATAAAATAGTAAAAGTTATTTGTCATCTCAGGATCTGGGACAGAATCCGACAGTGATGAATCAGTACCAGAGCTTGAGGAACAGGATTCCACACAGACAACCACCCAACAAGCCCAGGTCAGTATTCTCTTATTCACTGGTTAAAATACCTGTGCCAAGGAAGCATTGGAGAACAAGAGTTGATCAGAGAAGCTGACTTAAGTATTTGGAGAAGTGTACCTTCATAAAGGGAAAGTTTCCTGGGGATTTTGGTATCTTGGCTTCACTAACATTCCAGTTTACTCATAGTTGTTTTATCTTCTTAGCTGGCAGCAGCAGCTGAAATTGACGAAGAACCAGTCAGTAAAGCAAAACAGAGTCGGAGTGAAAAGAAGGCACGGAAGGTGAGATTTTAAGTTATAAACCAGAATTAAAGGTTCTGTTGAAGCAGCTTTAGAGAGGGGAAACTGTAGGGTAGTATATTTAAAGTGACAAATTACTATGGTAGAAAGCTCAGAAGTCTTGGAAGCCAATTCTGTATTATATAAACTTAGCCTAGGAAAAGGTTTTGCTTTGATGTAGTTATTAATGTGTTATTACCCCCTGAAGCTGCTTCTAAAGAAATGAAAAACCTGATGTTTTCTATTTCTTAGGCTATGTCCAAACTAGGTCTTCGACAGGTTACAGGGGTTACAAGAGTCACTATCCGGAAATCTAAGAATATCCTCTTTGTCATCACAAAACCAGATGTCTACAAGAGCCCAGCTTCAGATACCTACATAGTTTTTGGGGAAGCCAAGGTAAAGAAAGTTTTCATGGATACGCTATAGACCGTGGATGCTCACCTTCAACACTAGTCACTAGTAATAGAGTTAGATAATTCTCTGGTGTTGAATATGGGGCTGTAATTTTGAGTCAGATAATTCTTTGTTATAGAGGAGCTTTCCTGTGTGTTACAGATGTGTAGCAACATCACACCCAGGTGTGATAACCAAAAAAAAAATCTCCAGACATTTGACAGATTTCCCTGGGTGACAAAATCACCTCCCAGTTGAGAACCACTGTTCTAGAGCTAAGCTACAACTCTTTCCACAGTGATGTATAATCTTAGTGAAGACAAGCAATTCAAAACTATATAGTAAGTTAACCCAAAGTGGTTTTAGAGTGAGAATTTGGAAAAGATATAAATGATTTATTTCATTTACTACAGACCGATCTATTTACATAAATCTGTATTTTCTGCCCTTTAGATTGAAGATTTATCTCAGCAGGCCCAACTAGCAGCTGCTGAGAAATTCAAAGTTCAAGGTGAAGCTGTCTCAAATATTCAAGAAAACACACAGACTCCAACTGTACAAGAAGAGAGTGAAGAAGAAGAGGTATATAGGAAAATCTTTTATACTTTTAATCCTCTGCAGATAATACCATGTTTGTATTGATGGGATTCTATATTGCTTTAAGCTTTCAAACTCCATTGAGTTAAATAATTTTGAGTTATATTAAGAACTAGATTTGGTACAGGGTGCCTGGTTGGCTCAGTCAGTTAAGTGTCTGACTTTGGCTTAGGTCATGATCTTGCAGTTTGTGAGTTTGAGCCCCGCATCAGGCTCTGTGCTGACAGCTTAGAGCCTTGAGCCTGCTTCAGATTCTGTGTCTCCCTCTCTCTGCCCCTCCCCTGCTTGTGTTCTCTCTGTCTCTCTCAAAAAAATAAACAAAACATTAAAAATTAAAAAAAAAAAGATTCAGCACACTTTGGTGGCTCAGTAAGTTAAGTGTCTGACTTTTGATCTCAGCTCAGGTCATTACCTCATGGTTCATGGGGTTGATTCAAGAGACTCCTTAACTCCCAAAGAACTGTTAAAGTTGTTCTTGCCTTTATTTTTGTTTCTCTCTCTCTCTTTTAGGTTGATGAAACAGGTGTAGAAGTTAAGGACATAGAACTGGTCATGTCACAAGCAAATGTGTCAAGAGCAAAGGCAGTCCGAGCCCTGAAGAACAACAGTAATGATATTGTAAATGCTATTATGGTAAGTGTCCAGTCCTTTACTTATTCCTTGACTCTCTCTGCCCTGACCAATTATGGGTGGCATTATTTTCTGTGGCTTAATATCAGCCGGTTAGGAAGCTTCACAACAAAATCTATTCTGAATTATCTCATATTTTAATGGCCTGAATTTTTAATCTGCCTATAACTACTTCTAATGATCTTTTCTATTACAGGAATTAACAATGTAACCGTCTGAAAACGAGGACCCTTTTTTGGTGTTTCAAAAGAATAACTGCAGCTTGGTTTGAAATTTGTACTGTTTCTATCATTAATAAAGTTATGGCCTCTTGTTGGATGAACTCAGTGGGTACTTGGTCTCTTCTCCCACCCCCCAAAATTGAAGGCTCTAGAAATGAGAACACATTAATTACTCTTAAGACTTCAACTTCAGTTGAAAAGATTTAGTGTCACAGATTGCTCACTTAAAATCTCAGATCTCCGTCTTCATCTCCTGTAAGAAGATATTATGCTTGGCTATGTTAGGGCTTTCTTGTCTTCAGAAAATAGTTTATAAAGTTTCCCTTTTCCATTTTCTTTCCTTTTGTTAACTGTTGGTAAATTCTGATTCTTCTTTAATTTAATAATTGTCAGCCTCTTTTCTGCCCTACAGTCTTGCTGAATATATATTGGTTACCTCTGGACATGTAAGAGCTTGGTACAGGGTTGGAGAGAGTGCATAATGGATGTGGATGAAAAGATTGCACTTTGTAGAAAATGAAAAGGTAACTCATCAAGAGAGTTTTTGACTTCTATACACTGCAAACACTGCTCCTAAACAACACTACAGACATTTTAGTGTACAAAATAAATTATGACTAGGTTGGCCATAATTATGCTAGGATAATAAGTAAAAACCAGATAAATTGATACATAACAATTAGCCAGTGTATGATAAGTATACACAATGCCAGGCGGTGCCTGGGTGACTCAGTTGATTTAAGTATCCAGTTCTTGATTTTTGCTCAGGTCATGATCTCCTAGTTTGGGAGTTTGAGCCCGCATCAGGTTCTGCATTGGCAGTATGGAGCCTACTTGGGATTCTGTCTCTCTGCCCCTCTCCTGCACTCAATCACTCTCTCTCAAAAGTAAACACTTAACAGCGGCGCCTGAGTGGTGTCCTCTGTTGAGCATCAGACTTCAGCTCAGGTCGTGATCTCGCGGTTCATGGGTTCAGGCCCCATATCAGGTTCTGTGCTGACAGCTCAGAGCCTGGACCCTGCTTCGGATCTGTGTCTCCCTCTCCCTCACCGACTTGTGCTCGCTGTCTTGCTCTCTCTCACAAATGAATAAACATTTAAAATTAAATAAACATTGGGGCGCCTGGGTGGTTTAGTCGGTTAAGCGTCTGACTTTCGCTTAGGCCATGATCTCACGGTTAATAGGTTCGAGCCCCACGTCGGGCTCTGTGCTGACTCCCAGCTCAGAGCCTGGAGCCTGTTTCCATCTGTGACTCCCTCTCTCTCTGACCCTCCCCTGCTCACACTGTCTCTCTCTCTCTCTCCTAGAAGTAAATAAAACATTTAAAAAATAATAATAATAATAAAATAAAATAAACATTTAAAATATATATACACACACACACATATACGTAACTCCATAGAAGTCCTCTGAAGAGTAAACTCTGAGTTTTGGTTGTTAGGAAATGGTTTGTGGAAAAGCAGAGAACTAAAATTTGGAAATAGGGAGACTACAAGTAAATGAGGCAAGAATCCTAAAACGGGTACCTGGGTGGCTCGGTTAAGCGTCCAACTTTGGCTCAGGTCATTATTTCATGGTTCGTAGGTTCAAGTCCTGCGTTTGGCTCTGTGCTAACAGCTAGCTCAGAGACTGGAGCCTGTCTTTGGATTCTGTATCTTCGTCTCTGATCCTCCCCTGCTGGCGCTGTCTCTGGCTCTCAAAAATAAAAAACATTAAAAATAAAAGAAAATTTTATAAAAAAAGAATCTTAAAACAAAGAAGTGATAATACACCCAGAAGGAATGTTAGAATGGCTATAAGTCAGATGAACATGGAGGACTTGGAGACTAAAGTTTAGACATTGCCTTTTTCTTTTGTAATTTTTTTTTTTTAATGTTTTATTTATTTCTGAGAGACTATGTGAGCAGGGGAGGGTCAGAGAGAGGGAGATACAGAATCTGAAACAGGCTTCAGGCTCTGAGCTGTCAGCACAGCCCAATACGGGGCTCAAACCCATGAACTGTGAGATCATGACCTGAGCTGAAGTCAGACACTTAGCCGACTGAGCCACCCAGGCACCCCTGTAATGTTTATTTTTGAGAGAGAGTGTGAGAGTAGGGGAGGGGCAGAGAGAGACCCCAATGCAGGGCTTGCAAGATTCTTAAGCTAGAAAATCATGACCTGAGCCAAACTCAGACACCCAAATGCCCCTAAAGTTTAGACATTTCTTTTTTTCTTTAAGTTTATTTGTATATATTTTGAGAGTGAGAGAGCAAGCAGGGGAGGAGTAGAGAGAGAGACAAAATCCCAGGCAGGATCTGCACTGTCAGTGCAGAGCCCATTGCAGGGCTTAAACTGAACCATTATATCATGACCTGATCCTAAGTCAAGAGTGAATGCTTAACCGACTGAGCCACTCAGACACCCTTAGACATTTCTGTTCTTGAATTCAGTTTAAGTAATCTCTATACCCACTGTGGGGCTTGAACTCATAACCCTGAGATCGAGTATAGTATGCTCCTCCAAACAGCTAGCCAGGCATCCCTGGAAGTTGGTCTTCTTGATTCCTATGAGAGTAGGTTTTTGTTTTGTTTTTTGAGAGAGAGATACAGACAGCATGAGCAGGGAAGGGTCAGAGAGAGAGGGAAACACAGAATCCAAAGACAGGCTCCAGGCTCTGAGCTGGCTGTCAGCACAGTCCAATGCAGGGCTCGAACCGGTGAACTGTGAGATCATGACTTGAGCTGAAGTTGGATGCTTAACCGACTGAGCCCCCCAGATGCCCCAGAGAGTAGGTATTTTTTAACACATGTGAATGAAAGCTGAGGAACAGATGAAATTACTTCCCCAAAGACAGCTACTGAAGAGCAGAGCCTTTCATTGCGATAGGCTGTATTTATAGAATGTGGTAGACTATCCTGGAGAAGCACAAATTGACATCTGGCTGAGAATCCTGACCTGTTTCCATTTTACTGCGGTAGAATAAATAGTTCATTGGCCGAACAAGTCTCATGAGACTAATGATAGATGCCTTGACTGCCAAATCTGAGCCCAGTAATTTTTTTTTTAATGTTTATTTTTGGGGGACAGAGAGCGCCAGCAGGGGAAGGGCGGATAGAGAGGGAGACCAAAGCAGGTTCCAGGCTCTGAGCTGTCAGCACAGAACCTGATGCAGGGCTTGAACTCATGAACCATGAGATCATGACCTGACCTGAAGTCTGATGCTTAACCAAGTGAGCCACCCAGGTGTCCCATGAGCCCAGTAATTCTTATTTCAGGAAGAAATTTAGGGATATAAACTCTACTAATCTCACCCTTCACTCCTACCGAGTTAAACTGCCAATTCTTGGTTACTTTTTAATTTTTTTTTTTAATGTTTATCTTTGAGAGCAAGAGAAAGCAAGCAGGGAGTGGCAGAGAGAGGGGGACACAGAATCCCAAACAAGCTGCATGCTGTCTACTGCTCTCAGAACTGGGGAACAAACCCATGAGATCATGACCTAAGCCCAAATCTAGTTGATGTTTAACCACTGAGCCACCCAGACACCCTCTTGGTTACTTTTTTAGGAAGTATGTTCAAGGCTATTACTGCCACAAATGCTATACTTCTATTTCTTCCCACCTCAAGGACCTTGCTGTTGCTATTCTTTTTTCTTCAACCATTCATTAATCCCTTCCCCTTAAGCATTTTTTTTCCCACCACTTTGATATGTACAACTAACTTTCTCTGTCACAGAATGATCTCAAATCATTTTGGCTCTCAAATTAGGGAATGTAAAATTTGAGCCAAAAAAAAATTTTTTTAATAACTACTCTCCTGGTTCTTAAAATTATTATTAAGTCTTTATTCAGATACTCAATAGACCATTTAACAATGATATTTTAGGTAACCTCTGACTTCATCTTTTATAAAACAAGGAGCACCTAGATGGCTCAGTCTGTTGAGCATCGAACTCCTGTTTTAGGTCAGGTAATGATCCCAGGGTCTCAGAATCAAGCTCCACGCTCAGCGTGGAGTCTGCTTGAGATTCTCTTTCTGTCTCCCTCTGCCCCCTCCCCCATGCTTGCTCTCAGATTCGGGCACAGATGTGTCAGTCAGTTAAGCATCTGATTTCAGTTCAGGTCATGATCTCCTGGCTTGTGAGTTTGGCCCTGCATCAGGCTCTCTGCTGTCAGTGTAGAGCCTACTTTGGATTCTTTCTCCCTTGCTCCCTGTCCCTCCCCCACTAGTGCATGCTTGCTCTTTCTCTCAAAAATAAACATTGAAGGCAAACCATGAGAGACTCTTGAATGTTGAGAACAAACTGAAGACTGATGGGTATGTGGGGGAGGGAAAGGGGGTGATGGACATGGAGGAGGGCATTTGTAGGGATGAGCACTGGGTGTTATATGGAAACCAACTTGACAATAAACTATTTTTAAAAATAAGCATTGAAAAAATTAAAAAAAACCTGGTACTTCCAAAGCATATATAAGATTGTTAGCAGCATTTTGCTAAGAATCTGAAATTCACAGGTTATTTACTGAATGACCCTTCTCATTTCTAAAGGAAAAATAAAGCAGTCCAGTTTAATTAGCTGTATTCTCACCATGTTTCTCCATTAGCAGATTTTCCTTTTTGGGGGGAAATACTTCAAACATGCAGATAAAGGACTATGTGAATCTGTCACCCAGGCTGTTTTGTTTTTTAGAAATTAAACCATACAGATATATATGGAGACCCCTGTATACCCTTCCTCAGTCCTATTTCCCTCCCTCAGAGATACCACTATCATGAGCTACTGTTTTAGGACTAATTTCTATAAATGAGTTGATACTCTCTCAATCCATATTTATGTACCTAAAGAAGTTAGTGATCTGCAAGTTTTATTTTTTTTGCAAGTTTTGAAACTTTACACAAAATTGTACATTACATATCTTGCAAATTTCTTTTCACTTCAACTTTGCTTCCATGATTATATCTATGGTAATTGATGTACTTCTATTCATTCCCTTTCCAGTCCACTATAGTCTGGCTTTTATCTGTACCTCTCCACTGAATGGCTCTCAAGTTCACCTAGTTACTAATTCCAGTGGTCACTCTTCATGCATGGCTACATGTGTATTTTCTTCCAGTTAGTATCCTTGACATCCCTTCAGTTACTCTTAAATCTATTTAATCTTCAGTTTCAAGATACCCAAAATTTCTTCCATTATCTATCTACCTTATCAACATATTGCTATATGTATTCCTAAAGAAACTTGGTTTTTACAACAAATGGTGTTGGGAAAACTAGATGTCCACATGGAAAAGAATGAAGTTGAATTCTTACCTTATACCATATAAAAAATTAACTACAAATGGATCAAGGGCTGAAATGTTAAGACCCAAAACCTTAAAACTAAGAAGAAAACATAGGAGAAAAGCTTCATGCCACTGATTTGGCAGTGATTTATAGGATACCAAAAGCACAGGTAACAAGGAAAAACAAGTATGTAGGGGCACCTGGCTGGCTCAGTCAGTAGAGCATATGACTCGATCTCAGGGTGGTGAGTTCAAGCCCCATGTTGGGCATAGAGATTACTTAAAAAAAAAAAAAAAAGTAAATTGTATTTCACCAAAATTTAAAATTTCTCCACAACAAAGGACATAAATCAATAAAAAAGGCAAACCACAAGATCGCGAGAAAATATAAATGACCTATCTGATAAGGGGTTACTATCCAGAATATACAAAGAACTACAAGATTAAGGAAATGGTCAAGGACTTGAACAGATAATTTCCCAAAGAAGTTACAAATGGGCAATAAGTGCATGAAAAGATAACATCACTAATCATAGGGAAATGAAATAAAAACTGCAGTGAGACAGCACCTCACGCACATTAGTGTTGACAAGGTTGTGACAAAATAGGAACACCTGTGCACTGTTAATGGGAAAGTAAAATGGTATCGCTGCTATGGAAAATGGTATGGTAGTTCTTAAAAGATTAAAAATAGAACTACCATGTGATCTGGCAATTCCGCTTCTGGGTATATACTCCAGTTGAAATCAGGGCCTTACATACATTTGTATAGTCATACAGCATTCACAATAGCCAAAAGTTGGAAGCAACCTAAGTGACCCTCACAGATGAATGAATAAACAAAATGTAGTATATACAGACAATGGAATGTATTCAGCCTTAAAAGGAAGGAAATTCTGGCACGTTACAACATGGATGAACCTTAAAGACGTTAAGTTTTGTGAAATAAGCCAGTCACAAAAAGGCAGATTATTGTATTGGTACATTTATATAAGGTACCTAGATTAGTCAAATTCATAAAGACAGAAAATAGAAAAAGGTGTTCGCAAGGGGAGAGAAAGAATGTTTGTTTGTTTATATTTTATTTTTGAGAGAGAAAAAGAGCATGAGCAGGGGAGGGCAGAGAGAGAGGGAGACACAGAATGGGAAGCAGGCTCCAGGCTCTGAGCTTCAGCACAGAGCCCCATATGGGGCTCAAACTCGCTAACGGTGAGATTATGACTTGAGCTGAAGTCAGATCCTCAACCAATTGAGCCACCCAGGCACCCCAAGAATTACTGTTTAATGAGTACAGAATTTCAGGAAAGATGAAAAAGTTCTGGAGATGGGTGGTGAGGGTTGCACAACAACGCGAATAGTCTTAATCCCACTGAACTATACACTTAAAAAGTGGTTATGATGGTAACCATTTATGTTGTTTTTTAAGATCTTTTCCTCTTTTAAAAAAAAATTTTTTTAATGTTTATTTTTGAGAGAGAGACACACACACAGAGTGAGCAGGGGAAGGTCAGAGAAAGAGGGAGACCCAGAATCCGAAGCAGGCTCCAAGCTCTGAGCTGTCAGCCCTGAGCCTGACACGGGGCTCAAACCCATGAACTGTGAGGTCATGACCTGAGCTGAAGTTGGCCGCTTAGCCAACTGAGCCACCCAGGCGCCCCTAAGATCTTTTATTCTTAAGTAATCTCTATACCCAACATGAGGCTAGAACTCACAACCCTGAGATCAAGAGTCACATGCTCTACTGACTAAGCCAACCAGGCAGCCCTATGTTGTATAAGTGTAGTTTTAAAAATTATTTTAAGGAGGAGCACTTTGCGGACTCAGTCAGTTAAGCTTCCAACTCCTGATTTCAACAAAGATTTCAACTGTGCAGTTCATGAGATGGAGCCCCGCATCAGGCTCTGCACTGACAGCACAGAACCTTTCTTGGCATTCTCTCTCTTCCTCCCTCTCTCTCTGCCCCTCCGCCACTTGATCTGTCTCTCCACTCTCTCAAAATAAATAAACATGTTTTTTTATTTACATCCAAGTTAGTTAGCATATAGTGCAACAATGATTTCAGGAGTAGGGGCACCTGGGTGGCTCAGTTGGTTAAACGTCCGACTTTGGCTCAGGGCATGATCTCACAGTTGGGGGGTTTGAGCCCCGTGTCAGGCTGTGTGCTGACAGCTAGCTCAGAGCCGGGAGCCTACTTCAGATCCCGGGTGTCCCTCTCTCTCTGCCCCTCCCCTGCTCACACTGTCTCTCTCTCTCAGAAAGAAATAACACATTAAAAACTTTTTTTAAATAGTTCTTTATGTTCTATATATATGTAATTTTATGTACTCACAAAAATATCAAGTTACTCTTTTCCAGTACACACAGATTTCTTGAATAACAGCCTTGTAAAAATAGTCTTAAACACTTTTCTTCATGTTTTATTATTCAACCTTATTTCACAGAAATCTGTTCAAAGCAACCAGTATAACTCTTTTATTAGGTGCATAATAATAGTGGGAATGTCGCATAATTGATTCATCTAATACTATTGATGACATTCACATTGTTTCCAGGTTTTTGCCATCATGAACAATGCTACAATAAACATATTTATTTAGTTTCTGTAAACTTTCTTGTTAACTTCTAAGTATTTTATATGTTTGGTCCTATTGGGAATGGAATTTCTTCAGTTTGCCATGTGCCTATTGCTAAAATAGAGAAAAGATGTTGATTTCTGTATGCTTCCTTTTATGAAGGGTTGACTCTGAGAAAGGAGAAATGGGGAGTAAGGAGGCTTGACATCATTATTTTTTCATGACATGTATTATAGAATTAAGTGGCCCTTTAAAACACGTGCATGTGTAATTTTTATAAAAATCGAATATAAAATAATAAATGGTAATGGGGCATCCCTATTAGTTTCTGATTTTATCTGAAATGCTGTACTGTTTTACCATTTAGGATAATACTGGCTATTTGTTTAGATATATAGCTTTGCTTATTTATTTCCTGGAATTCTTACTTAAACTTATTGTTATTTATCATTTTATCATTTATATTATAATGCATAAATGCTGACTTTTATCAAAGGTTTTTCAGCACTTCTCAACAATGTCATGATCCTAATCTGATCATAATAAATTATAGTGATTTATTTTCTCAATATTAAGCCACCCCTGCATTCCAAAAATAGTCTTTACTAGGTTGTAGAGTATTATTCTTTTGTACATTGATGAATTCTCTTTGCTAATATGTTATTTAGAAGAACTTCCTTTCTGCATAGGAATTCTTTCTCTCTCTTTTTATTGGTTAAATAATGAATACGATTACCTACAGTGTTGATTACAAATAAGAGAAAAGTGCTAGGGCTAATGAATCTTCTAAATGGGGAACCAGAATCTGGGCTCAGGGCAGGGCACCTCTGTAGTAAGTAATGGAGTTGGGGACAAGGGGTCAAGATTCCTCCTCGACAAAATCAGCTTCTCTCTTGCCATCAGCATCTCACAGAAGGGGTCTATGCTGACAGCTGCCTGGATTGACTTGATCCACTTGTCCTTCTCTGCCTGCATGAGAGCCAAGACCAGGTACACTCCTCTGCCACCTGCCCCCGTTTTGCAGACCTCAGTAAGATTTCCCATGTTGTTGGAGATGCAAAGCTCAAAGCAGTTTAGTTTGTGAGGCTTGTCCACTTCTTGAATGTTCAGATTCTCCACAAGGATGATTCTTCCCAGCTCCTTGTCGGTCATATTCTCAAAATAGTAGAGGCAGTTGTGGTGACAAACCAGCACCAATTCCATGTCTTCACCTGACCTCCTCCCAGCTTAAGGAGCTAGCCCTCCTGGTCCAGGTTGAAGAAGGTATGGGTTAGACCATTCCCATCATCCTCAGGAATACTGAAGGTCTCATTGCAGATGCTGTTCCTGAGCAGCTCTTCAGGCAGGTCCCACCCTCATTGATGCCTTGGTTCATGGCCCCAAAGAGCTCCAGACCAGGCTTGTTCCAGACGTTGAGATTGTGAAAGCTGGTGTTCAGCATGATCAGGTGAAGAATAGCACCTCACATGTTTCTGTAGATTAAAAAACCCTGGGATTGCACAGGTAGTATCACTGGGTGAAAGCTTCCATCATCTGGTTAATCTTCTGGGCCTACCCCAGGAGGCAGAAACCTCCATAGAAAATTACCTTAGGGCTTGCATCAGATTGAGGTCTGGGAACTCATACAGATCCACAAAGGCATGTGTCAAGTTCAGCCCTTCCATCTGCCAGAGGTAGATCCCATGACTGCCTCGTTCAGGTCCTTGCTCTGGTACTCTTGTACCAGCGTGTTCTGGAGAAGTTCCTTCTCTTCCAAGAACTACATCCCCTTCTGGAGTCCATGTTGAAGTTCTTCCTGACCACTGCTGTCTTTTGGTTCTGTTGCAAGGTTTTAGCTACCCTCTTTGGCCTCCAGACCCTCCACCTTGCCCGTGGCTTCACTGAGCTCCCATAGACACTGGATCTTCACCAACAGCTTCCACTTCTGCCTCCAGAAGTTCTCCAGCTGCATCCACTCCTCCAGAGTCATGTCTTGAGGGCTTACAAGCACCAGGCACCATCCTCCTTAGCGGCTAGGAAGGCCTGTGGGTCTGGCCTGGATCCACTTTGGCCGGCAAGCTTAGGTGAGCCCATTCAAACTCCCCAGGAGCCACTGCCTCCTCCTGTGTGCCAGTCTTCCACACTGAAACCTCTTCCTTAGCCTCTCAACCGTCCTGACTATATGGAGTTTTGCATCTATTAGTGAGATGAGTTGCTAGTTTTCTCTTAAAAAAAAAAAACAAAAACAAAAACAAAAAACAGGCGTGGCTCAGTTGGTTAAAGCATCCGACTTCAGCTCAGGTCATGATCTCACATTTCATGAATTAGAGCCCTGCATGGGGCTCTGTGATGACAGCTCAGAGTCTGGAGCCTGCTTTGGATTCTGTGTCTCCCTCTCTCTCTCTGCCCCTCCCCTCCTCATCCCTGTCTCCCTCTCTTTCTCAAAAATAAATAACAGAAAACCTATAGCAGGCTATAGCGGAGAAGATGGAACAGCTGTGATGTAATAAAATGAATCTAACTTTATAAATCAGAAGATGACATTTAGTGTCAAATATTTACTAGCAAGCCAAAACAAGACAATTTTTTAAATGTAAGCACTATGTTCTGCGATTCTACCATGCTTTGGTATGAAATTTCAATCAAGATAAATGCAGTAATACAACAAAATTAGGATTTTATTACCCTTTGGGTGGCATCAGGCAACCACAGATCTTCCACTGCAATGGCAAGACATTGAACTTTTTAGATATCGAGTGTCCGTTTCCACCCCTAAAGATAGAGGCTGTTGGTCTTTTTCTTTATTTTAATGATTGTCATTGTAAATTTCTACCTTATTTTTTTAAGTGTTTATTTATTTTTGAGAGAGAGAGAGAAACAGAGAGAGTGCAAGCGGGGAAGGTGCAGAGAGGGGGACAGAGGACCCAAAGCAGGCTCCGTGCTGACAGCAGAGTAGGCTGGAGGTCTTGATTGTTTTTAACTGAAATGCTTTTGTTTATCATTTTGCATACTATTACCGATTCATATAAACATGAAAAACATTTTAATTATTTTAGCTAATCCACAGTACTACTATTTTCAGCAATGAGAGCCGATCCCTAGGATCCATTATTCAAATTAATAATCCATTAATGTCTCCAATATAAATTAATTCCTGTCATTCATTGGTTTAATAAGCAACATATCTAATGTTGATTAGAGTTAAGACAATTGAAGTGCTTCTAGGAATCCCTTTGGAGTATGAATTCCTAACTAGAATGCTAGCTGCACCTAGAGTATAATTTTAACCTAATATACCCATAATATTTTACTCTCTGTACTGAAATATTTTAAACCAAGTTATAGATATTATAGCACCAGATTCAAATACCAATTCTGCCACTTAATAGCTATGTGATATTGCATATGAATATAATTTGATCCCCTTGAGACTCAGTTTCCTAATTAGGGTAATACCCAGCAGAATGGTGACAATTATATAATAGGAGAATGCATTATAAACTCTAAAATAGTCTACAAATTTTAGACATTATTATTGGATAATAATATCTCAATTAGAGGTTAGGTTCTTTTGAAGAAAGAAGTCCTTTTGAAGTCCTTTGAGGATATATTCATGATAAGGAAGGTTAGGTGAGGTCTAATGTTCACCTATTATAAATATTAGTTTTAGTATTCTCTTTGCTTATCCACAAAGACAGGGAAAAAAGCAAAATAAGCAATTATGAGGTCCCTTACCTAGAAGATCAAAATAATTTCCCTAGACTGGCACTGGGGTCATAACCCTCACTAATACTATTCCAGTGGAGGATTATCATATGAGGACAGATTTAATAGATCTAATAAGAATAATTAATATTTGGGGCACCTGGGTGGCTCAGGAGGTTACACATCCAGCTCTTGATTTTGGCCCACGTCATGATCTCATGATTAATGGAATCAAGCCCCGCATCAGGCTCCACACTCAGATTTTCTCTCTCTCCCTCTGTCCCTCTCCCCTATTCACGGGCTCTCTCTCTAAAATAAAAAAAAAAAAGTAACTAATATTTATCCAGTATTTACTATCTTCCAGGCAATGTGCTAAATATATTATCTTATTTAATCCCCATAATAACCAATAAAGTGGTTATTGTTTTAAAATAAGGAGGGGCGTCTGGATGGCTCAGTCAACTAAGCATCCAACTCTTGCTTTTGGCTCAGGTCATCATTTCACGGTTTGTGAGTTCAGACCCCACACTGGTCTCCGTGCTGATGGTGCAGAGCCTGCTAGTATGCTCTCTCTCCCTCTCTGTCTGCTCCTCTTGCTTTCTCTCTCAAAAATAAATAAACTTCAAAATGAAGAAACTAAGTCTGGCTCAGTCAGAAGAGCATTTGACTCTCTTCTTTTTCTTTTCTTTCTTTTTCTTTTTGGAGAGGGGGGTGGGCAGAGAGAGGAGAGAGAGAGAGAATCCCAAGCAGGCTCCACACTAGTAGCATGGAGCCTGATACAGGGCTCAAACTCACAAACCATGAGATCATGACTTGAGCCAAAGTCAAGAGTCAGACACTTAACAGACTGAGCCACCAGGTGCTCCTCTTATCTTTTTTAAAAAGTTTTTTTGGGGTATCTGGGTGGCTCAGTCAGTTAAGCATCCGACTTCAGCTCAGGTCATGATCTTACCGTTCGTGGGTTTGAGCCCCATGTCAGGCCCTGTGCTGACAGCCAGCTCAGAGCCTGGAGCCTGTTTCAGATTCTTTATCTCCCTCTCTCTCTGAGATTCCCCCCCCCCCGCTCTCTCGCTCTCTCTCAGAAATAAATAAAACATTAAAAAAAATTTTTTAAGTTTTTAAAATTCATTTTCAGAGAGAGAGAAACAGTGCAAGCAGGGCAAGAGCAAAGGGAGAGGGAGAGAATCCTAAGCAGTCTCCATACTCATCATGGAGCCAGACTCAGGGCTTGATCTTGATCTCACCAACCCCAAGATCATGACCTGAGCTAAAATCAAGAGTCAGTTTCACTTAACCAACTGAGCTACCCAGTTGCCCTAGGGCATGCGACTCTTGATTTCAGGGTCCTTGAGTTAGAGCCCCATATTGGGTATAGAGATCAATTTAAAAAATAATAATAAAGAAAATGAGGAAACTAATGGGATACCTGGCTGGCTCATTTGGTAGAGCATGTGATTCTTGGTCATGAGTTCTAGCTCCATGTTGGGGGTGGAGCTTCCTTTAAAAAAAAAAAAAGAGGGGGGTTGCCTGGGTGGCTCAGTTAAGCATCCCACTTCGATTCAGGTCATGATCTTGAGGTTGTGGGTTCGAGCCCCACATCACTCATAGCCCTAAACCTGCCTCAGATCCTGTTTCCCTTTCTCTCTGCCCCTCTGTCACTGGCACTCTGTCTCTCTCTCTCTCTCTAAAATGAATAAATGTTAAAAAGTAAGTAAATAAATTAAAAAAAATTTTAGGTGAAGAAACTAAGGNTTATTTTATTTTATTTATTTTATTTTTATTTTTTTATTTTTTATTTATTTAATTTATTTTATTTATTTTTTAACGTTTATTTATTTTTGAGATAGAGACAGAGCACGAGCTGGGGAGGGGCTGAGAGGGAGGGAAACACAGAATCTGACACAGAATCTGAATCAGGCTCCAGGGTCTGAGCTGTCAGCACAGAGCCCGATTCGTGGCACAGAGCCCGATTAGGGACTCAAATCCCCGACCGCGAGATCATGACCTGAGCTGAAGTCGGATGCCTACCCGACTGAGCCACCCAGGCGCCCCATGTTTTATTTATTTCTGAGAGAGAGAGAGAGAGAGAGAGAGCGTGAGCAGGGGAGGGTCAGAGAGAGACACACACAGAATCTGAAACAGGCTCCAGGCTCTGAGCTAGCTGTCAGCACAGAGCCCTAAGCGGGGCTCGAACCCATGAAACGTGAGATCATGACCTGAGCCGAAGTTGGACACTTAAGGACTGAGCCACCCAGGCGCCCCACATATAAATACAATATCAATATTTGGATGTTTTCTGCTACCACATATATAAATTTTCCCTGACATCCTGGACTTAAGAACAAGGGAGTAGGGATGCCTGGGTGGCTCAGTACGTTAAGCTTCCGACTTCAGCTCAGGTCATGATCTCAGGGTTTGTAGGTTCGAGCCCTCTGTCAGGCTCTGTGGTGACAGCTCAGAACCTGGAGCCTGCTTCAGATTCTGTCTCCCTTTCTTTCTGCCCCTCCCCCATTCATGCTCTGTTTCCCTCTGTCTCAATAATAAATAAACATTAAATTTTTTTTTTAAAAGAACAAGGGAGCAGACAAAATGCGTGATGTTGCCTTCTTTTGCTAAGAATAAATGTATTCATTTATTTATACATTCAGCTGGTTTTCCTGGGGAAATTCAAGAATATTAACTGTACACACACAGTTGCTCTCAAAATAAATAAATAAACTTTAAAAAATTACATTGGGGAATTCTGAACATATATTTTGTATTCAATCATTACTGAATTATTAATTTTGTTAGGTGCAATAGTGGTATTATAGTCTTTTAAAAGAAAAAAATTTTTTAGAGATGCATGCTGATGAAGGTGGAAATGCTATTGATGAGATTTTGGGGTGATGGTGGGGTTCATGGGGTTCGGAGCTGATGGCCAGGAAAGAATTCTTGAAGATGTCTTTGGTGTAACAAGTTGAGTTTTAAAAAAAATTTTTTCCTCTTCAATGTTTATTTTTGAGAGAGACATAGTGCAGGGGAATGGGGGAAGAGACAGAGACACAGAATCCAAAGCAGATTCCAGGTTCTGAGCTGTCAGCACAGAGCCGGACTTGAGGATTAAACTCACAAACTGTGAGATCATGACATGAGCTGAAGTCGGACACTCAACTAACTGAGCCACTCAGGTGCCTCTCTCCTAGGTTACTTTTACTCATTCCTTTAGGATTTTTGGTTCTGAATATCTCTCCAGGGACACTATCAGAATTCTTGGTGATTTCAATATTCCTTCAATACCTTCACTTTAAGTTCCTTGACCTCTTCTCCTCCAACAATATTGTCCTTCATCATATCTGAGCCACTCATTTCAATAGCCATACCTTTGACCTTGTCATGACCAATAAATGCAACTTATCCATAATTTCATTTTCTTGCAAACTTTTTTGGCCACATACTTGAAAATCTGTAATTTTATTAATTAAGTAGGCTCACATCCAACTTGGGGCTCAAACTCATGTCCTTGAGATCAAGAGTCACATGCTGTAATGACTGAGACAACCAGATGCTCCAAAGATGTGTAATTTTAATACATGTTAAATAATTTGGAGGTAATTATTACTTACATCTTTTTTTAAGATTTTATTCTTTAAAAAAATTTTTTTTAACATTCATGTATTCTTGAGAGAGAGAGAGCACACGACAGAGCATGAATGGGGGAAGAGCAGAGAAAGAGGGAGACATGGAATTTGAAGCAGGTTCAAACATAGGGCTCAAACATGAATGGTGAGATCATGAGCTGAGCAGAACTTGGCCTCCCAACTGACTAAGCCACCCAGGCAGTCTTTTTTTTTTTTTTTTTAATGTTTATTTCTTTGTGAAAGAGAGACAGAGCACAAGAGGGGGCAGTGCAGAGAGAGAGAGAGAAAGGGAGACACAGAATCCAAAGCAGACTGCAGGCTCTGAGCTGTTAGCGCAGAGCCCAACGTGGGGGTCGAACCCACAAACCATGAGATCATGACTTAAGCTGAAGTCGGATGCTTAACTGAGCCACCCAGTTGTCCCAAAGAGGTTATTTTATTGAATTACTGGGACAGGACCTGTGGGCAGGAAAAGTTGCACTGGGGTTTTGAGGGGCAACTGGTTATATACCATGGACTTGGGGGAGGTAAAGTCAAAAGGGGAGTTTCCAAGGAGGCTTTCATATGCAAAAGAAGCACAGATTACTGGAGGCCTAGCTATTTGTCAAGTTATTTCTCTCTAGCAAAGCATTAACATTAAGACAATAGGGAGTTCCTGGAGAAATATTTTACTCTGCCAGTTTCAGGTATCTGTCAATAGACTGCAGGTTATACGAAAATTTAATTTTACCTGCCATTTCCTTCTTGCTTTTGTTCCCCATATCACTATGGAGGCGTGATGTTGGGGCTCCAGGAAACTGAGTCTACAGGTTTGTGGAGATTAGGCTATTGATAAGGTTGCCTTTTTCTTGTAATTTACTAAGACATTTGTAAATTGATGGAGACTCACGTCCTGTATGACTGTGATCTCTATTAGCTAATCATTTGTCTTCTTTCCTTTCCTTTGTTTTTGAGCAGCCAGGAGTACCTGAGGAATATCACACACATCCCACTTTGGGTCGGGGGCTGGTATGTGCTAGCTTATACTTTGTCCTCAGCCTGCATTATGCTCCCTCATCAACATGACATCTGTAATTTTCATTCAAGTTGTTTAGCAAATAGACAAATATGGCCAAATCTTTTTTTAATTTTTAAAAATTTTTTTAAATTTATTTTTGAGAGTTAGAGCAAGACAGCGTGAGCAGGGAAGGGTCAGAGAGAGAGGGAGATAAAGATTCTGAAGACAGGCTCCAGGCTCTGAGCTACCTGTCAGCACAGAGCCTGATGCGGGGCTTGAACCCATGAACCATGAGATCATGACCTGAGCCTAAGTCAGATGCTTAACCGAATGAGCCACAGGCATTCCAAATATGGCTAAATATTAATTGTTGATTCTGGAAAGGAATATATGTATTCATTGTACTAATCTACTTTATGTGTGAAAATGTTCATATTATATATATATATATATAAAACAATTCTTACACATGAAAAAATCAAGAAAGTAATCTCACACATTTTTCTATGCCTACTTTAACTTCCTCACAGAAGTGAGAATCCATTTCTCAAAAAGAACCCTTAAATTTACTTACTTCAATCACTGTTTCTCCCCTACACCCTCTGTCTTTGGAAACAAGGTTGATACCTCTCCTGTTTTTTTGTTTGTTTCCTTTTTAGTTTATTTATTTTGAGAGAGAGAGAGAGAGAGAGAGCACAAGGAGGGGAGAGGCAGAGAGAGAGAGAGAGAATCCCAAGCAGGTTCTGCACTGTCAACGTGGAGCCTAATGTGAGGCTCGAACCCATGAATCATGAGATCATAACTTGAGCCCAAACTAAGAGTTGGTTAGACACTTAACCAACTGAGTCACTGAGGCACCCCTTTATTTTAATTTAAAAAAATTTGGGAGGGTGGCACCTGGGTGTTTCATCAGTTAAGCGTCCAACTTTGGCTCAGGTCATGATCTCACAGTTGGTGAGTTCATGCCTCATATCAGGCTGTCTGCTGTCAGCATAGAGCATGGTTTGGATCCTCTGTTCCCCCCTCACCCCTCTCCTGCTCTCTTACTCTCTCTAAAATAAAATAAATAAAAATTATTTAAAATTTAAAAAAAATTTAATGTTTTATTTATTTCTGAGAGACAGAAAGAGACAGCGTGAGCAGGGGAGGGTCAGAGAGAGAGGGAGACACAGAATCTGAAGCAGGCTCCAGGCTCTGAGCTAGCTGTCAGCACAGAACCCAATGCGGGGCTCAAACCCACGAGCTGTGAGATCATGACCTGAGCCGAAGTTGGACGCCCAACCAACTGAGCCACCCAAGTGCCCCTAAAAATGTTTTTGTGAGAGGGAGACAGAGAATCAGAAGCAGGCTCTGCGCTGTCAGAGGAGCCCAACCTTGAACCCTGAGATCATTACCTGAGTTGAAGTCCAATGCTCAACTGATTGAGCCACCCAAGGGCCCTGATGTTTCTCCTTTGTATTTAAAGGTCACCTTTGGGCTTTTCTTTCAGCCTCTTTTCCTCTATTTTGTGAGAAGCAACTCTCAGTTTCCCCTTCTCCCTGTAGTAATTGTGGATGGGGTGGGGGAGAGGAATTTTGTGCCTTGATTTTGTCAAGTTGGCACTGTCTACTCAATGCCTAAACTTTTTTTAAAGTTTATTTATTTTGAGAGAGAAAGTGCAAGAGCAAGGGAAGGGCAGAGAGAAAGGGAGAGAAAAACCCACGCAGGCTCCACGCTCAGTGCAGAGCCAGAGGACGGGCTTGATCCTGTTGATGAGGGAGTATAAAGCAGGCTGAGGGCAAAGAATAAGCTAGCCATACTCCCCCCACAACAGTGGGATAAGTGTGATATTACTTGGACACTTCTGGCTAGCCGAAACCAGGTAAGGAAAAAAAAAAAAAAAAAAAAAAAAAAAAGGCTAAAATGATAAGAGTCTCCATCAGTTTACAAGAAAAAAGCAATCTCATCTATGGCCTAAAGTCCAGAACTCCCTACTGTCTTAGTGTTAACCCTTTGCTAGAAGGAAAAATAACCTTGACAATAGCTAGGCTTCCAGTAATCTGTGAGCCTTTAGCATATGAACATCTCTTTAGGAACTCCCTCTTGAAGATATCTCCCCCTACTCCATAAAATGGTCACCCCCCCAATTTACACAGCAGCTCTTTTTTTTTCTTTTTTTTTAATGTTTATTTATTTTTGAGAGACAGAGAGAGACAGAGCATGAATGGGGGAGAGAGAATAGAGAATAGAGAGAGAGAGGGAGACACAGAATCAGAATCAGGCTCCAGGCTCTGAGCTGTCAGCACAAAGCCTGATCCGGGGATCTATCCCATGGGCCATGGGATCATGACTTAAGCCGAAGTCAGAAGCTTAACCAACTGAGCCACCCAGGTGCCCCAATGCAGCTCTTTCTGTTCACAGGTCCTGTCCCCATACTTTAATAAAATAACCTTTTTGCACCAAAGGCATCTTCAAGAATTCTTGCTTGGCCATCAGCTCTGAACCCCACAACCCCCCATCACCTCAAAACCTCATCATATAACCCTGGGATCATGATCTGAGCTGAAGTCAAGAGTCTGCTGTCAACCAACTGAGCCACCCAGGTACCCCTATGCTACTTCTTGATCTAGACTTGAATAACACAAACCCCAATCAGCCACATATATTACTTTATTGTTTCAAACTCTTTTGTAGATGGTACAAAAACAGTCATCTCTTTAACAGAAGACATTTCCCAAGGATGTGACTGGCCCTTCTATCTAAATGTTTCTAGCCCATCATATTGCAGTTAAGTAGCCTTTGTTACATAACCACAGAGTAGCTTTGTTTTTTTAAATTTTTTTACATTTATTTTTGAGAGACAGAGCACAAGTGGGGGAGGGTCAGAGAGTGAATGAGACACAGAATCCAAAGCAGGCTGACAGCACAGAGCCTGATGTGGAGCTCAAACTCACAAACCGCTAGATCATGACCTGACCTGAAGTTGGACGCCCAACCGACTAAGCCATCCAGGTGCCCCCACAAAGTAGCTTTAAACAAAAATTTATTATTTCTTAATATTTGTGTGTTGGCTGGTCACAGCTGTGTGGCTTTTCTGCTTCATGTGATATCAGCTGGGTTCACTCATGTGACAGTCATCTAGAGGCTCAACTAAGTCTTGAGTGGTCTAAGATAGCCTCACACATTGGTCAGTAGATGTCTGCTGTTGGCTGGAATTTTTCTCTCCACATAATCTCTCTAGCAGGATAGTTGGACTTCTCTGCAAGGCTCTACAAGGCTCCAAGAAAGTGAAAAGTAAAAGCTACCAAGTCTCTTGATCCTGACTCTCAAACTGTCACAGCTTTATTTGCACCACATTCTCATGGTTAAAGCAAGTAGCAAGGCCAGTAAAATGCCACCTTTTGATAGGGAGAGCAGCATGCACATATATATAAATGAAAGGAACTGTATTAGTCGTCATCTTTGCAGACAATCTATCATACACAGGAAAAGAAAAAACTAAAAAGAGCCAAGAAGCTGCAGAAAGAGAAGGAGAGAGAAAATCACAAGCAGACTCTGTGCTGTGTGGAGCCCTATACAGGGCTCAATTTCAGGGATCCTGAGATCGTGACCTGAGCCAAAATCAAGAGTTGGGTGCTTAACCGACTAAACTAACCAGGAACTCCTCCATGTCATTTTTTAAAGTTTATTTATTTATTTTGAGAGAGCGAGAGAAGGAGAGGATGAGTCAGGGGAGAGAAGAGATAGAAGGAGAGAGAGAGAATCCCAAATAGGTTCTGCTGTCAGCACAGAGGCTAACGCACGGCTCGAATTCATGAACCTGAGATCATAACCTGAACCTAGATCAAGCGTTGGACTCTTAACTGACTGAACCACCCAGGAATACACCCCATGTCACTTTTTTGAAGCTTATTTATTTATTTTGAGAGAGAGAGAGAGAAGCAGCAGGAGTTGGGGAGGGGCAGAGAAAGAGGGAGACGGAGGGCCCCAAACAGGTTCTGCTCTGTCAGCGCAAAGCCTAACTCAGGGCTTGAATCAAGAACTGTGAGCTCATGACCTGAGCCAAGATCAAGAGTCCGACGCTGAACCAACTGAGCTACCCAGGCACCCCAAACATGAAAATTTTGATCCACAGGTTTTTGATTTCTGAATTGAACACAAAGATTCCTGACCTCTGTCTGGAGCGCTGCCTGTGCAGTCCTACCAATTAATTGATCCAGTTCTTAGAAATCAACAAGTCAGATCTTTTCCACCTCTCCATTTTGGTATAATTTTGGTTTAAAGAGGCAGCCACTGGGGCACCTGAGTGGCTCGGTCAGTTAAGCGTCCGACTTCGGCTCAGGTCATGATCTCATGGTTCGTGGGTTCGAGCCCCGCATTGGGCTCTGTGCTGACTGCTAGCTCAGAGCCTGGAGCCTGCTTCAGATTCTGTGTCTCCCTCTCTCTTTGACCGTCCTCTGCTTATGCTGTTTCTCTCTCTCAGAAATAAATAAAACATTAAAAATTTTTTAAAAAAATAAATAAAGAGGCAGCCACTGCCTAGATCCAGTTGGCAACCTTGAGTGGGAAAGTGGAAACTCCCAGGGGACACAAATTAAGGATAAAACTTGCTAACTGCTCTTGGCCAACCGCATGATGGATAGCTGTGTCAGGGAACAAAGAAACTTCATCTTTTGTTATTTTAAATAAAGACAGGGACAGTGGTTATCAATTCACAATAACTGTGTTTCCAGCAACAACAGTCACTTGGGACCTAATAATAAAAACTCTTGACTTCCCCACTGAGCATTTCTGGTTATTTTTGTTTGCTCAAGTAGTTCAGGAAAGCCTCCACCAAAATTGCAAGGAGAAACCACAATGCTGGGAAATGATCCATTAAAATGGGGATTACTTTAATTGGGTACAACTCCTGTTTCTCTACCCAGAAGATATCCTAGCCAGACTGAGCAATCATTTTTACCCTTCATTTAAAAATATATATCTCTATATATCTCTAAAATTTCCAAGGACATATCCTGGAATATGTATATATTACATATACATACATATAGAGATATTTATATATCTCTAAAATTTCCAAGGACATATCCTGGAATAAATCCCTTCATTTAAAAATATATATCTCTATATATCTCTAAAATTTCCAAGGACATATCCTGCTAATTTTTTGCCTCTGCCCTTTTCCCTGCCTTTCCCCAATCTTGAGCTATATATATATATATATATAGAGAGAGAGAGATATTTCTTCGATCCCACTCTCATCCCAAGGAGTGAGAAAAATTAAATACTAAACACCTAGACACACCCATGCTGTCACAGGTATTTGCAGGATAGGGGACCTTGAGAAAGCCATAAAAAGAGGACCTAGAAATGAAGTAGCTTGGGATTCATACAAACCTCTACCCCTAAAGACCCCCAAAGCTCCTCTTTCTGCTATACCTTCTCTTCCCCCTTGAAAACAAAAATTTAATCAAATGTTGAAGTTGTGAAGTAGTTCTCCCGTTGAGAAATACTGGGAGGGGCCATGATAACCACCCAGGAACTACAATATAGTCTGTATTACAGATTATACAATATAGTCTGTAAAACTACCACAGAAATGCAGAAAACAACTATTGTTAGAATGTAATTTACAATGGGAAGTAAAACAATACTTCCCATCCTCTGCCCCTCCCATACACACCCATATTCTCTTACCTGGACAGAGAGATTAATTTTACCTTCAAGAAACTATGAGGAGGAGTGCCTAGGCAGCTCAGTAGGTGGTTGAGTGTCAGACTCTTGATTTTGGCTCAGGTCATGATCTCATGGTTTGTGAGACTGATCTCTGCATTGGGCTTGGTGCTGATAGCTCAGACCCTGCTTGAGATTCTCTCTCCTCTCTCTCTCTGCCCACTCACACACACTCTCTCTCTCAAAATTACAAATTAAAAAAACAAAACTATGAGGAGATAAGATTGCTAGAGTAGGAACAACAGAGGAGCTTTGGATCTTCACATTTCTTGGAGGCTTCTGGGCTTCGACGAACTCTGGGTAGGGCCCAGTGAAGAGTGACTAGGGAACTGACTCCTTAGGAAGATTTTTCTCTAGAATTTGAGAAATGAGGCAAAGGTGGTTGACGTTTTCTATATAGTCAACCCAGCTCATTGGGGTAGGAAAGGAAATCAGGATTTATTCTTTTAAAAATATTGCGCATTTATTTGACTTGTAGGTCCCTGCTGTTACATCTTTTCAGGAAACTTTGGATTATATACAACAGGCATGGATGAGAGTACCCTTAAAACCTCAATAGTGTACTGCTGGGATAGAGATATAAAGATAAGTTTGTATCCCTGCCTCAAGGAATTCAAGGCTTTGTTGTTGTTGTTATTGTTGTTGTTTTTGGAGAAAGGCAGGTACATAAGACAAGTATGTTAATAACAATAACTGGTAGTATGAAGTTTTAATTTGTAAATATACATATACATATATAGTTGATCTTTGTTATTCATAAATTCCACATCTGTGAATTCGTGATCATCCACAGACACACAGAGAGCAGGAAAAACCTGAGTTGCCTGATGTGCATGTCCCCAGCTGCTGAACACTTATCTTGTTTCAATTCTCATACTATAAACATGTTTTTTATGACGACACAGTTTTTGCATTTTTAAAATTTTACAGTTTTTTAAAAAATGTTTATTTATTATGAGAAGGAAAGAGTGAACAGAGGAGGGGCAGAGAGAGAGGAGAAGAGAGAGAGAATCCCAAGCAGGATTCATACTGTTAGCCTGATGTGGGGCTCGATCTCACAAACCTGATGCTTAACCAGCTGTGACACCCAGGCGTCCCTGTTGTCTTGGTTTTTTATTTATTTTTTAAATTTTTTAATTTTTTAAAATTTATTTCTAAGAGAGAGACAGGATGAGCAGAGGAGGGTCAGAGAGAGAGGGAGATGCAGAATCCAAAACAGGCTCCAGGCTCTGAGCCAGCTGGCAGCACAGAGCCCGTCGGGGGGCTCAAAGCCATGAACCATGAGATCATGACCTGAGCCGAAGGCAGACGCTCAACCGACTGAGCCACCCAGGCGCCCCTTTGTTGTCTTGATTTTTAATATGGAAAGATCTAGGGGCACCTGGGTGGCTCAGTTGGTTAAGTGTCCAACTTCAGCTCAGGTCATGATCTTGCAGTTCATGAATTCAAGCCCCGCAAGGGGCTCTGTGCCGACAGCTCAGAGCCTGAAGCCTGCTTCAAATTCTATGTCTCTCTCTCTCTCTGCCCTTCCCCTGCTTGTGCTCTGTCTCTCTCTCCCTTTGAAAAATAAATAAAAACATTTTTAAAAATTAAAAAAAAAAGATGGGAGACGTAACCATGTCTGCAGGCAGAATGAAGATTAAAGGAACAAGCTGAAAATGCATAGTCCTGGAAAAGGCAGAAGACAAAGAGGTTAAGAACACAGACAGGAGGCACCTGAGTGGCTCAGTTAGTTGAGCCTCTGACTCTTGGTTATAGTTCAGGGAATGATCTCGCGATTTTGTGGGTTTAAGCCCCATGTCTGTCTCTGTGCTGGCAGCTCAGCGTTTGGGATCCTCTCTTTCTCCCTCTCTTTCTGCTCCTCCCCCATTCATGCTGTGTGTGTGTCTCTATATATAAGTTAAAAAAAAAAAACAAAACAGAAATAGATGGGAGTTAAATATTACCTCAGGACCATTTCCCAGAAGTGTGGAATTAAACAGATAGAAGCCTGGATGGGAATATAGCTGGTTATGAAATTACAACAAACAATAAATCTAGATATAGAAATAATTTACCAATTACCACATTTATCCCCTGCCCTTTCCTCATATGGATGAAGTTAATAAACTTTCCTGTTAGTACTTAATCAGTTTTCTATTCATGAACATCAGGCAATAAGCCATACATGCTAAACAGAGGATCTAAAAACATAAGGACTTCTTTGACATTTTCCTGAGGATTTCATAGCCCTTAAAGTCACCTATATAGAAATATATGTGAGATACTATGTGGAAGTTAGATATTTCCATGTTGCAGTACCTAACAAACCTGGAAACACAGAACTCAAGTGATCTGAGTGAGGCCTTTTGAGGTAAAAAATTATTTCTCTCATGGACCTGACACCTCATGCATTCATTCAACAAGTTATATATTGAGCAACAATCAAGATAAAACTACTAGGAATAAAACCAGTCTTCTGAAGACCACTGTTGGCATCTGCAGGGGTCAAGAGAATAGCCCATAGGGTAGGAATTAACATTTCTTCTCTAGAAACTGGAGGGTTCCTGAGAAGTCAAGAGGGACTGAGATTTCTCCACTTTAATACCAATTCTTAAAATAAAATTAAAAAAAAAAAAGAGGAAGTCAGTATCTTCAGGGTAAGAACAGACCCTCTGCATGATTTCCTCAGTAGAGGTCAAGTGGGAACCACTGGAACTCTGCATGTCCTGGCAAAACTGCCCACTCTTCTCAATACTCAAAGCTTTTCTACCACCATCCCCTTTGAGATCATCGTGGGATTTACCCCTGTTCAGGCCAGTTATCACTAGAATCCAGATTCCCTAGTCATGGTTTATATACTGGACTCTAATATTCCTACAATTTTTCTTATTTTTTAAATTTTAAGTAGGCTCCATGCCTAAAGTGGGGCTTGAACTCATGACCCTCAGATTAGGAGTCACATACTCTACTGAGTCAGCCAGGCAGCCCTAATATTCTTACAATCTATATATCACTACTTTTAACTCCGTTTTATGTCTCCATCTCTTGAAATCCTTTCACAATTACGGTCAAATATTAACAAAATCCTTTATATCTTCAATCTCCTCTCTGAACATTTCCTTCACCTTCCTGCTTTAAAGGCAACCTGGCTCTCCTTTTATGGCAATGTTTCTCCTGCAGCCCTCTTGAAGGTAGTTATTTCTCCTATGCCTTTTGATACAATTGGTCCTAGATTGTATCACTTAGATTATGAGCTAAGTGTCCCTTTAAATCATATGTTATCAGATTATACCACACACACTAGCCCTTTTTGTAATTTATTCTTCTTTTCCTACATTACTTTCACTCATTCCTTTAGGACTTTTGGTCCTGAATATCTCTCCAGGGACACTATCAGAATTCTTGGTGATTTCAATATTCCTTCAATACCTTCACTTTAAGTTCCTTGACCTCTTCTCCTCCAATGATATTGTCCTTCATCATATCTGAGCCATTCATTTCAATGGCCATAACTCTGACCTTGTCATAACCAATAAATGCAACTTATCCATTTCATTTTCTTGCAAACTTTTTTGGCCACATACTTGAAGGCATGTAATTTTATTAATTAAGTAGGCTCCACATCCAACTTGGGGCTCAAACTCATGACCCTGAGATCAAGAGTCACATGCTCGGGGTACCTGGGTGGCTCAGTAGGTTGAACGTCTGACTTCAGCTCAGGTCATGATCTCACGGTTCATGGGTTCGAGCCCCACTTTGGGCTCTGTGCTGAAAGCTAGCTCAGAGCCTGAAGCCTGTTTCAGATTCTGTGTCTCCCTCTCTCTCTGACCCTCCCCTGCTCACACTGCCTCTCTCTCTCAGAAATAAAAAAACATTACAAAAAAAGTCACATGCTCTAATGACTAAGCCAGCCAGATGCCCCAAAGATGTGTAATTTTAATATACATTAAATAATTTGGAGGTAATTATAACTTACATGTTTAAGATGTTATTCTTTTTTAAAAATGCTTTTATTTATTTTTGAGAGAGAGAGTGCAAGCAGAGGAGGGACAGAGAGAGAGAGGGAGACACAGAATCTGAAGCAGGCTCCAGGCTCTGAGCTGTCAGTACAGACCCCCACAAGGGGCTTGAATCCACAAACTGTGAGATCATGACCTGAGCTGAAGTTAGACACTTAACTGACTAAGCCACTCATGCACCCCAAGATTTTATTCTTAAATAATCTCTACACCCAACATGGGGCCAAATTTACAACCTTAAAATCAAGAGTCAAATGCTCAGAGTACCCGGATGACTTAGTCTGTTGAGTGTCCAACTTCAGCTCAGGTCATGATCTCATGGTTTGAGAGTTCAAGCCCCACATCAGACTCATGCTTGTCAGCACAAAGCCTGCTTTGGATCCTCTGTTCCCCTCTCTCTGCTGTTACCCTTCTTCCACTGTCTTTTTCTCCCCTCTGCTTGCGCTCTCTTAAAAAAATTTTTAAATATTTATTTTTGAGACAGAGAGAGACAGAGTGTGAGTGGGGAAGGGGCAGAGAGAGAAGGAGACACAAACAGAAGCAGGCTCCAGGCTCCGAGCTGTCAGCACAGAGCCTGACATGGGGCTTAAACTCACGGACAGTGAGATCATGACCTGCACCAAAAAATTTGGATGCCAAACTGACTGAGCCACCCAGGTGCTCCTCTCTCAAAAAACAAACAAACAAACAAACAAAAAAATTAGGGGCACCTGGGTGGCTCAGTTGGTTATGCGCCCAGCTCTTGGTTTTGGCTCAGGTCATGATCTCACAGTTCAAGGGTTCAAGTGCTGCATCAGGCTCTGTACTAACAGCGAGGAGCCTGTTTAGGATTCTTTCTCTCTGTCTCTCTCTTTCTGCCCCTCCCCTGCTCATTCTCTCTCTCTCTCTCAAAATAAATAAATTTTTAAAAATATTTAATAAATAAAAGTTAAAAATTTTTTTAAATATTTTAAAAGAGTCACATGCTCTACCAACTGAGGCAGCCAGGTGCCCCATTTCTTAAATCTTTTTGTACAATACGCTGAATAATGTGTCTCAGCATATTTCTTGATTCTTTTCTGTATCCTTCATCAAAATGTAAGCTCTTATGAGAGCAAGAATTTTTGTTTTGTTCAGTTATATCTTCAACATCTACAATGCCTAGGTCATAGCAGGTGCTCAATAAATATCTGTTGAATAAATGAATGAAATAACTATTATAGGTCAGGTCATAGGGATACAACAGACGCAACAAAACCCCTGACTTCATAGAACCTATAATTCTATAGTAAAAATAAAAATACTTAAATGACAAAACTTTACTGTTTAGATTACAAAGTATTCTTTTTTAAAATTGAGATATAATTGACATAGAACATTATATAGTTTTAGTAGTAAGTATTAAGTCTGTGTCAGGACTCTTATCAGGAATACACTGTTCCTGTTACTGGTTATCATTAATTTTATACGAAGGTGATTGGATCTGTATCAAATACTCACTCTAACATACACCAGATCATTTTTGGCAAATTGTCTTAGTAAGCTTGACAAAGTACCATAAACTATACGGTTTATTAACAGTAGAAATTTCTCACAGTTCTGGAGGTTGGAAGTCTGAGATCAAGGTACCCATGTGGTTGGGTTCTGCTGAGGACCCTTTTCCAGGTTGCAGACTGCCAACTCTTTGCTGTATCTTTGCAGTGGAAAGAGAGAGAAAGAGAATTCTCTGAGGTCTCTTCTCTAAGGGTACTAATACCATTATAGAGAGCTCCATCCATCCTCGTGACCAATTTACCTCCCAAAGGCCGCATCTCCTTTTTTTTTTTAATGTTTTTATTTATTTATTTCTAGGAGAGAGAGAGAGAGAGAGCGTGAGCAGGGGAGGGTCAGAGAGAGAGGGAGTCACAGACTCTGAAACAGGCTCCAGGCTCTGAGTTGGCTGTCAGCACAGAGCCCGACGCGGGGCTCGAACCCACGAACCGCGAGATCATGACCTAAGCGAAAGTCGGACGCTTAACCGACTAAGCCACCAGGCGCCCCCAAAGGCCCCATCTCCTAATCTTACCACATTGGGGTTAGGATTTCAATATATGAATTTGGGGAATATATAAACATTCATTCCATTGCACACATCTAAAACTGTATATTCTATGATTAGAGTAACCAAAATAGTTCCAGCTATATAGTCTATACAAGAGATCCATCCTTCTTATAAGTGAAGCCTTGAGTTTTTCTATGTGTGAAGGAGTTTAGAATGTTTATATACTAGTTTAAAAGACCTTAGGTTTAAAAATTTTTTTTAAAATATTTTTATTTTGAGAAAGAAAGCAAGAGAGCGGAGTAGGGGCAGATGGAAAGGGAGAGAGAGAATCTTAGGCCCATCAGAGTCCAACTTGGGGATGGATCTCACAACTGTGAGATCATGACTTAAGCCAAATCAAGTGTGGATCCCTTAACCAACTGTGCTACCCAGGTGCCCCTAGAATACTATTTTTAGAAAATTTAAATATGGGGTGCCTGGATGGCTCAGTCGGTTAAGTGTTCGACTTCAGCTCAGGTCATGATCTCACAGTTTTCGAGTTCAAGCCCTGCATCGGGCTCTGTGCTGACAGCTAGCTCAGAGCCTGGAGTCTGCTTCGGATTCTATGTCTCCCTCTCTCTCTGACCCTCCCCTGCTCATGCTGTCTCTCTCTCTCTCAGAAATAAATAAAAAACATTAAAAAAAATTTTTAAAGAAAATTTAAATATAATTTTTAAAAAGAATTGTATCTCATTTTATTTTTATTTTTTTAAATTTATTTCATTTAAAAATGTAAATTGGCATTAAAAAAAATTTTTTTTACATTTATTTATTTTTGAGAGACAGAGTAAGACAGAGCATGAGTGGAGGAGAGGCAGAGGGAAAGGAGACACCGAATCCGAAGCAGGCTCCAGGCTCTGAGCAAACATTCAGCACAAAGCCTGATGCAGGGCTCAAACTCAAGAACTGTGAGATCATGACTTGAGCCAAAGTCAGACACTTAACCGACTGAGCCACCCAGGCACCCCTGTAGATTGGCTTTTAAAAGCCTCTTCCTTCTTTTATTTTTTTATTATTTTTATTANCTGAAGCAGGCTCCAGGCTCTGAGCTGGCTGTCAGCACAGAGCCCGACATGGGGCTCTAACCCACGAACCATGAGATCATGACCTGAGCTGAAGTCCGTATGCTTAACTGACTGAGCCACCCAGGCGCCCCAGGCCTCTTCCTTCTCCTAGAGCTGTTCATGCTTTTGTCAGATTACAGTTAAGACTGGTAGCAAAACTCAGAGTAAGATAAAGCTCAACATGAGACACAGTGTTTTCAACCCTTCTCATTACTGCCAAACCAGACTGATAGGGTATGATTCCAAACTGTGGGAAGATGATGGCATCAGATAACATGAAGTAGTTTAAGTTGCTGTATGTGATTTTAGCTAAGCGATGATGTCTCCCTTCAACTTTGACTCAATTTCTTATTCCCCATACCTAGAACAGATTACTACTTTGCCTCCTTCCCTTTGCCTTACAAATACAAAATTAACAACCTAAGCGCTTTTCTTATTTGAAAATCCCCTCACAAAACTGTTCCCATCTGTTACAATATTTTTTTAATTGCTCACATCAATTTATAAAGTTCTTTTTTGGTATTAGTGTCTGTGGACCCACAGTCCTCAGAAAAATATCAGGGAGGGGTGCTTGGCTGTCTCAGAGCAACTGACTCTTGTGAATTTGAGCCCCACGTTGGGTGTGGAGATAACTTAAAATATTTTGAAAATAAAATACCAGGGAGAAGATGTGTGCTACAGTTACAACTGACACACACATTGTTTCCATATTGCTTTTACTAATTTTTAAATTGGCCTGGGAATTTGTCTCTTAGGAGGTTGTTAGGATTAAATTTAGAGAAATGGGATCTAATACTTGCCAAGTATTTTCTAGTTTCTGTCCTTTTGAGTTGCAGATTTCTCTCCCCAAAGCCCTGACACTGTAACTATACATGTTTGAATCTAGATTTTGGTAGTGAATTTGAAAAAGAAACCTAGGGGCACCTGGGTGGTTCAGTTGGTTAGGCATCTGACTTCAGCTGTGGATTCTGGGTCTCCCTGTCTCTCTGCCCCCCCGCCCCAATAAACATCAAAAAATTCTTTCGTATGTGTGAAAGGCAGTTTTTCCCATTGCACTTTTGATACGGGACATTGTCAATTATTTGGGGTTGCAGTCTTCTAAATGCTCTCTTCAACTTAGTTCTACTATTTTCACTTCACCTTGTAGGTTACCAAAGTAATCTATCCTGGACACAAGAGTGTTATGCCCCTCCAAAAAAAACTTCAACACTTCCCATTGTCAGAGAAATAAGATGAAAACAATATGATATTCAATACCATCATTTTTGTTTATTTTTGAGGGAGAGAGAGAACTCTAGTGGGGTAGGGGCAGAGAGGGAGGGAGAGAGAATCCCAAGCAAGCATCACACTCTTAACGCAGAGCCAGATGTAGGGCTTGATCTCATGAACTATAAGAGACCTATAGAGGTCTATAAGAGAACTATAAAGAGAACTATAAGAGACCTGAGCCGAAATCAAGAGTTGGCTGCTTAACTAGGTGGGCCACCCAGGTGCCCCAGTACCATCATTTTTGGTTGTGACCTACCTCCTAAACCTTATCTTGAATTATATTCCTGTATTCTGGGATAACCCAGACCAGGGGTTGGCAAACCATAGCCTGCAGACCAAATCCAGCAAACTACCAATTTCTGGATGGCTTTCAAGGTAAAAAAGATTTTTACATTCTCAAAACGTTGGAAAAGAATAACTTGTGCCGTGTGAATATAAGAAATTCAGATTTCAGCATTCTTAGTTTTTCTTTCTTTTTTTTTTTTTTTAACACAGCAACTCTCATTTGTTTATACATTTTGTATGGTTGCTTTCATGCTCCAACAGCAGAGCTCAGAAGGCCTTATGACCTTCTAACCTTACTTTACCCTTTACAGAAACTTTGCCAATCCCTGACCTAGAAATTCTTCTCTGTCTCCTCACTTATCAAGATTCTTTCCTGGGATGTACTCCTACCACTCATTCCTGCTGTCACCTCTATGAAATTGTTAAAGCAGTTTTCAAAAAATTTAAAAACATAATTCTCTCACAAATATAAAATTAACATGAGCCAAACATTTATTTAACGCATTGATGCAATTAGTAAGATGGTAAAACTGGTTTCAGGAGCATTTAAAGAACAAGGTACTTCTAGGCATACAAATAAAAAGAGAATAAGGTTGCAGGTTAAACAAAACTGAACAGTGTTATAATTGTAATTTGGGGGTTAGCTTTTCTATCAGTCAGAAATCAACAATTTAACAGATTACAATATTTGAGTTCTAACCAAAGTCAAACACAGGCACCTTCTCCTCCCAGAGAACAATCCTTGGAGATGGAGATTAATCCATGTCCTGGTATGAACTGAAAGGTCATCCCCCAATCCTTGCTTTATTTCCATGTTTGGGATTAATTTTTCTTTTATTTATTTATTTACTTAATTCATTCTTGAGAGAGTAAGCATGGGCGACGGAGGAGCAGAGAGCGAGGGGGACAGAGGATCCTAAGCAGGGTCTGTGCTGACAGCAGCGAGCTCCATGCAGGGCTTGAACTCACAAACCAAAGATAAGCCGAAGTCTGATGCTCATCCAACTGAGCCACCCAGGTGCCTCTGGGATTAATTTTTTTTAACAAGGCCTGTCCTAATTACTTCCAGTCAATATCGACCTCTCCTCCTTTTATGCTCCCATTACTTTTTGTACTTCCATTATAGTGCTCAATAATCTTTTCACCACAGGCAGTTGACTCCTTAAAAACGTGAGAGCTGGGATTTAACACCCCTTTTAAAGGAGGTCTGAGATTTGAGATTTGAGCAGTGTCCAATGTTCATAGTTCCCCAAATCTGCCATGCACAGCATAGACCATTGAATCTTTGGTTGTTTTTTAAATGTTTTTTTTTTTTTTTTTTTTTTTTTTTCTGAGAGAGCGAGCGAGCGAGGGAGGGTCAGAGAGGGAGACAGAATCCGAAGCAGGCAGAATCTGTCAGCACAGAGCCCGATGCGGGGCTCGAACCCACGAACCGTGAGATCATGACCTGAGCCGAAGTCGGATGTTTGACTGAGCCACCCAGGTGCCCCATTGAATCCTTAATGCTAGGAAGCCAATACTTTCCAAAATGTCTTAGGACACTGAACTTTCCTTTGTATTCCAACTAGTGGTGCGCTGGTGTATTTGTCTTTTACTCCACTGTTAAGGCCTTCTAGAGCAGGTAGTACTGGGGGCGCCTGGGTGGCTTAGTCGGTTGAGCGTCCGACTTTCGCTTAGGTCAGGTAGTACTGGGGGCGCCTGGGTGGCTTAGTCGGTTGAGCGTCTGACTTTCGCTTAGGTCATGATCTCGCGGTTCGTGGGTTCGAGCCCCACGTCGGGCTCTGTGCTCACTGCCAGCTCAGAGCCTGGAGCCTGTTTCAATCTGTGACTCCCTCTCTCTCTGACCCTCCCCTGCTCACGCTCTCTCTCTCTCTCTCTCCTAGAAATAAATAAAACATTAAAAAAAAATTAGAGTAGGTAGTACTGTTTTCATTCTCTTGGTTTCTATCCCTTATTAGAGCCCAATCACATACAAGGGACAAAGCAGCAGGTCGAAAGATAATGGTTGAAAACACATGGGTAACATCCTCCCCCAATTGATGTGCCTGCTGACAGGGAGTGTCCTGGTCTCCCCATTCCCACAAACTTCGACCCTCCGCTTACATAACCTCCCTCTCTCACCTATAGCCCTAATTATCTCAAAGCAGGGGCAAATGCCCTCCTCAAAGTGCAAACGTTTCTCTTCAACCAAAGACGTCAAATTTCTGCTGCCCCTGGACAAAAGTCTCCAACCTTCAGGAAAATAGCCAGTTACACGCAGGCCCTCGATTCTTAAGTTAGCCTCTTTGCGTAAGTATCACCAGCACACGCTTTTCATATCTTTCTGCGAGAGCATGTTTCCTCAGTGTACTGGCTTACTCCCTCAACAGTAACCAATCTGTTTACTTTTCAAGCCTCCTGACTCTGCCTCCATACGCTTCAGCCTTCCTCCTGCTGTCACAGCCGTTTCTTGGGGGAGATAGCCCAACGCGCGTGGCCGGGCGGTTAGGCGGCCAACGGTTTTCTAACGCGAGGGGGGANGGAGGGAGCCGACGCAGGGCGGGGCCAGGGCCAGGAAGGATCGCGAAGAAGCTGGGAGGCCCCGCCCTTTCCGTAGATATCTCTAGAAAACCGCGCAGGAGCCCGAAAACAAAGAGTGCGCACGCGCGGCGGCAGGGCCCGGGCATTTTGCTGCGTCACCAGCCGCCGCCCGGCCTCACCACCCCTCGCTCTCACGCACGCACGTTCATTTTCCGTCCTCGCGCCCCTTTTCCTACACTTTCCTCTTCTCCCCGATCGGAGGAGCCGCTCTCTCCGCGCGGTGCATTCTGGGGACCCAGGTCGAGTCCGCCGCCGCCGTCGCTTGAGGGAAGCGAGAAGAGGCCGCGACCGGGAAGAAAACGCCGGAGTCGCCACCGGAGAAGAGTCGACTGCNGGTGGAGGACATTTTTCTTCCAGATGTCCGCTTTCCCCACCTCTGAAAGGTTCCTAGGCTTCCCCGCGCCGGAAATCCCACTTTTCCCCCTTTGCCAGTCCCGGTTACTCTAACTCCGTAACTTAGCCTTAGGCCTTACTCTTCTGTTGAGTTTCCCTGCCGTGCGGGCGTCCTGAAGGCGCGTGGCCTTTTGGATCGCCTCTTCGCTTTTGGGGCAGTCTGGTTCTGCTCCTCTGTGATGTTGGGACCGGGCCCTGGGCCAAGTGCACCTGTGGTGGGTGCTATGCTGGCGTGTGGTGGGTGCTCCCCGCAGAGCACCACGCGGCCTTCCGCCGTGAGCGACAGTACTGCTAGGCAACTGCAGGGAGGTCATACCGTCCCCACAACTTAACTTCCTTCTCCGGGGTCGTGATTTCTTGGGTAGGGACCTTTCCAGGCCTTCTGACTCCAGTCTCTTGAAAGGGGTGAAGCTTAACAAAACTCACCCTTGTCCAGGGCCGCGAGGAGTTAGCCTTGAGTAGGTCGTTGCGCACGTGTCGAGTCAAAAGATACTTGTGGACGTTTTCAGTGTTTTCCAGTAAACTTGAGGCGAGGTTGCATTATCCTATTTTAATTAAGGTTGAAATAGGTATGTAGTTGCCTTTTTGTTGCCATTAAAAGCTTAAATTTGTTTACGTTGAGGTGACAAGGTTTTTTTTTTTTAACTCAATTTGATTATGGTAAAGAAAAACCTTTGTGATTTTTTTTAATCTAATAAAAATTTTTGGCACTCCCACTCTCCAGGCTTAATATTCTTAGGAAAAGCTCTGTCTTCAGACGTGAGAACTATCGGTTTTATAGGATTTTTTTTTGGTACTAACTGCTCCCTGAAAGATCTCTACAGAGAGTAATTGAAGGGTAACAAGTTTAATTCCTATGAAAAGTAACGCACTTTCAAAGGGTTACTTAATAAAGTAACGATATTGATGGTAAGTATGTCGGGCCAAAGGGTACACTGCTGTAGGTTAATAATGGGGAGAGCAAGCCTTTGGAACACGGTATTACTGTATAAAGGGAACATCTAGAAGACCCCCCAGCCTAGTGGTATTCAATATAATATTTTAATCTCTGTAAAGTAGTTTTTGTTTTTCCCTGGAAAATCTTTATTCCAAAAAATGTAGCAGGATTGTCAGTCTTAAAATTTCTTTTTTATTTTGAAAGTCTAGGAGGAAATAAATACTCAGGTAAGCTACCAACTGTTAATAGACTAATGTAGCCAAACAAAATATCTTTTCACTAAGAAATATGTTTAAAATGATTTGGAATATACTTTTGGGAAGCCACATGAAAGAGATGTTAAGTGAATAGATTAAAAACTCAAATGAAATGTGTAACAATATTCCAAAGAGCAGTCTCAGTTACAAGAATGTTTTCAATTTGAGTATTTTGAAGAGTCCAGATAAATCTTTTAAAAATAAATGCCATCTTGCAAATTTTCTTTAAAGATGCTCGCCATCTTTTTTTTTTTTTAATATTTTTAATGTATTTTATTTATTCTTGAGACAGAGACAGAGCATGAGAGGGGGAGGGGCAGAGAGAGAGGGAGACACAGAATCCAAAGCAGGCTCCAGGCTCTGAGCTGTCAGCACAGAGCCTGACGCGGGGCTTGAACTCAGGAACCTGAGATCAGGACCTGAGCCGAAGTCAGAGGCTTAACCGACTGAGCCACCCTGGCACCCCCCACCCCATCTTGCAAATTTTTGAACTAAACTGTTTTTAAGATGAATGTTGTGAGTCAGTTATTTGAGTTAGGAAAAAACAGTTAAATAGTTCATTCAGTCCTGGGAATAACCTGGCTTATTGATAAGGACCCATTTTGTTGAACTGGCTTATTGATAAGGACTCATTTTGTTGAAGTGTGCTATTATAAACGTTAAAAAATTTTTTTCAGTTAATATATTTCTTTAATCTCTACCCCCCAGTGTAGGGTCTGAACTCACCACCCTGAGATCAAGTTATTTGCATGCTCTTTGAACATGATATACACATTATTTTAGATGTGGAGAGAGACATTTATGTCTGGGTATTTTAAGAGTTTTAAGGGGGCGCCTGGGTGGCTTAGTCGGTTAAGCGTCCGACTTTCGCTTAGGTCATGATCTCGCGGTTGGTAGGTTCGGCCCCGCGTCGGGCTCCGTGCTGACTGCCAGCTCAGAGCCTGGAGCCTATTTCAGTCTGTATCTCCCTCTCTCTCTGACCCTCCCATGCTCCCACTCTCTCTCTTTCTCTCTCTCCTAGAAATAAATAAAATTAAAAAAAAAAGAGTTTTAAGATCTGTTTTTTTCTCATTTGAATACTACTACGTAGTGATTTTTGAGGTACATTTCTTTCGATCAGGTTTTTTTAAAGTTTTGTCTAACAGTTTGCATAAAAACTCAATCTCACTCATTTTGGAGAAGGTTGGGATTTTAGGACCTCTCCTTCACCTCAGGGTCAGGGAGAAGGGAGGTGTGCTAATTAGTTTTTGTTTGTTTTTTTAGTTATTGTAGTTGATTCTAATTCTGAATTTTAATGTTTTATTTTTTTGAGAGAGAGAGATAGCGTGAGCAGGGGAGGGTCAGAGAGAGTCACAGAATCCGAAGACAGCCTCTAGGCTCTGAGCTAGCCGTCAGCACAGAACCCGATGAGGGGCTCAAACCCACTAACCGCAAGGTCATGATCTGAGCTGAAGTCCAACGCTTAACCGACTGAGCCACCCAGGCGGCCCTGTAGTTGGTTCTTTTTTTTTTTTTTTTCCCCTGTAGTTGGTTCTAATTCTAACTTGAACTTAGTAAACATAGAAAATAAAATGTGTTTAGTTTTTAATTTTTTAATGTTTTATTTATTTTTGAGACAGACAGCACGAGAGGGGGAGGGGCAGAGACCAGGAGACATGCAATCTGAAGCAGGCTCCAGGCTCTGAGCGGTCAGCACAGAGCCAACATAGGGCTCGAACCCATGAATGTGAGATCATGACCTGAGCCAAAGTCTGATGCCTGTTGCCTGAGGTACCCAGGCGCCCCATAAAATGTTCTTTAAAGGAGAGGTTTTTGTTTTTACGCTTTTTTTTCTTTTTTAGTAATCTCTACACCAAATGTGGGGCTCGAACTCATGATTCAGAGATCAGAGTCCCATACTCCTCCAACTGAGCCTACCAAGTGCCCCTGTTTTATTCAGTTTTGAGCTATTTGAAGTCATTCTTTTAGTGATACTGTACTTGAATTAATAAAAATTGTCCAGAAACATACTGTGACTGTCTCTAACGTTGGTTGAAATCTTGAATACTTTGCTATCATTCAGCTTCATAGAATTGAGTCCCCAAAATAAAATCATCAGTCTTTGTCTTTCTTCAGCCTCCAAAACAAATTGTAATAGTGAGCATATGGTATATGGTTAATTTCTGGAAGTTAACGAAGAGTAACTGATGATGGTTTTTGTTCAGTGTTGATTTCTTAACCATTGTAACCTAGCAACTGGATTTTCTTTTTTTTTTTATGCTTAGTTAGACTTTAACTAGAAAGCATTAGAAATTGGAAGGGATAAATCAGTGCAGGCCAGTATGTACTGTTAATTAAGATTCCCATGTTTAATTGTATTTTCTGTTTTAAAATCTTGAAGCTGTATCATTTTGGGGTCTTAGGTGGTAGTGATTGTCACTTCACGAAAAAATTTGTGATATGAACTGTTTAGAATTAGTCTCTAGCTCTTAAATTTTTATGATGCTTTATCAGTTCTTAAATTGAAAATTGTTGCGTCTAGTGTATTTTATTATAGAAATGCAATGTGTTTTGTAGTAAATTTTGTATTTACTGTGTAGATTGGCATTGATTTTAAATTAAGGCTGACTTCTCTGCTTCCCCAGGACACCTTTGAAGTTTCGGTTTTTCAGGAAAATGTCAATTACTTTAAATATTACCTTGAGCAGTAGTATGTCCTCCTTCATATTATATTCCAAAGCCAAAATAATGATGTTGGGGATTTTTCTGTGCAGTAGTTGATCCTCACATGTTGTCATACTTTATTGCTTTGTTTTCTTTGGGCCCTTTCCAACTCAGCATTTTAATTATCTTTGTGTACTGAAGGGATCTAAGTCACAGACAGGTGTTCTTAAAAATTTTTTTTTATGTATTATTAAGTTCCAGGATCTAGTTTTTCAAATACCAATTCACACAGTGCTAATTGTCCCAAATAGGTTTTGGAACTCATGATTTCTGACAGGTTTATTTTTTCCACTTTACAAAAAGGGAGATTACTTTTCCAGGTGAAACTTTTATTTCCAAAGAAATAACTATGTCTCTGTAGTTAATAATACTATCTAAATTGTTTCTGTTAAACTTGTGCCACTTCTTGACATATGGTAAAGGAGCTCCAAGGCTCTGAAATTTGTCTGTAATGGAGGCAGTGAGACATTGACCTTGTTTGAATCTTATATGTATAAAGAAAAATTGTCGTGTTTGCTTTGGGGATGTTTAAAGCGATGTGTGCACAGAAGTGGGAATGTAGGAAGGGTGGAGTTGGATGGAAGAAAGGCACTGAGTTTATGGAAGAGGGGGAACTGTCTTTAAGAACAGCTTTCCATTTTGTTTTAATTTTTAAATTTTTAATTTATTTTTACTTAATTTTTTAATACTTATTTTTTGATAAAGAGGGAGACAAGAGAGTGATCTGGGGAGGAGGAGAGAGAGAGGGAGACACAGAATTTGAAGCAGGCTCCAGGCTCTGAGCTGTCAGCACAGAGCCCATGCAGGGCTTGAACTCAGAACTGTGAGATCATGACCTGATCCGAAGTCGGGACACTTAACTGACTGAGCCACTCAGGCACCCCAAGTTTATTTTTCGAGAGAGAGAATGCCCAGTGGGCTCCACACTCAGCGCAGAGCACAACATGCTCAAACTCAAGAACTGTGAGATCATGACCTGAGTCGATATCAAACGAGTCGGACTCTTAACCCAGTTGAGCCACCCCTCACTTTTTTTGTTTTAGAGTAGGAATTACCAAATAAAAGAACTAGTACAGAGGTTTGCAAGTGTTCTTGTTTTGCCCCCTTTTTGTCTTAGATTGTTTTTATGTTTTTTTAATGTTTTTGTTTGTGTTTTTTTATGTTGTGTGCTTTTTTTTTTATGGTGTTGCTGGCCAAAAGGAGTAACCTAGCAGTTCTGTTTATTAGGTAGCTGGCTCCAAACAACTTAATTTGTATAAACAGCCAAGTTAGTAGTTTCTGAAAAACTAATACACAAAAGTTGAAAGAAAAATGTAGTTTCTTTTTTAACTACCATTTAGTAATGGAATATGTGTGTGTTTTGGGCACTATGTAACTGCCCCCCCCCCCCATGTCTGTTTTTGAGACCGCATGAGCCAAGGAGGGTCAGAAAGAGGGGGACAGAGGATTGGAAGCAGGTTTTGTGCATTGACAGCAGCAAGCCTGATGTGGGGCTCTAACTCACAAACCTTGAGATTATGCCTTGAGTTGAAGTCGATGCTCAATCGATTGAGCCACCCAGATGCCCTGGCACTGTATATATAACTCCTTATACCTTAAAGTCAGATTGGATACTTCCATCTCAGTTTCTCTTCCACACTGATTTTTTTTGTAGGCTCCCCCTTTTTTATTTTTAACAAGCCACAAAAAATACAGCTTTGCAAAGATACAGGTTAATAGAGAGGGGTATAGTACAGTCTTTAGAACTAAACCTTTTGGGGGGCACCTGGGTGTCTCAAGTTGTTTAAGCAGCCGACTTCGGCTCAGGTCATGATCTCATGGTTTGTGAGTTCCAGCCCCGCGTTGGGGTCTGTATTGACAGCTCAGAGCTTGGGACCTGCATCAGATTCTGTGTTTGCTTCTCTCTCTGTCCTTCCCCTGCTCACGCTCTGTCTCTGTTTCTCAAAAATAAATAAACTTAAAAAAAAAAAAACCAACAAAAAACTGAACTACTTGTGTCTTGAAAGAGGTTGAGTATGACTAAATTTTTCTCAAATTTAAAATACCTTGCAGCAGCCCTGTAAGTTTCTCACGGTGCCCTGATGCTCCTTGGCGCATAATTTGGAACCCATAGGGCTAGCGTGTGTACTCAGATCACCTTTCCAGAAAGTTTTACATGGTAGTACAACTGATGTACAGATGATCTGGAAGCATTATGAGAAGCAGATCTTGGGGTTTTTTTGAGGAAAGAATATGTGTGTAAGAAAGCGTTTGGTTTTAGACATTTGTAGACAGAGGTTTTGATGAAGGAAAAAATGTTCAGTCTGTGAACCTGGAACAACTATTTCCCTTTCTAAAGCAGAATTTCATGTTTCCATATCATTCCTCGCTTAGTACAAAGTGAAAAAGATTTACCCTGTCTTGATTCCCTTTTGCAAATGATAGACCAGTTTAAACTGTTTAAAACTTAGTTTTAAAAAAACAGTAATTCTGAATTTTATAACATCTTTTTACTGCTGACTTTTTTCTTGATTTTAATGTTTTAGTCTGTAATCGTACTTGATATTTAAAGATACTCTGAGATGTGTAAAAAGTTAGTGAATCTAGTCTTTTAGAACTTCCTTCTTAATAGAAATGTTTATTCCTAAATCTAGAATAAGGAGCTTCATTATTAAGCTCTAGTACAAAGCTAGTCATCCAATTACTAGTGTTTATCTTAGAGTTCAAAGTGATCTGTTAAACAAATAATCGTGCTCCATTAACAATAAATTTAAAAGGGAAAAAAGAATAAACTTGTAAGGAAACTCAATTAAGTACAGTTGATCCTTGAATAACAATGGTTTGAACTCTGTGGGTCCACGTAAGTAGATTTTTTTTTTATAAGTACAGTGCTGTAAATGTATTTTTTTTAAGTTTATTTATTTTGAGAGAAAATACAGGCAAGAGAAGGGTGAGAGAATCCCAAGCAGGCTCTATGCTGACAGTGCTGTGCTCAATCTCATGAACTGTGAGATGACTGCGCTGAAATCAAGAGTCAGACACTTAACCCATTGAGCCACACAGGTACCCCATAAATATGTGTATTATATTGTATGTGTATGTATATATACATATATATTTTTTAAATGTTTATTTTTGAGAGAGACAGAGTATGATTGGGGGAGAGAGAGAGAGAGAGATATCTGAAGCAGGCTCCAGGCTCTGAGCTGTCAGCACACAGCCTGACGCAGGGCTGGAAGTCACTAATGGTGAGATCATGACCTGAGCCGAAGTCGGACACTTAACCGACTGAGCCACCCCAGGTGCCCCTAAATATATTTTTCTTGTGATTTTTCTTAACATTGTCTTTTCTCTAGCTTCATTGTAAGAATACAGTGTATAACATATATAAGATGCAAAGTATGTGTTATTGGTGAGGGTCTGATCAACAGTGGGCTATTTATTAGTAGCTAAGTTTTAGGGGAATCATAAGTTCTGCTTGGATTTTTAACTGTGTAGAGGGTCCCTACTCTTTTGTTCAAGGTTCAGCTGTACTGATAACCAGAGAACGTTATCTTTTTTGTTTGTTTTTTTTTAGAACGTGTCTTATGATCTGTTGTCTGTTTATACATTAAGAAAGATAAGCTGCTAGTACTGGATCTAATCCCTTTACTCCCATATTTCCTAGGAGATTTTTGGACTAAATTTCATCTAACTTGAATGTAAGCTTTGTCTATTTTGTCCATTGCACCATCTCCAGAACAGTTCCTGGCCCCGTGCTTAGTAAATATTTGTTGAATAACATTCCAATTCTAAATGTATTTTAGCTGTTAAGCTGGTCTACATGAGGCGATTTTTTTCTTTAAATTTCAAGGGAGAAGCTCCCCTCCTGCACAAGTGGGGAGGGGCAGAGGAGAGAGAATCCCAGGCAGTCTCTCTCAGGCCCAGCCTTCACCATCAAGCACCTCATGTAGCATGTAGGGGTGCTACATGAGGTGTTTGATGGTGAGAGTTGAGCATAAGAGGTGTCTTTTACTATTAGTCCTGTGTTCTCTATCACATTTCAGTCAAATTCAACTAGATCTTCTATAGATTATTATTTTTTTTTTTTACTTTCCTATAGATTAGGAAGTAGATCTGTGGTTAGTATGTTGAAGGATAAAGTTGAGAGCCATTTATAAAAAAAAACTGATTTTATATTCTGTTAATTGAGGATTTGCTGTATTTTGGGAAATCTGGAAAAGAAGTACTACTAAATCAGTATATACTCTCCAAGCACATTTGACTTGTGAGTCCTTTATTTGGGGAATATTTATTTTGGGAATTTTTTTTTAACATTTATTTATTATTGAGAAACAGAAAGAGAGCATGGGCAGGGGAAGGGCAGAGAGATAGGGAGACACAGTATCCAAAGCAGGCTCCAGGCTCTGAGCTGTCAGCACAGAGCCTGTTGCGGGGCTTGAACCCACAGACTGCAAGAGCATGACCTGAGCTGAAGTCGGACGCTTAACTGACTGAGCCACCTAGGCGCCCCTATTTTGGGAATAGTTTATTGGTTATGTTTTGGATACACTATCTGTCTTAACTGGGTAATTGTCATAGGTACTCCTTTAACTGATTTGTCCTCCCCCTCCCCAATAATTTTTAAAAATAAGTTAGTTTATTTATTTTGAGGGGCAGGAAGAGAATCCTATGCTGGCTCTGAGCTGATAGGCACCACTGTGTGATTAATTTCTTAATGAGGCCATCAATTAAAGAAAAAAACAGTTTTAAAAATACTTTTGCCTGTGGGGGCATCTGGGTGGCTCAGTTAGTTAAATGTATGACTTTGGCTCGGGTCATGATCTTCTGGTTCATGAGTTTGAGCCCTGCACTGGGCCCTCTGCTCAGCACAGAGCCAGCTTCAGATCCTCTGTCCCCTTCTCTTTGAGCTCCTCCCTCGTGCACATGCCTACTAGCTTACACGCCTACTTGCTCACGTGCTCTCTAAAAATATGCTCACGTGCTCTCTCTGTCTAAAAATATATTTGCCTGTTTTATCATAAAGGTAATTGTTAATTAGCATCTTTATCACATTTTTCAGTCCCTTAAATACTTTTACAGAAGTAGAACATTTTTTTTTTAATGGTCATTATTGCTATTTTCTCAGGTACGTTTGTATGTTTGGGTTTTTTTTTTTTTTCTTTAAATGTTTTTATTTCTGAAACAGTATGAGGAGGGGAGGGTCAGAGAGAGAGACACACACAGAATCCAAAGCAGGCTCCAGGCTCTGAGCTAGCTGTCAGTACAGAACCCGATGCGGGGTCCGAACCCACGAACCGCGAGATCATGACCTGAGCCGAAGTCGGGAGGCTCAACCAACTGAGCCACCCAGGTGCCCCCATTTGTCTGTATGTTTTAATCAAAAACAATTTTTTTTATGTTTATTTTTGAAAGCATGCAAGTGGGATAGGGGCAGAGAGAGAGGAAGACAGGACAGCAGAGAGCCCGATAGGGGGCCTCAAATGCAGGAACCTTGAGGAATGTCCCACATGCTGGGGGTGTGTTGGGGGAGTTGGGTTTGTTTTGCTTTAAGTAGCGGATTATTTACATAGCATATGCAGAGGTGAAAACAAATTTTTACATCTATAGGTATTTACTATTTAAGGTGAACTGATTTCTACAGTGGTTACAAATTTTGTCACTGTAAGTATAAGGCTAGAGAGAAATCCAACATAGTTTATGAGCTAGTGTTCAAGCTAAACCTGCCCCTTTTTTGGTTAATAGAAAAAAAGGAATGTGAGTCTCACAAAAGACAAGCAGGATTTCACAATCAAGTTCTCTTCCAGATGAGTGAATATATGTGTTTATTACTGATTTAGGTTAAGTATAGGGTCCCCTCTGTATTTTTGATGGTTGAAATCAGGATTACCTAGTAGTAGTGCTAAGCTTTGCAGGCCATAAATATCTGTCCTACATGCTTGTTTTTATAACTTTTTAAAAATAAAAATACTTTTGGCTCCTGTGTCAACCCCGGTGTAAATCATCATTTAATTTTGTTATTTGGAAAATGATTGTATTAGCTTGCTAGGGCTGCCATAACAAAGTACCAGAAATGGGGTGACTGGACCTCTTTTGTGTCTTCACAGGGTCTTTCTTCTGTGTCCTAATCTTTTGTAAGGATGCCAGTCATGTTAAATTTATGGCCCACCTCAAGATTTCATTTTAAAGATTCTCTCTCCAAATACATTATTTACATTTTGAAGTCTGGAGGGTTTAGGATTTCAACATAAGAATTTGTGGAGGGGTACAGTTCAGCCCACAACAATGATACAGCTGTAGATTACTTAATGTGAATATGAGGAAAAGAAAAGATCTCTGGCTCCAGTGTCCTTAATATGAACAAACTGAAGGGTAATATATTTTTTTATACAGCCTTTGTATAACAGCCTTTGTAATGTGTCACCATTAGTGTGCTTGTCTATTCCTATAGGTCTTAATATGTCCTATATGTCTAATATGTCCTATAGGTCTTAATACTTTTATGAGGTAAATATAATCTTCAGATAATGTTTTAAAATTTGTTTTTAAAGCATATACTAGAGTTTATTGAAATATTTGTGAAAATGTATTGGGAAAAGAATACCCCCATTAAACAAGTGTAACAGTTTCAAAGTTAGACTGGGCTACACTAAGGGAAGAAAGTGTTCCCCACTAGAATTGTTTAATAACATTTTTTTTTAATGTTTTATTTATTTCTAGGAGAGAGAGAGAGACAGCGTGAGCAGGGGAGGGTCAGAGAGAGAGGGGGTCACAGACTGAAACAGGCTCCAGGCTCTGAGCTGGCAGTCGGCACAGAGCCCGATGCGGGGCTCTAACCCACGAACCGCGAGATCATGACCTAAGTGAAAGTTGGACGATTAACCAACTAAGCCACCCAGGTGCCCCAATATTTAATAACATTTTTTAAAAAAGTATAATGAGGGGTGCCTGGGTGGCTCAGTTGGTTAAGCATCTAGCTCAGAGCCTGGAGCCTGTTTCAGATTCTGTATCTCCCTCTCACTCTGCCCCTCCACAGCTCATGCTCTGTCTCTTTCTGCCTCAAGAATAAATAAAAACATTCAAAAAAAATTTTTTTTAAAGTATAATGAATATAATCCCCATTTACCGGTCATCCAGATTCAGTGATTAGCAGGCCTTTGCCACATTGCTTTATTTATTCTTTTTTTCTTTTCCTGGAGTCTTGTCTTTTCTTTCTTTCAAGTTTATTTTTGAGAGAGAGAGAGACAGCATGAGTGGGGGAGAGGCAAAAAGAGAGGAAGACGGAGAATCCCAAGCAGGCTCCACACTGACCTTATGGAGCCACACACAGATCTCATAGAAATGGTGAGGTGATGCTCAATCAACTGATCCACACAGCTGACCCTCCTGAAGTCTTTTAAAGCAAAGCACATATTCTTAAGTTTTCATCTTGAATGGATTTTTCTTTTTTTCTTCTTCATAAAAAGTGTCTTTCATGCCTAAGAAAACGAACGATGTATTTCATATTATCTAATATCCTGCCCATAGTCACATGGTCACAGTTTCAGTGATCTGTTTTTATGTTTAGATCCAGATGGGAGATGCAGACCAGGTTCACAAATTGGATATGTTTTGTTTAATGTTTACTTCTTTTTGAGAGAGAGAGAACAAGTCGGGGAGGGGGAGAGCGAGAATCCCAAGCTTCTCACTGTTAGCGCAGAGCCCAGTTTGGGGTTCCATCTCATGAACTGTGAGATCATGCATGACTTGAACCGAGATCGAGTCACGCTTAACAACCGGCTGAACCACTCAGGTGTTCTTTTACAGGTTTCATAACCCTTAGGTTTCTTTTCATCTAAAGCAGTTCCTTTTCTTCTTTATAGCATTGATTTAACTGTATTCTGTATTTATTCTGGATTGGTCACTTCCTCATGGTATCATTAAAATTTTTTTCTCAATTTTTTTTTTTTAATTTTTTTAATGTTTTATTTACTTCTAGGAGTGAGAGAGAGAGCGTGAGCAGGGGAGGGTCAGAGAGAGAGGGAGTCACAGACTGAAACAGGCTTAGGGCTCTGAGCTGGCAGTCAGCACAGAGCCCGACGCGGGGCTCGAACCCACGAACCGCGAGATCATGACCTAAGCGAAAGTCGGACGCTTAACTGACTAAGCCACCCAGGCGCCGCTATTTCTTTAAAAAAAATTAAAAATTTAAATAAATTTAAAAAATTAAAAAAAAATTTTTTTAATGTTTTATTTATTTCTGAGAGAGATAGCATGAGCAGGGGAAGGTCAGAGAAAGAGGGAGACACAGAATCCAAAGCAGGCTCCAGGCCCTGAGCTAGCTGTCAGCACAGAGCCTGATGCAGGGCTCGAACCCATGAACCGTGAGATCATCACCTGAGCTGAAGTTGGATGCTCAACCAACTGAGCCACCCAGGTGCCCCTTCTATTTCTTGTAGACTGGAATTAAGTTTTCTGTGGGGTATATATATCATGTTGTATCAGATTAAGAAAGAATTTATAGGTCTGGTTGTCCCACTTTTAGTGATGTTAAATTCTTTACTATTAATTACAAAGTATTAACTATTGATCATAAATTCTTTATTATCTATTACTCTAATCTTTAAAAAAATTTTTTTCAATGTTTTTCTTTTTGAGACAGAGTGTGAGTGGGGGAGGGGCAGAGTGAGGGAGGCACAGAATCCAAAGCATGTTCCAGGCTCTGAGCTGTCAGCACAGAGCCTGCAAGGAGCTCCCACTCATGACCTTGAGATCATGACCTGGACTGAAGACACTCAACCAACTGAACCACTCAGGCGTCCCTAATCTAATCATTTTAATGGTTTCATCCATTGATGATCACCACCAGATCAGTTTAAAGGTTGCAAAATGGTGACATGCGTGTCCCTCCTTGCAGTTTTATTTCACCCCAAAGATGAATTTCTGTAAAGTAGTTTTCTTCCGTGAACTGATCTTTCTGTCCAGTTACCGTGAATAACTGAGAAAGAACGAAAAATGCCTAATTCTTTTTAACTTTAACAGCCAATTTGTAGAGAGTTGTATCCATAGCATCTTCTGGTGGTCTAGAGTTGTTGGCCAATGCAGGGAGACCCTTCTTGCCACTGGTTCTGACTGTCGTCATAGTTTTGTTTTGCCTTTTTTTTTTTTTTTTTTAAAGTTTGAGAGAGCACGAAACTGAGTGGTGTGGAGGGGCATAGAGAGAAACGCAAACAGGCTCCATGCTGTCAGCTTGATTCAGGGCTTGATCCCAGGAAGTACAAGGTCATGACCTGAGCCAAAATCAAGAGTTGATGCTCAACTGATGGAACCACCCAGGTGCCCCATAACTAACCTCATAGTTTTTAATAGTTTCATTTGCACAAAATGTCCCAACCTCATCCCACCTTACACCTGAGGTCAGTCATTTCTGTATAGGAAATTTGTTTACTTTTGTTTGAAATCGTGTTTTGGCACTGTGGTGTTCATTGCTCCGGATGATGGTTTTCATTAGCACTTTTTAAACGTACTGACCAGATGGGTCGCTTCAGTTTGAAAATCTGTGAATTTAGGGGTTCCTGGCTGGCTCAGTTGGTAGAGTGTGCAACTCTTGATCTCGGGTTATAAATTTCAGCCCCATGTTGGGTGTAGAGATTATTTAATAAAATCTGTGATCCTAATCATTTTATGTATAAGTTAGCAAATATTTTCAGTTAAAGACAGCATGTTGGGGCACCTGGATGGCTCAGTTAGTTGATTGTCTGACTTTAGCTCTTGTGTCATGATCTCATGGTTCATGAGTTCGAGCCCCACATCAACTCTCTGCTGTCCTCCCAGAGCCTGCTTCAGATCCTCTGTCTGCCCCCCCCCCACCTCCCCTGCTCACAGTCGATATAAATACATATGTGTGTATATATATATATATATTTTTTTTAATTTTAATGTTTATTTTACTTTTGTGAGAGAAAGAGCATGAGCAGGGGAGGGGCAGAGAGAGGAGACACAATCAGAAGCAGGCTCCAGACTCTGAGCTGTCAACATAGAGCCCTATGCGGGGCTTGAACTCACTAACCATGAGATCATGACCTGAGCCGAAGTCGGATGCTCAGCCACCCACCCACGTGCCCCAATATAAACATATTTTTTTTTTAAATGTTACCACATGTTGAGAACACTGTTTTGGCAAGAAAATGAGCTAAAGCTAATGTGTGGTCTATTGTCACTATTAATAAAACTTTTAATTTGTTTGTTAGCCATATTAACATAATATTAAAAGTTGTGATTCCTTAGTCCAACAGAAGTTTATAGTTAGACATTTCTTCCAAGGCCTGTAAAAATCTGGTTTTTGTTTTTAATCTTTTTTTTAAAACAGTTTTTAGTGTTTCATTTATTTCTGAGAGAGAGAGACAGACAGCATGAGCAGGGGAGGGTCATAGAGAGAGGGAGACACAGAATCAGAAGCAGGCTCCAGGCTCTGAGCTAGCTGTCAGCACAGAGCCACGAACCACGAGATCATGACCTGAGCCAAAGCTAGACGCTTAACCAACTGAGCCACCCAGGCAACCCTGTTTTTTTTTTTTAATTTTTATTTCTAGGAGAGAGAGAGAGACAGCGTGAGCAGGGGAGGGTCAGAGAGGGAGGGAGACACAGACTGTGAAATAGGCTCCAGGCTCTGAGCTGGCAGTCAGCACAGAGCCCGACGCGGGGCTCGAACCCACGAACCGCGAGATCATGACCTAAGCGAAAGTCGGACGCTTAACCGACTAAGCCACCCAGGCGCCCCAAGGCAACCCTGTTTTTAATCTATTAGTAGATGCCTAAAGAAATAGCTTTACCCTTGCTGATTTGCTGGTATTTAGACTTTGAAAACTGCCATTCATAATAACCATAACCTACTTCTGATGTGATATCAATATCCCAGAATGGAACATGACTAGTCAGGTTTAACAGTTGTGTAAAATGTTGATGAGCAGTTGGTTGCAACTTTTTATTTATAGGAGGGACTTTAAACTGCTACTCCTTAGGGTTGGGAAATTCAGGGCTTGGAACAAAACAATACGTTTCATTTGAGTTGATTTATGAGTAGTGTTTGAACATAATGTTAATTAATAGTTTTTAACTTGTATCTTAGGTTTATAGAACAGTTCAAAAAAATAGAATTCTGGTATAGCCAAATACTTCAATTTTTAGATGAGCAGAGCAGAGCATGCTTATTTTTAGAAAATAAGTGAAACCATTGAGAATGATGTTCTGCTTCCTTTCCCTCATTGTCTTTCTGGTTCTTTCTGGAGAGGCAAATATTGTTGGATGGGGTCCATGTGTGTGAATTCTTCTAGGAATTTTTATGCTTATAAGGATATTTGTCTAAAGATTACAAAGAACAACTCTTTCCCCCCAAGAATATTTTTTCTTAAAGATTTTTAATCTCTACCCTACAACCCTAAGATCAAGAGTTGCATCCTATTTAAAATTCTATTTATTTAATATTTTATTTTTTATTCCTTTTTATTTAGTCGGTTAAGCAACCGACTTTCGCTTAGGTCATGATCTCGCAGTTTGTGGGTTCGAGCCCCGCGTCGGGCTCTGTGCTGACTGCCAGCTCAGAGCCTGGAGCCTGTTTCAGTCTGTGACTCCCTCTCTCTCTGACCCTCCCCTGCTCATGCTGTCTCTCTCTCTCTCCTAGAAATAAATAAAAATATTTAAAAAAATATTTATTTAACATTTTAAAGTTTGATTTACTTTGAGACCGTGAACACGAGTAGGGGAAGGGCAGAGGGGAAGAGAGAGAATCCCAAGCAAGCTCCGAACTGTCCACACAGACTCTAACATGGGGTTCAAATGGATGAATGGTGAGATCATGACCTGAGCCAAAACTAAAGAGTTGGGATACCTAACCAACCAAACCACCCATCCAAGTACCCCATCAAAGAACAATATTAAAGAAAAGTATTTACTACAGAAAATCTTTATCTCCTATTAATCAACTATATTTGACTGCATTTGCTGCTAGCAGTTTTTTAACTGTATTCTAAAACATAATTTTAATGGATGGATAGAGCTCTAGGCAGCTGACACAATGAAGAGGACAGTTATAGTACAGGATACAGGAACAGAAGAATAATAAGGAGATGGCAAGTACTCCAGGTTTCTTCTAGTATAGTATATATCAAATACATGTGTAGGTAGAGTAGACGATGAGGCTGTAAAGAAGCTTAATTCTTAAGTATCATTATTTAGAATCATAAAAGTTGGTTAGGAAAATCTGTCGGGCAGAAAAATGGTTGCTTAATATAGTCAGAAATAAGCTACAGATGAGAACTTTTCTGGAGACAAACACTATCAATTTTACCCCATCCCCTATCCCCCCACTCAAATTCCTGGCATTGTAACATTATAAGTAGAAATGTTGAATACAGTATTTCAATTAAAGGTGGATCCTTTCTGTTTGATTTTTTAATTCTATGACCTTGACATTTAGTAGCAGGGCTCTAAAGGAGTGGCACATAAATTTTGACAGGGCTACCTAATGGTTAACCCTATTGAGCACTGATTCATTTTTTAATTCCTTCATATTGTGAAATCCGTTAATTGTGTTTTGATTTGGAATGCAGTTAAGAATAAAGATACAAGTTTTTAAATTAATTAATTTTTTTTTAAGATACAAGTTTTTTTAAAGTTTGTTTTGAGAGAGAGCATGAGCCCTTGTACAAGTGGGAGAGGGCCAGAGAGGGAAAAGGAATCCCAGGCAGCTCCATGCTGTCAGTGCAGTCTTATGATGCTGTGCTCGAGCTTAGCAACCATGAGATCAGATCATTACCTGAGCCAAAGTCAGATGCTTAACTAACTGAGCTACCCAAGCACCCCTAAAGATGTAGTTTCTTTTTGAAATTATAATAAACTGTTTCAAAATAATCTGTTTTAATGGAAAAGTGGAATGTTACTCAAAATTTGGAGGTTATGTAAATACTCAGTTAATGAATTCCAACTTAACTTTGTCTAATTTTATCTCTTTGTAGGCAGCCTGCTTCTGCAAAATGGTACGATCGAAGGGACTACGTCTTCATTGAATTTTGTGTTGAAGACAGTAAAGATGTTAATGTAAATTTTGAAAAATCCAAACTTACATTCAGGTAAATTACCATTTTACATCATTGGGTAGGAAGCTTATCTCGGACAACTGAGTAACTTTGGCTTGCTTGTTTTCACTGAAGTTATTACTAATCTTCACCTCTTTGAAGAGGTTCATTTTTTCCTTTTTTTTTTTTTTTTACACAGTTGTCTTGGAGGAAGTGATAATTTTAAGCATTTAAATGAAATTGATCTTTTTCACTGTATTGATCCAAATGTAAGTAATCTTAATGCTTTAATTCCAGTTTAAATTGTGAGGGAATGGACATACATCAAGTACTCTTTTTAGAAATAACCAGTAATTGTTTCTTAACAGTTCAGAGGCTAACTAGGCATATTTATATTTTCACAATATTTTCCCCTTCGAACTACTTTTCTGCAGACTCCTTTTGTTCTTGCTACACTGTTCTTTATACTTGTCTTAATCTAATCTTAATTTTTAAACTATTCTATAATTCTACCATATTTAGTCAATTTTTAGTTGAAATTTTTTACGGCTTTATTCACCTTGTGCAGGGAGGGAAAAGTTGTTTGCAATTTGGATAGCTAATGAAATGTTTAGTAAGCTAGGGGATGTTTCTTTGAGTTTAAAAAAAATGTAGGGAAAGAAATTAAAAAGGAGAGTTGAGGAATGACCAGCTACTTTTATTCTTTAGCGATACTGGAGAGAGAAATGGTGTGATAATACCTTTTTGTTTTTGTTTTTAGGATTCCAAGCATAAAAGAACAGACCGATCAATTTTATGTTGTTTACGAAAAGGTGAATCTGGCCAGTCATGGCCAAGGTTAACAAAAGAAAGGGCAAAGGTGTGTTTCTTGGGGGGGGCGGGGGGGGGGGTAACATTTTTAAGTAATAAAAGACACATTTGTTTTCCATGAGGAATATAATGTTCTTGTTTCATAGTTAAGTGGTACTAAAGTATTGTGTTCTTACAAGTTTTTTTCCTTAGGTTTTATTAGTTTTAACTTAAAACCGAGTATGGTTAGAAGGTCACTAGTTGTGCAGAACTTTTGCTGAATTCAAGAGGCAGGTTTTGCTTAGACTCTAAGCCTTTATAAGTTACATATCACACAGGAGCATATTTGATGCTACAAAAAAAAGTCCATTGTACCTGAGAATAGTTTCTACCAATGAGTTTTGTTTTTGTTTCTAAAAAAGAGAATTGTTTAACACCTGTGAATGCAGCTTTGTGAAACTATCTTTGCTATTGACATTGGACTTGATAAGTATAAATTAACCTAATCATAGGGTGACGTTTGTATTGCTCTGTAGCTTAACTGGCTTAGTGTGGACTTCAATAATTGGAAAGACTGGGAGGATGATTCAGATGAAGACATGTCTAATTTTGATCGTTTCTCTGAGGTAAGTTCTTATAAATGGATTTTTCCATCTCCCTCTCTGTACATTTGTATGTGAATTTAATTTGGTTTTAAAGCACCTAGTGGTATTTAAGAACTGCATTATTTTACTTTGAAGGTCATTCTGTAGCAAAACCAACTAAGATCTTAACAGTGGGCATTTATTCCTGAAGTTTAATATTCTTTTATAGTTTTTTTAAAAATTAGTGGTAATTTCTAAAGTGATGTATAAAGACAGAAAATAAACTGTACAATCCACACAATATAGCTAGTTTCTATTCCAGCATTGAAACTGATTTTTTTGGAGGATGGATTGGTTTTAGAGCTATATAATAAGAATATAAACCTTTTGAGATGTGCATGATGAGTGGTACGTAAAGATGTTTCAGTTAGCAAAATCAAGGAAATAATTTAAATACATACTGCCAATGGCCAAAGGGGTAAAATCATTGATTTCCCTTTGGACAGAACAAACCTTATGAAATAAATGGTATTGCACTAAAGCTGATTAGAAAAATAACGTTAGGTTGTAAGTTGAAGATGAAATTCTCATGGCAATTTGAGGTTTTAAGTGACTAGATTTTGTTTCTATTTCTTTGAAAACTTAAGAGCTAAAATGGAAGTATAATATCTAGTGTTATGTTTGCAGCTACTTACTCAACATCTCACATGGTTCTGGCACCTTGATTTCAAGTTAAATAATGGAAAAAGAAGATAGGGCAATTCTTTTCAGCTGTGCTATTCCTATTCCTTACCTGTAGTAATTGGTGCTGCCATTTTACCCACTTGTTCATGTCACAGCTTAACACTGTGTTCTTTTACTGTCTCTATCCAGTATAACGTTAACAGCCATCTTTTTTTTTTTTTTAAACTTCCCAAATAGCTCATGAATGTATTCAGTTCATTCTATTTCTATTGCCAGTGTATCATCAACACCTAGTGTTGTGCTTGGCACATTTTGAGCACTTTTCCTGCTCAAAGAAACTTAACCAAAGTGTTCAACAGTGCTGTCAGAGGTAGGGAAACTCTACTAGTTATTCATATTATTCAAAACTAGATAGCCCAAAACTTTATACTGAGCAATTTGGTGATTGGGGATCTTTTAAAGGCCCCTTTTAACTGTAAAGTGCAGGTAAGCGTAGATTTTAGAAGTTTCAAATTTTTGTGTATAAAGTTCTATATGGTTATTTGAATTTTTTAATTTTAGGAGATTTATAGAAAAGTTGTAGAGTGGGAAGATAAGTCCCTCCCTATCTATTAATAGTTTAGTTTTGGGTTATAGGTATCTCTTTAAATAATATGCTGCTTACTTTATGATCCGAAACAACTAAAAATAGGAAATTAGTACTTCATGTAAGTATGCTCTGTTATTAGTCCCAATGTTTTGTAAATATACAAGAGTATTTACCATATATACAAGTGTATTTTTTCCATAGTATATACCTTTTATTTCAAGAATGATGTTTTATTTTCTGTTTTTAATATTTATTGCTGTTTGGTCTTTGATTCAGTGTTAGGTCTTTTATACAACCATATCATCCTGAAGGACTTTATTTTAAATCATTTATTGGTTCTTCACAATATTTAAAACTGTAGTGAGAATACTATATTACACATGCCACTTTGCTTAAGATACAAAGCTTTACAACTACAAATGAATCCCATTCTTTTCCTTAGGCACCAGAGGTAAGCACTATTTAGGATTTCGGTATTTAAATTCTATATCATATATAAGTATCTTGCTGGATACGTTTCAATAACTTCACTTTTCTTCAGTGAGAACTTAGTCTTAACTTCCCTACAGGTTGTCAGGATTTTATAATCTAATCTACCTTATCCAGACAGGAAGGTACTTAACATTTATTTTGCTTTTTTTTATTGGTGGAAATCTATGACAGACTTAAGGTTTATTCTGGAGTTTGCAACCTAATAATTAGGGCTTAATTTAACATCATTTTTAAAACTAATTTTTACACTTCAAATAGATGATGAACAACATGGGTGGTGATGAGGATGTAGATTTACCAGAAGTAGATGGAGCAGATGATGTAAGTCTATAAATTCTTTTCTCTGTTTACTTAAATAGTAAGAAACAATGTATTTATAGGTTGTTTTATATAGATTTAGGATTGCTTTTTTGCCACTTCTTGTTGGTTTTTTTTTTTTTCCCTAAGAAATCTAGGGGAAAGCAGATTTTAAAATGTGCTCATTTTTGAAGGATAGTTACTTATTAGGAAACTGGTGTCCCATGGGCCATTCTTAAGGGACCACACTTCAAGAGAATCATTGCATCGTATGCTTTATTCAATTAGGAGTCAGTTTAGGGATTATTTTGACAGAGTTAAACAGGTTTTGCAGCAGGATTGGTCAAAAACTAGAGGAAATAGACAGACACTGTGAATCTATAAGAAGGATAAACTGGATCACTCTTCTCAACATTCCCCGCTCTGGCATCCTGCTAACATCTTCAAGAAGGTTGTTGGGTGTAGTCTGAAAAATATTTAGACCATTCAAAAGGTAGGGTTGGAGTTCATTGTCTTCTATCAGTCCACTGATCTTTGCAGTGACCCATTTTCCTGTTACACTGAATGCCAAGAGAGAAGTGAAACCCATTTTGTACTAAGATTTAGTCTAGACAATAGGAAGGAATTTAAAGGTTGAGCACCAATTCCCACCAAAAGGCACACATCTTACAGGAAGATAGATCCTCAGCTGTACGTCTGTTCATCTTAAGTAAACCTGTTAAGTCCAGTGACTAAATTCACAAGCTTGATATAACCACTTAATCTTTGCTACTTTAGTAAAAGTACAGTGCTTCAGCTTTTTAAGGCAAACTGTTCAGTTAGCAGAGAAATGTTTGATCAAGCCGGTAACTTTTAAAATTCTTCTTCTGCAGGATTCACAAGACAGTGATGATGAAAGTAAGTATCTTTGTAAAAAGTATGTTTTATAGTGATATTTCACATCAAAGACCAAACTCTGAAAATAGACATTAACTTCTTTATAATTCCTGAGAGAAAAAATTATTTCTTCATGGCCTATAATAAAATAGCCAAAGCAGAAATTTTGAATGATTTGAGATTTACATTTAAAAAAGACAAAAAATAATAAAGACAATTCCCTAGGAAACTCTTAACTCTATTGTTGACTGCCTTTATTTTTTTAAAAATAAGACTTTGAAGTTGATTGTTCCCTTGTACTTCATACTAATCTTTTTAAAATCTTTCAGAAATGCCAGATCTGGAGTAAGGAATGTTGTCATCACCGGATTTTGAGAAAGAAAAATAACTTCTCTGCAAGATTTCATAATTGAGAGAATTCCTGAGTTGATAGCTCTAAAGGCAGATGCTGTATTTGCCTCCTTTAACCCATTTTTCAACCTGTTTGTTTTTTTAAAGGCTTCACTAAGGGTTGATATGTACCATTGTATGGGGCAATTTTTTAAGTCAGCTAAGGCAATAACCTTATGCATGAACTTTTCCCAGACTTCCATGATGCTGTTGAGGTCCTAGGCAATTGATACAGCAGTTGTGATAAAAACATTTCACCTCAGTCTCCTTTACTTCATAACATAGATACTGACATGATAGGAAGCTCTTGGCTTAGAAGAAAGAACTAAATTTTAGATTTTAGAACATGGACTCAAAAGTGGCTGATGAAACAAATTGGTTGATACCTTAAACTGGTAACTTGTTGTTCTTCTGGTATATCCTCCAGGATTATTCCGCTAAAGTTTTATTTTTCAAAAAATTTACTTCACATTATTGTAAGTGATCACTCATCAGTGTTCCAGATGTATCTTAGCTAAAACTAGTGAATGCCCTAACTTAGATGGTTTTGAAGCCTGTACATTTGGTATTGTTTGACCCTTAAACTTTTACATCTCTTAGCATGGAGGACGAAGAAAGGCTGTACATTGTTGCTTGAGAGTCTGTACATTTAGACCAAATTGTATTTGCACTGTCAGTATGGCAAATGAGTGGAAAAAAAATGTCAATACACTATTGGATTTTTTATTTCTTTTTTTGATTCAGCTTGTCCCAGGCTGAAAACCTCAATTTATGTTCATGACAGTGGGGGTTTTTTTTTAATGTCTACATTCTTTCTAATAAACTGTTGGAAGACTTTTTGGCTGTCCTTTTAAGTGTCTGGTTTACTGTAATTTCATGTATTACCATTTACTGGAATGGAGTTTTTATTTTTACTTGAGGAAGAATTTGGGAATATTCCTCTGTTTGGAAATAAAGAGGCTTGCTGTAATGTTGCAGGAAACCTTTTTAAAAAGTGGATCTGTAATAGCAAATTGTAGATGCACTTTGCAGCAGTTGGAAAAGAAAGTGTTGTGATTTGATTGAAATAAAACTAAATGTGTTGTCCTCCTGTAAATCTTTGAGCTTCTGCATTTTTGCAGTTTTTATTCCCTCTAATTTCTGTGTATTTGTCATAGCATAGAAATGCTTCCTATTTCAGTACTCTGTCTTACGTTAAGGACCTCTGTTATAGGCAGTATTAAGTGTTGGGGATACAAAGATAATCCTTCAAGAACTTGCTGTGCTCAGGGAGTCAGGCTAGCCAGGAGCACAAACACTAAACAAAAACTTGATAAAGGGGAAGAAATGTGCCATAATAGGTTTGCATGGGACATTACAGTGATTAAGAAGGGAAAACATTTTTTTCCTTCCCCTGTTATGAGTATATGACTTCAGAGTGATAGTCAAAACCGTTTTCTTGAAATGTTAGAGCTAGAAAATCTTCCTACTTTCCAGGAGTCCTGGGCAGAACACTTGAAATTCAACTGTTTTATGTTACAGAAGTATATAACATGGGTTCTGGTCCTGTTAAGGGAATGCAGTTTTTATTATTTTTAAGTAGACTCTATGCCCAGTGTGGAGCCCAACATGAGACTTGAACTCACAGCCCTGAGATTGAGTCAAATGCTTAATGGACTGAGCCACCTAGCCTCTGGTCCTTTTAAATTGTTTTAAACTTGGTCTCCTTTGTCTGGAGTATGCCAAAGGTATTAGTATGATTGGTAAGTAGAGTGTATTTCTTAAAAAAAAATTTTTTTTTAATGNTAAACCCTTCTATTTTTAGTGTAGTTCTCTTGCAACACTAATTTTGTCTGTCAGTTTTTAGATTCATTAAGGGTTCTGGTGGTTTTATTACCAGCCATTGAGCTTTAGAAATAAGAAAGTATAGGGGCACCTGAGTGGCTCAGTCGGCTGGGCGTCCGACTTCAGCTCAGGTCATGATCTCACGGCTCGTGGGTTCAGGCCCCGCATCGGGCTCTGTGCTGACAGCTAGCTCAGAGCCTGGAGTCGGCTTCAGATTCTGTCATCTCCCCTCTCTGACCTTCTTCCTCTGCTCACGCTGTCTCTGTCTCTCAGAAATCATTAAAAAAAAAAGAAGGTAGCTTGATGGGTTTCCTGTCTCCTAAGAATTTCTAAATTTAATTAAATTTTAGTGTTCAAACACCTGAACCTGTTCCAGTGTTTCGTTAATCCTTATTGCTCAATCAGGTACCAAGTCTTATGGATGGCATCTGGTCCTTCTAACTCCAGTGGTTTCTTGCTGAAAGGTCAATCAGTAGATCAAAAATTGAGAAATAATTTATCTCAAATCTGAATTGTAGTTAGTATTGCTTTAAAGAGAATTACTGGGGAGAGGATCACTTGAGTAAGTTTTTGAATGGCATCTGTTCCCAAAGTTCGTCCATTTTGACATGTGATAAACGTGCTTATATTCAGCTTTCTAAAAAACAAAATTGTTTTTTATCCACTGATTTTTGAGAGAGAGGCAGCACGAGCAGGGGAGGGGCAGAGAGAGGGAGACACAGAATCCAGAACCTGAGGCAAGCTCCAGGCTCTCAGCTGTCAGCACAGAGCCTGATGTGGGGCTCGAACTCCTGAACCTTGAGACCATGACCTGAGCCAAAGTCGGACACTTAACCGACTTAGCCACCCAGGCACCCCTCAACTTTCTAAACCTCCCAGGAAGGGAAGAAAAGTAATTGCTTAATTGCATGAAGGTTTTATCTACCAATTTAGTTTGGGCTAGTTTTAATTTCTAATGTTTGGTGAGAAATTTTCCTTTTTCCTTTTTTTTTTTAATCTTTTATTCATTTTTGAGATAAAGAGTGTGAGTTGGGGAGGAACAGAGAGGGACACACCGTATGAAATAGGCTCCAAGCTGTCAGCTCAGAGTCCGACATGGGGCTCAAATCCAAGAACCATGAGATCATGACCAGAGCTGGGTCAGACACTTAACCAACTTGAGCCCCCCAGGTGTCCCTCCTTTTTTTTTTTTTTTTCCCATTATTTTCAGAGAGTGCAAGTCAGGGAGCGGAGTAGAGGAGGGAGGGAGGGAATCCTAAGTAGGCTCCATGCTCAACGTGAAGCCGAATGCAGGGTTTGTGCCTGCAGGTCAAGCATGAGCAAGGGAGGGGCAGAGAGAGAGAGAGGGAGACACAATCTGAACCAGGCTCTGGGCTCTGAGCTATCCGTACAGAGTCTGATGGGCTTCCACCCATGAACTGAGATCATAACCTGAGCCAAAGTCAGATGCTCAGGCCAAGTGAGCCAGACTGGCTCCCCTCAGTCTTTTCTAAAGTGAAAACCAAATTATGTCACTCAGAAGTTTTATTGTTTTGTCTAAATTGTTTATGTGAAGAACCTATTCATAAATGTAGCCTAAATATTTTAGCCTATATCCACTGACCTTCACTTCCATACTCCTATCTAGCAACCTGTTTTCCTGGCTGTATGGAGTAATGATCACAAGTTCAGGAGTGAGAGAATTCTAAAGCTGCTTCCACTACAAGTGTAACTGCCTTGTCCCTTAAGCATTGGTCTTTGTTCTCATTATTAATAAGCCTCACCACTCAATTGAGTTCAATCCTTCTATTTCTCTGTGGTTCATCTTGAACCCAGTGGTTCTCAACATACCAAAATCATGGGGCTTTGTGATAATATGGATTCCTAGGTCCTAATGCTAGATAGGCTTTAGTAGGTCCACGTCAGGGCCAGGAATTTGCACTTTAGCTGACACTTGAGATCTGTGATTTTTGAACTGGGATCCCTGGACTTAGCATGAGTGTCCCCTAAGAACTTTTTAGAAAAGTTAATTCTGGGCCTCTGAGAAACAGGATAGAGGCCAGTCATCTTAAGTTATCTAGGTGACCTGTGCCAAAATTTGACAACCACTGTTTGCAATTCTTAAAATACTGTTTTTTTGAGAGAGGTGTGTGTGTGTGTGTGAGAGAGAGAGAGAGAGAGTGGGGGAGGGCAGAGAGAGAGAGACGGAATCTGAAGCAGGCTTCAAGCTGTCAGCATAGACTAGCCCAGTACAGGACTCAAAACTCATGAACTATGAGATCATGACCTGAGCCAAAGTCAGACGCTTAACCAACTCAGCGACCCAGGTGCCCCCAGAATCTGCATTTTTAGATCTAACACTGGCTGTTGAGATGGAGTGGCTCACCCGGTTGAGCATCCGACTGCGGCTCAGGTCATGATCTCATGGTTAATGAGTTCGGGTCCCACATCGGGCTCACTGCTGTCAGCACAGAGCCCACTTTGGATCCTTTATCCCCCTCTGCACCTCCTCTCCTTATGCTCTCTCAATAAAAAATAAACATTTAAAAAATAAAAAGCAGATTCTGAATCAGTTTATGCTGCAGGTATATCAGCCCTGTTATATGAGACTTCTATATTTAGTCTGATGGAGTAGCTACTAGCCACATAGTTACTGATAATCTGAAATGTGGCTAGTGTGACTGACAAACTGATTTTTTATTTAGTTTTAGTGAATTTAACCCCATATGGTTATAGTGGATAGTGTAGTTTTGGTGATTCTGATGCTGGTGGTTCCTGGCCCACTCATTAAAACAATTCATTAATCAAATTCTTACCAAATGTTATGAGGAAATCCTTCTAAGCATGATGTAAAATCTAAAAGGTAACAAAGGAAAAGTTAACAAATCTGACATTAAAAATTTACAGGTTGGAGCATCTGGCTGGCTCAATTGGTAGAGCATACAACTCTTGATCTCAGGGTTGTAAGTTTGATCCCCAAATTGGGTATAGAGATTACTTAAAATCTTAAAAAAAAGCATAGGTCAAAAGCTATTAGGTTAAATGATAAGTGATGTACTAGAAAATATTTAACCTTTACATTTGAAGAGCACTTAACCATGATAAGCCAGAAGGAAAAATTATGGGCAAAACATAGGAACAGGTAATCTGAAGAAATAACAACTGGCCAATAAACATGAAAGTATTCCAACTTAGCAAGAATTAGGGAAATAATTCATTCATGTAATATGTTCATTCAGTAATTTCATTCATGTAATATTAGCTACACTTTAAAGTTTTGGCAGGCATTCTTGAAACCTGGTAAATTAGCAAGATGGTTTTAGAAGGCCATTTAGCAGAATCTCATTTAAAAGTACATAATTTAAGGGGCACCTGGGTGGGTCAGTCAGTTGACCATCCAACTTTGGCTCAAGTCATGATCTCGAGGTTTGTGAGTTTGAGCCCCGCAACAGGCTCTATGCTGACAGCTCAGCCTGGAACCTGCTTTGGATCCTGTGTCTCCCTTTCTCTCTGCTTGTTCTCTGTCTTTGTCTCTCAAAAATGAATAAATGTTAAAAATTATTTTTAAAAAATGTTTATGTATTTTGAGAGACAGAGTCAGAGAGCAAGCAGGGGAGGGGGAGAGAGCAAGGGAGATACAGGATCTGAAGCAGGCTTTAGGCTCTGAGCTAGCTGTCAGCACAGAGCCTGACACGGGGCTCGAACCCAGGAACCATGAGATCATGACCTGAGCCGAAGTCAGATGCTTAACCGACTGAGTCACCCAGGTGCCCCAAGAAAAAAAATTTTTTAAGAACATAATTTAAGCCAATGAAAGAAATACTAGTGCACACTATGTGTACAAGATTTCCATTATTGCATGTAATAGGCCTCTGAAACAGTCCAAATGACCATTAGTGGGATAAAATAAATCATTACACATTCTTAGGGCATAATGTACAGACAATCAATAAATGTATTGGAGCCTCTGGCTGGCTCAGTTGGTATAGCCAGTGACTCTTGATCTTGGGGTTGTGAGTTTGAGCCCCAAGTTGGTCACAGAGATTGACTTAAAATATTTAAAAAAGAAAAAAGTAAACGTAATGACACAAGGTTCTCCAAAACAAAAATCATAAAACTTAATTTTTCTGGGGGCACCTGGCTGGCTAAGTCAGTAGAATATACAGCTCTTGATCTCAGGGTTGTAAGTTTGAGCCCCACATTGGGTGTAGAGATTACTGAAAAAGGGGCTCCTAGCTGGCTCAGTCATCAAGAGCTTGTGACTCTTGATTTTAGGGTTGTGAGTTCAAGCCCCACATTTTGTATGTGAAGATTACTTAAAATCTTTTTTAAAAATTACTAAATAAAAGTTTTCTGCAGTGTGCTTCCACTGCAGAGGTTTAAAAAGAGTGAGGTTTAAAAAGAGGCAAGGGTTGGGGGGGTATGTATGTTCTATGTATAAGCAATGGACAGAAAGTAAATGGGGTATACGCAAAACTTTTAGTAGGAAAGGGGGAGTGAGATTTTGGGGGTAATTGTACTCTTGAAAAGATTTATTTCCTGTGTATCAAGAATATGGTCATGTATTACTTGTGTAAAGAAAAATACCAGAAACCAAAACTGTGGTTTTGAATTGAAGAGAATGTTCAATTTCTGAGGTAGAACTATTTTTTTTTTTAAGACAGAGACAGTGCAAGTGGGGGAGGGGCAGAGAGAGAACCTGCTTGGGAGCAGGCTCCATACTCAGTGCAGGGCTCCCTGCAGGGCTTGAAATCACAATCCTTGAGATCATGACCTAAGCCGAAATCAAGAGTTGGTCACTTAATCAAGGAGCCCCCCAGGCGCCCCTCTGAGGTAGAACTTTTAAGGATAAAATTTGGGAATGACTGAGGAGTTAAAATGCTTACGTGAAGTGTGAAATTAATTAGAATTTAGAGGTTAAAGAACTCTGAAGCCGGAATATTTGAATGGATTGTTTTCATGAATTTGAAATCACCCCAAGTGATAGTAAAAAATGTAGAGACAAAAACATTCTAGAAGAATTCTTCTAGGGTACTAGAAGAATGTGTGGTATGACCAAATAAAATTGGTAAGTTTTTTGGTCACATATTATGCAGTCATTTGGAATTAACTTCAGGTAAGAAGCCAGATTAGGACTATGTGGTTCCTATTGTCTCATAAGTAGCTTCTATTTCACATAAAATATTACCTTGGGCTCTCTGGGAATCAAGAAACACAAAGTAGGACCAAAACATACCAGAATTCTAAATGACACAATTTGGGGATGCCTGGGTGGCCCAGTCGGTTAAGCGTCTGACTTACGCTCAGGTCATGATCTCACGGTTGTGGGTTCAAGCCCTGTGTTGGGCTCTGTGCTGGCAGCTAGCTCAGAGCCTGGAGCTGCTTCATATTCTTTGTCTCCCTCTCTCTCTGACCCTCCCCTGCTCACACTGCCTCTCTCTCTCAGAAATAAAACATTTAAAAAAAAATTTTTTTTAAATGACACTTGTTCAGAAAAGCCTATCTCAATATGTCTTATTTTAGACAGTATTTACAAATTTAGCAGCTTTTCTAATTTCAGAACAGGACCTAAAGTTGCTGAGGGCAAACATTGGTAGCAAAAATAAGTTCACAAACTTAAGGGGTGCCTGGGTGGCTCAGTTGGTTAAGAGTCCAGTTTGGTTTCAGTTCAGGTCGTGATCTCATTGTTCATGAGGTTAAGTCCTGAATCAGGCTCTGCACTGACATCTCAGAGCCTGCTTGGGGTTCTCTCTCTCTCTCTCTCTCTCTGCCCCTCCCCTGCTTGTGCACAAGAGCTCTTTCTCTCAAAGTAAATAAACTTAAAGAAGTTCACAAACTTGGGGTGCCCTGGTGTCTCTGTTAAGTGTCCAACTTCAGCTCAGATCATGATCTCACGTTTCATGAGTTTGAGCCCCACCCTGGGTTCTGTGCTGATAGGTCAGAGCCTTGAGCCTGCTTCAGATTCTTTGTCTCCCTCTCTCTGCCCTTCCCCCATCGCATTCTCTCTCTCTCTTTCTCTCTCTCTCTCTCTCCTCCCCCCGTCCCTCTCTCTCCCTCTCTCTCTCTCAAACATAAACATTAAAAAATATTTTTAAGTTCACAAACTTAAGGAAAATGGAGAAACATCTCTTAGATCTCGACCTTAGTAACATTGAAAGTTTTTAGCATTGCAATATGAGTCAAAGATGTTAGTGATAACCCACATATCCAAGAAAAAGTTAAGTTACTTGATTATCTGCTGAGGACAAAGAAATATGTGACACATTTGAAAAAGTAATGAGTTTCAGTTATCTGGAGATTTATGAAAATCTGATACCTGGGTTTAGTGAAGCGTCAGGATAAATGTGTTTGATGATTAATAAAATTTTGGCCAAGGCCAAAGTTGGTGATACAAGACCAATGGATCTTAACACAAGTCAATAGTAAGCTATTGTATACTAGTATACAATATTGTATACTAGTATACTAGCTGACATAAATACAGTGTTAATTATGTGCCATGCATTGTCCTAAATGTGCTTTCATTTTTAATCGTTAAGTCTCAGAACAGCCCTATGAGATTATTCCCATTTCATTATTGCTTTTTAGATGAGGAAACTAATGCTCAGAGAATTTAATTTGCCTAATGACATCTATTAAGTAGCAAAAGCAAGATTTTAACCTAGACAGTCTGGCTTCAGTGACAATAAGGAATATCCTAGCCTAGCTATAGAAACTTAAGCTCTAATAGTAAAATACATAGGACCCTATTAACTGGGATGCTGTGCTCAGACTAATGGAAAGCACATGGATCACAAATCAAAAATGAGGATTATGTCTTATGATGCAACCCATTGAAATTATCTTTGACCCCACTTCACCAGGAAATGAATCCCTAGTTTTCAAGCCTAATTGGTTCTATTTCATCCCTATATAGGTGCTTATGTGATTGATGCTATTGACCACTTTTTCCTTAACATTCTCTTTCCTGATTCTTAACACTTAACATGGTTTTGGTCCTTTGCCGCTTCCTTTGCTGTTTTTCTCTACCTGCTCCATACATGTTGCTGTTTTAGAGGGTTCTTTCTTTTTTACCAGACAAGATTACCCAAATTTAACATTCTCTTCCTGTTTTCTCTTTTAAATTCTTTAGTAGCTCTACCTGCCAAACAGGAAACTTTTTCACTATCATTCAGAAAGACAAGAACCAATGGGAGCTGGTGGGAAGAAGTCCGATAGTGCCGTGATGAACTCTATATAGCCAGGTTTGTTCCAAGAGATTAAGGGTCTCCAACCTTGCCCCCAAATACAGAAAAGGATGCCCTGTTTCTGATTTTCCATACTCCAGAAATACTTCCACACACCTACCTCTGCCAGTCTCCACTTCCCTCCAAAGCCCTGAGAGCTGGCTCCTGCTAATCTCTTTACTACCCCTTCCCTTTTTTTCTTCACCTCTAACCTTCCTGACCTGCAGTTAAACAAAAGGAGCATAAGATTTCATGCAACCGTGTGCTTGGAATAGTCTTTCTACTTCACCCCAGGAATTTCTACCCGGTTTCACAACAGGTATATCCATCTCCTCCACTTTGAGGCAATTCCCCTACATCTCTAGGTGACCCAAGTTTATCCCCTCCTTCGTGCACCCACTTTACCCAGTACTAATCAGGAACTATCACATTTTAGTGCGTTGTTTTCTGTTTTGAAAGAGAGGTCTTAATTATTTTTGTTTCCTCAATGCCTGGCACACATCTGTTAAGTGCCCTGGTTCATTAGCTTCTTTCATTGTACGGTTTAAAGTGATCTAGATTGTCCGGATCCTTGACACGCTGAACGGCCTGGAAGCTTCCAATTACACGACTGCAAAAGAAAAACCAAGTTCTGAGTCTAAAGAAGGCTCCTGACTTTCCCAAGGTCACCGTCAGCGGTGCTTCCCCAGGCTACTACTTCCCCAGCCCCCGCCCCTGAGACTGTCAACCTAGTTCGAAGTCCTATCTAAGGTGAGAGCACAAGGACAGGCAAAGACAGCCCACGTGCTTCGCAACAGGAACTCTGCCCCTTTCTTAAACGTAGTTCCGGCAAGAACTCTCTCCAATTGACATCCCTATTGTCCAATTACATTTCGAGTCTCCGAGGGTTGCCCTTAACCTGACAATGTCCAATAAAAAAGAAGGACTTCAGATTGGCACCAATATTGACCAATGGCTGAAAAGATCAGAGATTATTAACCTATAGGAGCAGCACTGAGAATGATACTCAGCAAATTTATCCAATGGACTTGCTTACTGCAGAGTTGGCCTCTCCCCAACGGCGGGGCAGTTGGCGGCTCCGACCACTGCAGCGCTCAGTCTCCACCCGAGCTCCGCCATGTTGGGTTTTGTGGGCCGTGTGGCCGCCACCTCGGCCTCCGGGGCCTTGCGGGGACTCGGCCCTTCAGCACCGCTACCCCAAGTCCAGGTCTTATTGCGGGCCACCCCGGCAGTGTTCCAGCCTGGTAAGTGCCTTCCGCTAGGAGGTGGGTTTATTTCTGCCGCCCCATGACCTTGAGCCAGGGGCAGATTTTCACTCGGGCCTAAGGTATTTCTGATGTTAGAAGGACGTCAGGGCGAGCGACCAGCCCTCTAATGGCGGGAGAACCAGAATAGGATGCCCATGGGACCTTTCTTCGACCTAATTCGTGTCATTTTGTAAAAGGAGTTATCCGTGACGGAAAAGTGCGGGCAGGTGTCCTGACCTTCCTGTGAATGAGGGCACGGAGCTCTCGAATCGTGGGGTTTTGTGCATGGGAAAATTGTGCAGGCGCATTCTCGGTTCTTGCGTGGCCTTCCCTCCGGACTCCTTTTGCAAGCGAGAGGAGGCCGGTCGTGGGCCGAATTTACCAGTTCTTGTGGGTTAATACGGGTCTTCCAATGACCATTAACTGCCTTGACCCCGTTTTCTTTACATTTTTTTTGTCTGTTAGCTAGAGACTATGCCGCCCAAACATCTCCTTCGCCGAAGGCAGGAGCTGCCACTGGGCGCATCGTGGCAGTCATCGGTGCCGTGGTGGATGTCCAGTTTGATGAAGGACTACCACCCATCCTAAATGCCCTGGAAGTGCAAGGCAGGGAGACCAGGCTGGTTTTGGAGGTGGCCCAGCATTTGGGTAAGTAGAATTTGTTAGAAGTAGGAAAGAGCTTGTTTAGTTCAAATATTCCCCCCAAACCAGTCTTCCTTCTATGATGATTTTATCAAAATGACTTTCGTTCTTCTGAGTATGCTGAAGCCACATTTTAGGTACTGAGAAGGAGCCTTGGTTGACTTAGGCCAGCTGGACTTTATTAAATATGAAGCTAACTTGTCTTTGGGTATAACCCTGCAATGCCTTTAACAGGTGAGAGCACGGTGAGGACTATTGCAATGGATGGTACAGAAGGCTTGGTTAGAGGTCAGAAAGTCCTGGATTCTGGCGCACCAATCAAAATTCCTGTTGGTCCTGAGACCTTGGGCAGAATCATGAATGTCATTGGAGAACCTATTGATGAGAGAGGTCCCATCAAAACCAAACAGTAAGTATACTTCCTCCTGTATCTACAGTGCAAAGGAATTGCTTTCTCTGTAGGTGTTTCTGTTTTTGTTTGTTTTGTTTTAAGTAAGTTCTACACCAAACCTGGGGCTTGAACTCTAGAGTCACATGCTCCACTGACTGAGCCAGTCAGGCACCCCTTTTGCAGTTTTGTACATAAAGGCAACACCTAGTGAGCCATGTTTCCTGCAGAGAATATTTAAAATGCTGATACTGTTGTTAAAACCACAAATGTAGTTTCTTTCTGAAGAAAATTGAGGATGCATAAGTTCTGATTTTAGAAAACTTGCTCCTTAGGACTCAAATTGATGATTTAAGTGAGATTTAATACCAATGGTTTAGGCTGTGGGGTTTCCAGAAGTGACAAGTCTTCCTATTCCCTGATGATGTATGAACAAGTGCTGTTAGGTTAGGGCTTATTAAAAGGAAAATCTTTATGACAATTAAAGTTGTTAGGAAATGGGGGCAGAGACCTGGGTAGCTCAGTGTCTGATCGCGGCGCAGGTTATGATCTCACAGTTCATGGGATCAAGCCCTGTGTCAGGCTTTGCAGTGACAGTGTAGAGCCTGCTTGGGATTCTCTCCCTCACTCTGCTCCTACCGTGCTCATGCTTATGCTCTCTTGCTTGCTTTCTCAAATATATATTTTTTAAATATTTTTATTTCTAGGAGAGAGAGAGAAAGCGTGAGCAGGTGAGGGTCAGAGAGAGAGACAGACACAGACTCCGAAATAGGCTCCAGGCTCTGAGCTGGCAGTCAGCACAGAGCCCGACGCAGGGCTCGAACCCACGAACCGCGAGATCATGACCTAAGCGAAAGTCGGACGCTTAACCAACTAAGCCACCCAGGCGCCCCTCAAATATTTTTTGAAAAATGTTAGGAAATGGTTGGGGTGCTGGTTGCCTCAGCCTGTTAAGCGTCTAACTTCAGCTCAGTTCATGATAATTGCGGTTTGTGAGTTCAAGCCCCTCTTCAGGCTCTGTGCTGACAGCTCGGAGCCTGGATCCTTCAGATTCTATGTCTCCCTCTCTCTCCGCCCCTCCCCTGCTTGCACGGGCTCACGTGCCCTCTCAAAAATAAACATTAAAATTTTTTTTAAATGTTAAGAAATGGGATTATTGCTTTGTGAGGTATTGGAAACCCCTTTATTTCAGACTGTTAGGCTAGGTGCCACATGACAACTTGTCTGAATTGTTATATAAGAGGTGAGACTATGAGTAAAGGGTTAGAATTGAGAGGAACCCTTCAACCAGATGAATAGAGCCTGTTCCTCTTTTCCAACTGTTACAGATTTGCAGCTATTCATGCTGAGGCACCTGAGTTCATGGAGATGAGTGTTGAGCAGGAAATTCTGGTTACTGGTATCAAGGTTGTGGACCTGCTGGCTCCCTATGCCAAGGGTGGCAAAATTGGTATGTTATTGGTGGTACATAGTTTCCAAACCTAACGTGGGAAGAAAAAAAATCTTACCATGTAAATGAGTGGGTACTAAGATCTATCCCTCACTGATGAGTAGCTTCTGACTTTCGTTCTTCTGAGTTTGCTGAAGCCAGATGCCATTCCTGAGAAGGGAAAAGAATATAGGTATTTTTTGTTTTTAGAAGTTTGCTTATTTGGGAGCACAGGACTCAAATGTTGCTTCTTTTCAACCTCTTCCAGGGCTCTTTGGTGGTGCTGGCGTCGGCAAGACTGTGTTGATCATGGAGTTAATCAACAATGTGGCCAAAGCCCATGGTGGTTACTCTGTATTTGCTGGTGTTGGTGAGAGGACCCGTGAAGGCAATGACTTATATCATGAAATGATTGAGTCCGGTGTTATCAACTTAAAAGATGCTACCTCCAAGGTAAGGTGTAGGCGGATTTATGTTCGCATAATAGTTGTGCCAGGAAACCATTTTAGTTGACTGCATTGCTAGCTGAAACCATGTGTTATGATTTCATTTTAGTGTCTTAGGACATACAAAGGAAATTCTTGACAGTGTTTTCCTCCCACATCTAATACACTAATACACAACTAATACACTAACACATTTTTTTTCGTCTTTGACATTACATTACATTTCTAGACTTTGTTTTTAGTAGGGTAGTCCCATCATTTGAAGTTAATTTTGGGAGCTGGAGCTAATTCAGGTATCTCAAATAGCCCTATTTTGTGCCTTTCATTTAGTTTTATTTCCTATTTCAGGAATTTTGCTTCAATAACCTAAGAATAACATAAAATAAGAATTTTGCTTCAATAATCATAATATTGAAACTTTCTGATGAAGGTTATTTTGGTTCTTTCTCTGATTTGGGGACCTTAGATATATGGCTTCCATATTCCTTTGCCATATTTTCTGATTGTGTGTGATTACTTCAGGTAGCGCTAGTGTACGGTCAAATGAATGAACCACCTGGTGCTCGCGCCCGGGTAGCTCTGACTGGACTGACTGTTGCTGAATACTTCAGAGACCAAGAGGGTCAAGATGTACTGCTCTTTATTGATAACATCTTTCGTTTCACCCAGGCTGGCTCTGAGGTAAGAGAAAGCTTGGGAGGACTTGTTTCATTTGACCTTTCTATGGAATGATGAGGCTAAAGATGTAGACACCTAAAACCTGTGTTCTCATTCCCTTTATTTTCTTTTTTCTCCTCTCCGCCCCCCCCCCCCCCCC
>NW_027529169.1:966593-972001 GCF_008692635.1 Crocuta crocuta | reverse complement strand
TGCTTTATTTGGCAGAATCCCTTCTGCTGTGGGCTATCAGCCTACCCTGGCCACCGACATGGGTACCATGCAGGAAAGAATCACCACCACCAAGAAGGGATCTATTACCTCTGTGCAGGTAAAAAACAGTGAAATGGATGAAGGTCTAATTTATATAAAAGTATATACATGGGGGGCCTGGGTGGCTCAGTCGGTTAAGCGTCTGACTTCGCCTTAGGTCATGATCTCACGGTTCGTGGATTTGAGTCCCGCATCAGGCTCTTCTGTGCTGAATGTTTGCTCAGAGCCTGGAGCCTGCTTCGGATTCTGTGTCTCTTTCTCTATTTGGCCCTCCTCCACTCACACTCTGTCTCACTCTGTTTCTCAAAACTAAATAAATGTTAAAAATATATATATATGTGGCACCTGGGTGGCTTAGTCGGTTAAGNAAAAATATATATATATATATATATATATGTATACACACACACACACAAAGTATAAAACCTAGTTATGGATCTCTCAAGGTTTTTAACATGGTTAATGAGCTCCCTGAAATATGTCTGATATTCTATGTGTAGAGACCCCAAAAAGTTAAGAAATGCTCATTTAAGGTAGTTGACGGCATGTATGTGAATGTAGATTACAAAGTAGTGGTTTCTAGCCTGGGGAGTCTGAGATGCATGGAAACTGGGCATTAATTATGCACTGTACTAATGTGCTACACTGTGTGTTTTCAGACATCTATAGTTTAAGTAATAAAATATCTGAAGTGTCTAAATTGTAGTAACTTTCAGTGAACCATTGCAATCATGCAGATTTTTTTGTTTTTAACTAAAAGTGTGGGTATCACTATAGTAAGGTTAAAATGTAGGATGAAGAACAAAAGGAATGACAATGAAAATTTTTTCATCGCAGCTTGGAGGGACCAGATCATCTGTAAGCTCACTTACTAGGTATTAGGGATGGTAAGACTTCTTTGAGGTGGACTCTTAAATGTTAAGAAGTTGGAATGAAATGATGAGAGGTCAGAAAAGGAGGGTGCCTTAAATGGAATCATTTGTCTTCCTGCTGCTCTTCATGGGTTCTTGACTCACTCTAGGCTATCTATGTGCCTGCCGATGACTTGACGGACCCTGCCCCTGCCACTACCTTTGCCCATTTGGATGCTACCACTGTGTTGTCCCGTGCTATTGCTGAGTTGGGCATCTACCCAGCTGTGGATCCTCTGGATTCCACCTCTCGAATTATGGATCCCAACATTGTTGGAAATGAGCATTATGATGTTGCCCGTGGGGTACAAAAGATCCTACAGGTGAGTACTGCAGGTGAGACCAGTGTCCATAAAGTCATACAGTGGGTATTTGGGTGTAATATTAAGACCAAATCCTTCCTGGTGACTTGTGTGATTTGCTTTGGAGCAAAGAAAGAGGAGACCTGCGGTTTCTATTAAAGAATATTAATGAGGGGCACCTGGGTGGCTCAGTTGGTTGAATATCCAACTTCAGCTCAGGTCATGATCTCACTGTGAGTTCGAGCCCTGCATTGGGCTCTGTGCTGACAGCTCAGCTTGGAGCCTGCTTCAGATTCTGTGTCTCCCTCTCTCTGCCCCTCTGCTTCTCGTGCTATCTCTCACTCAAAAATGAATCAACATGAAAAAAATTAAGGGGCACCTGGGTTGCTCAGTTGGCTAAGCGGCCAACTTCAGCTCAGGTCGTGATCTCACAGTTTGTGGGTTTGAGCCCTGCATCAGGCTCTGTGCTGACAGCTCAGAGCCTGGAGCCTGCTTCGGATTCTGTGTGTCTCTGATCCTGCCCTGCTCACACTGTGTCTCTTTCTCTCTCAAAAATAATAAACATTAAGAAAAAAAAATTTTTCTAAATGATTAAGTTTTAAAAAAAGTATTAACGAATTCTCTTGGGTTTCCAGGTACTTAGATTTAGAATCTATTTTTTCTAATGGCACTAGACAAAAGTAGGGAGAATAAGACATGATCTTAGACACTGAGGGCCCTCAGCCTCCCAAGTATATAATTTCACTACTTAACTGTTTCACTTACAAAGTGAGGTAATGTGCTAAAATGCTTTGTACAGAGCTTGTTGTGGAAACAAGTTGGTATTAATTCTTAGGTTTTTGTCCAAATTGAAAAGAATGTGAATATTTATTCAGGCCTCCTGTTTTCTCATAGGACTACAAATCTCTTCAGGACATCATTGCTATCCTGGGTATGGATGAACTTTCTGAGGAAGACAAGTTGACTGTGTCCCGTGCACGGAAAATACAGCGTTTCCTGTCTCAGCCATTCCAGGTTGCTGAGGTTTTCACAGGTCATATGGGGAAGCTGGTACCTCTGAAGGAGACCATCAAAGGTTTCCAGCAGATTTTGGCAGGTGAGACTGCCTGTGTAAAGCTGAACATAAAATAGCAGAGAAGCTGAAATCTCTTGAATACTCTTCGCACTATGTTCCCATTCCAGCAGTCATCAGGGATTATATAAGTATATTGTGCCTAGCTGTAGAATTTTTTTCGTTAAAACCACACACAACAAAACTATTGTCTGTCAGTGTTCTTTGGAAATACTGTCTTTACTTCTGAGAGTAAAACTTATATTGATTGTTGTCATCCAACACTTACTGAGTGCTTTCCGTCTTGGCTGCTACTCTTCGGCGTGAATTATAGATCCTTATAAGGAAGGCATTATATCTTGTTTTTACAAATCAGGAAATTTGAAGCCCAAAAAAGTTTAAAATAACCGGTCCTGATACCATCCAGCCAAGGTAGAGCACAAAAATTGAATCCAGGTTATGTGGCCAGGACTATTTATTCATAATCCATACTGTATCCTGTGTTGTAAATTCGGTTTAAGACAGAAGTCTGTTAAAAGATTTCTTGGATGACACAAACTCATGATATTCTGACAGGTGACCCCAAGTGAAGTATGTATATACCACAAAAAGTTTATTTTTCCACTTATGACCAGTGAATTTTTTTCCCCATATAGGTGATTATGACCATCTCCCAGAACAGGCCTTCTATATGGTGGGACCCATTGAGGAAGCTGTGGCAAAAGCTGATAAGCTGGCCGAAGAGCATTCGTGAGGAAATCCTTTTGACAAACTAAGCGCTTGTCCTCTGTGCTGTACTTCTTGCCCCTAATCCAAAAATCTCAGTTTGCTCCATAGGCCACATCAGAGCCTTGATTGAAGACATTGTATTCTGTCTGAAGAGTATTTAAGGTTTCCAATAAAACGTACACCCGTCAGAATTGGTCTGTTTTTCTTGGTCCTGACAACATAACCAACACTGAATATTAAGAGTGGCTGTAAGAAACAGCACAAAGTAGACCACATATGTTTGAAATGGGGTCATCAAAAATGAAAAGCCATTGTCTTCATGGACAACTGTGGGGTCTTATGAGGGGTTCCCTGTAGATGATGTGATCTCAGTAGCAGGTCTCAGCTTTGGCCTTTTTGTTATTTGTCAAAGCAAATTGATTGTTTGCTCCTTGATTATTCTATGTAGTTTATTCCTGCGTGGTTAAAAAGCACAGGGATATTTTTACAAGAGCATATATTGTGGAAAAACGGGTCTGGACCCGTTGTAGACCGAACAGGGGTTAATCAATGAATGAATTTCTAGGAAATGTGTGTTCTGAAGGATTAATAACTACTGTGTAAAAATCGAGTTAAAAGGGCCCCCTCTGTCTTACCTAGGCTTTTTTTTCCTTTTGCTTTGCTCCTTCCCCTCCCCCACCTTCCTTTTTTCAGAAAGTGATCCTGACTAGTGCTTGCTGATTTATTTTTTGGGCAAGCCTAGAGTATGATTCCTTGAGGCAGTGCATGGTGAAAATAACCATGAGGCCTAATCCTGAGCTCTGCTAAGATCCTTTAGGAAAGTTGGGAGAGATTGAATCTTAAAAGGAATACCAATTTCCTGGGTTTGTGGGGGTGGGGTTGGGCTTCTGAACTAAATAATGGAATTAGATAAGTTGCCTTTAATTTTAGCCACTAAAAGCTCAGGGTTGGGAGTACTCAAAAGTAAGTTTCAGTGTGAAACAAGTGCAAGGTCAGATTGGTGCCCCATAAGTGTTCTTTTCTGAGCCAGGGCCCATCTCCTACTGCCCTCTGGTGGTAGGACTGGAGGCTGCAAGAACTCTGATCTCACCATTTTGAAATCCATAAAGGCCATTTGCGGGGATGTGGTTCTTAGCTAATGACTGTTTACAAACCAGCTGGGGCTTTTGTCCTGAGGAGGAGCCTGCGTCTAGAGGCTCCACCCCTGAGGCATTCAAGTTGGGTAGAAGCAGGGCGGGGACAAACATCCCATTTCAGAGGCCCCGGGGGGGCTGAAGGTTGGGGAGGGGCCTTGGGAAAGGTGCCAGGGGTGGAGTAGGGGCCTGCAAGTTTCCTCCCATCTGCCTATGACGTCCTTGGCACTAGTCTCTCTTGTGTCATGATTTGGACAGAAGGTGGAGCCCCTGAGCCGACTGTGCCTGGTCGTTTGCTCCCAGAAAAGCCTGGATTTGGGGAAATGCTGAGTTATGGGGGTGGGGGCACTTCCTCTAGGTCCTGACTCAAGTGGGTAAGAAACTGGTGCAGAAATGCCCCAGGATATGGGTCAGCCCTTTCTGCTTTGTTTTTCCTTGTTACCCAAATGCAGACCTGGTAACTGATCCTTAAGGTCGTTTGTATCCCTTCATCCCCTCCTCCACACGTTTACGTGTCTCAGCATTCATCGAGAACCTTCTCCTCACTAGCTGCAACTACTTATTTCCTTCCCCCTTTACCACTCTCTTCTACCACGCCTCTGGAGTGTCAACACAGATCTAACCTTCCTCCATATTTCTCCTGGTTCTGCCCTGTCCTCGCCTCCTCCTCCCTCTCCACCCAGAGAAAGCCCCGCCCTTCCCTCCTCCCTCCCCACCCCAGTCTGTCACACAGGGACATCACCCTACAGCAGTTCAGGCTGTGGTTCGCAGGAAGCATACATTGGCTTTTTGATTCGTGCTAGTTCCCAGCTCACAGTTTAGGAGGATCTAACACCAGCCTTCACGTGAAGGGGGAACCAAGGACAGTGAGGAGCTGGGTGGTCCCAGCCTTGGAGCCCTGCCAGCTGGACATGGGTAAGTATGAGGACCAGCCCCGGGGGAAGGCCTGAAGGATGCCTACCTCCCTCCCTGGCTGACTCAGCAGGGGTGGGGCCTAACCTTTGCTCTTTTGGGGGGGTGAAGGAGGGGAAATGGGACTATAGGGGCACAGGGCTTAGATAGTGAGGCTGCCGACCAAGGGATCATGAACATTTGCAAGCTCCAGTTCCCAGGAAGAGCCTGAGACTGTGCCACTCAGGTCGGGGCTCTCCCCACCTCACTGTGTCCCCCTTCGCCCCCAGACTGCCCCTTGCCCCTCCCCCATTTAAGCTGCTGAGATTCA
>NW_027529169.1:952074-966476 GCF_008692635.1 Crocuta crocuta | reverse complement strand
CCACTTTTGGTTGCGTTGGAGAATTTTTAAGGTGCCTCTCCTCCCCTTATTTTCTCCTAGGCCTTTTAAGTCCCAGACTTCTCTCCTCCCCCACCGCGACCCACCACCAGGTGGGGGCTGCACTGAGCAGCTGCTTCCTGTTGCCCCAGAGGTTGCTGCAAGGGTGGTGGTGGTTCGGGAAAAACTGAAATAAAGCCGATTCTCACGGTCCCACAGCAGTCCCACTAGGGCTGCTACTGGCGGCCCCCCAAGCGCCAGTCACTAACATCGAGAGAGTCGAGAGGCAGGATTGAGGCTGAAAGGCCTAGGAGGTCTTTGCCCTCGTGGCTTCCTGATTCCATAGGCTTTTAAACGTGGGCAGTGCTGGGGGAAGGAGACTGTGCCTTTCCACAGCTGTAGGGAACGGGGCCCTGTGGAGCTGAAACACAGGGAACCTGTTCACCTAGCATTGCCGCTGTGCGTTACCCCCAGCAGCCTCGGCCTTCCTTCTCCGGCACCCCCACTCCTCCTTGGCGTCCTTGGGACTCACACTGCCTTCCCGGCCCTCTTTTGTGAAGAGATCTTTACCGGAGTCGGGAGAGCGCGGGCGGAGCTCTCCCAAGTCCTCCAGTTTAGACCCACCACCATCCCCCACTTCACCATAGAAGTTTGTCTCTTCTTCCTGGGATCTCTTCTCTTCCTCCATCTGGGATCCTTCCTGGTTCTGGCCCCTAGGAGACGCCACCCGCTTCCCCCTCCCCCAGCGGATTCTTCGCTACTGCCTTACCCTAGCGCTTGTCCTTACCCCAGTAGTTCCTGCCCCTTTAAGTGCTACCCCNCCTCCTGCGGTCTCCTGCCCCGGGGATCCCCGCTGCCCGGGACTCAGGATCTGACCCTCCCCCTACGGGAGCTGCCCTTCCTCTCTCCTCCGCACTATCTGCTCGCCCATTTCTCGCCTGTCCTCTGCGACCGGAATCCGAAGCCTTCTCAGGCTTCTCGGCCAACCTCTCCCGGGTACCCTTCCTATTCTACACCCAGGATCTCCCCCTCCCCCGCGCCTTCCTCGCCAGAAAAATCTCCCGCGGTCTGGGTTTCGCCTCCTCCCCTCTGGATCCAGAGCTTTCCCACGCCATCCTAACCTCCAATGGGAGGGGGAATAACCGCCACCCCAACTCCTCTCCCCTCCTCGTAGTAAGTGAGGGTTGGAGGGTTAGCCTAGGCTATAGGCACTTTCGGGCCCTGCTCCACTTAGACCTTCAAGTTCAACTAAGCCCCATCTAAAGCTTCTCTGTAGCTCTCATCCCACCCCACTCCTCCTGGAGTTTGAAGGTCCGACCTCAGCACCCGCCAACCAGTCCAGGTGGGAAAGGTCTTCTTGGGCCTGGGATGGGCTGGTCCNGGCACACCCAGAATCTTCTGATTATGGGCTTAAGGGGCTTTTGGAAGATAGTGTGTGAGGGGCAGGAACTAAGCCTCTAAAGGTGCTGGGAGAGGTGTGGGAATGTTAGCCTTCTCAGCTCAGATGCAAAGGTCCCCACCGTAAGGAAGTTCAGGCTTTCTCAATCCTCTTCCAAGACCACCATTGAGAAGCTCATTGGGGAGTTCCAAACAGGTATGTGGGTGAATCTGAGGGGGCACATACCAACTTGGAGAAAAGAGGAGAAGGGCTTATGGTCTTTTTGATGGGCTATAAGAGAATCCAGCTTCCCCAAAATATAGAGGGGGAAGAGACTGTTTTGCATTAACCTGGAGAGGGAAGGGAGCAAGTTGGAATGGTTATTGGGTTGGGGGCTTTCTCCCCTGCTAGACCATATTAACACTATAAACCAGCCAGCCAGGGAGGGCAAGGGAAATCTTTAATAATTTCCTCATCTCTACTGGGGAATTCCCCCCTCCCTCCAAGTCCAGCGGTGCCCCTAGCTCTGCCCCTTCTCATGCTTTCATCCTTCCCCCACTGTCCCCCACTCCAGAGTGAGGGGTCAAGGTGTCTGGCTGGATTTGCTTTAGACTCTGAATTACATTCCATGGGCTGGGAGGTGGCTGGGAGGTAGCTGGGGGGAGAGGGTGGTCAGCAATGGTGTTGGGGTTGAATTCCAGGGGTATCTGGAGGGGGAGACAAAAAGAGGTGGGTAGAGGGATGTAAACGAGTTCTCTTCTTTCTCCCTTTCTTTTTCTTCCTCCTCCCAGCCCCAGCCATCTGGCTCCAGAGTGGAGCCAGGCACTGTGGCAGCTGACCCCAGAGTCACGGTGGTTCAGCAGGAACACAGGGAGGGTGAGAAAGGGGGAGCAGGTGCTAATTTCTCCCTTCTCATTTTCTTCATTACCCGCCCACTGGCGTGGCTTGAGAGAGGTGCATAGTATTCCCTAGATACCCTTCTCACAGGTTGCTGAAAAGATGACCATTTGCCCCTTCCCCTTTCTAGTAGCTTCCTAAAGGGAGATGGGGTGGGTGATTGGCCACATCTGATGGGACTGAGGAATGTTTGGGGACATATGGGGTCAGTCTGCCCTCTGTCGTCTGAATGGTGGGGAGAAGCACAGCTGCTGCCTGGGGTGGCTTCTGACTAGAAGTAAATACCCAGCTGTTGGGCATATTGACACCCCACCCTATCCTTCCTCAAAGAGTAAGGAAGGTCTCTGTAAGTAAGGATGGCATGAGGAGGGGTCTCATTTAGGGAGGAAGGTAATTGAAGTCCTTCTGCACCAGATGGGAAGAGTGGATCCTGCCCCACTTTCTTTTCTAATCCCAGGTGGCCCTCCTATCCAAACACCCCTCTTCCCTACCGCTCCTGGCTGGGATAGTCCTAGGGGTTGCCCTGGAGACTAGGCCTGGGGCTCGGAAGGGGTGGGGGCAGTCTGTGGGGCACAGGAGTAACCGGCTCTTCCGGAGCGTAGTGGAGCCAGCGGGTGGGTGTGTGTGGGTGTGTGGTGGTGGGGGAAGAGGCGTGGCTACACCCGTCAGACTGGCGCAGGCTCCTCCCCTGCCTCCCGACTCTGACTGGCCTGCTCTATGATTGGGGGCGGGAGGTAGGGAGATTCTCCCTCATCTATCCTGGAAAAGGGGAGAGAGAGNAAAGAAAAAAAAAAAAAAAAAAAGATAATTAGCTCTCTTCCCCGGCCCTTTAGAAAACCACTTACAAACCCTAGCTCTCTTTTTCATCTGCCTTTATTTTTTTTTCTGTTTATTTTTGGAAGGTGGGCCATTCCTCAGCAGAAGTTTGCTGGATCCCTGCTTTCTCCAGAAGGAAGGACCTCTATCCCCTAGTGTGGCTCCTATTTAATTCAGATACTTAAGGTCGGCAGGCTATTGGGGTCTTTTTTTTTTTTTTAGGTGACCTATTAAAATCTGTTATTTAGTCAGGGAGGAGAGAAGGGTTTTGATTTCTACCTATCTACTCCTGGTAATCTGCTTTTCTCTGGAGAGGGAGAGAAACCCTTTTAGCCCTCTTAAGCCTCCTCACTCTGGCCCACACACTTTAAGACTTTGAAGTTCGCTCTTTTTTTTATTAGCCTCTGAGCCATTTTAGTGGGGAGTAGTGTCTGTTCCCAAAACTGAGGAAGAGCCCACTCCTCTGGAGTAAGGAAATCAAGTCTAGACTGATGTATTTGGCCCTGCTTTGCCTTGCCCCCATCCAGTTTTCAGATTTTCTTCCTCCCCAGACCCACAGAGGGAAAGGTTATTTGTTGATCCCTCAAACCTGCCAGAGTTTCATTATCCACACTCTGTTCCTCTTCCAGAATATTCAGCCTGAGTTTTTGCAATTGTTTATAGAACTGCATTGCATTGCACTGAATAGGAATTATTTTGAAGCCTGCAAAATCTGTTGAGTTACAAGGAAAGGAAACCTGGTTTCTAGTCACAGTTTATCTACTGTTTGACCTTGAACAAGTCAGTTAACCTCTCCAGGCCTTAATTCATCTGCCAAAGAAGAGCATATTGAGCTAGAAAATCTGTAAATTCTACCATTATATGACACTGTTCTCCATCCTGGAGCCCTGCATTAGACGTTGTAGATGAGAGCCAAGCCCTAGTCCTCTGCTATTTTTTCTTTCCTGCTATATTTTCTTTCTGTTCTCGAGTTTCATACAGTCCTCTAGCCCTATCAGGAAAAAAAAGAAATACTGGGATTATAGAATGAGTGGACATTTGGGGCATCTTAATTGCTGTGTCAGTTTTCCGGGTAATCCCCTACCCCTCTGACCAGGTTTAGGCTAGACTCAGGTCTTCTTGTCTGGCTCCAGAGCCAATGCTTCCTTTTCCTACGCACAGGCATCTTCCTGACCCCCAGAGCCCTGCAGATGTCGTGGGGAAAGTGGTGATCCAGGCAGGACCAGACTGCCCCCAAGGGACAGAGGTGAGTGGTCAGCAGATGCTGCAGGCTCTTTCCTTTCCCCACCCCTTTATCAGGATTGAACTTCCCTGACTAACCATTCTACACTTCCGTCTTTTTCACAACACAGCCTGGGAAATAACTGCCATTGAAATAATCCCCTCCACCTTCATCCCCACCTCTGTTTGGGGACTGGACATGCCTTGGTCCTAAAATTTTGATCTAGTCTTTTAGGTTAATCTTTGGGACCTTGGCATGCCTTTCAGTTTGCTCAGCGTGAAACAGGACCACCAGGAGACTTGGTGCAGAGGGGAGACTTGGTGCAGAGGGAGCTGCTCGTAGGCTAGGGAGACACCGCGGCGCTAGGACCCAGATCCAGGTCTGGGAGCAAGGGTGCTCGGCGCTAGGACCCGGTGGTGGAGGCTGAGGAGGGCGGCTCTCTCCCCGGTCGCCGCTTCCCCGCCCCCTCCGGCTTCGGCTCACTCCTCCCCCGCCGGCCATGTTGGCTCCGTTTGGGCCCCGCGGTTGAGCCGCGTCCNGTCTCTCTGCCCAAGGGGCCGGGAGGAGAAGGGGGCTTGCTGGGGCTGCTGAACACCCGGGTGGGGGCGGGAGGAGCTATGGAGGCTCCCGGCGGTGGCGGCGGCGGCAACGACGACGAGGAGGCGGAGAAGCCGCCTGGCTGGTGGAGATNCGTCCCCCTCCCCCCTCCCGGACCCCAGCCCCCCTCCCCCGCGGTCCCCTCCCCTCCTGGCGCCCGGAGCGCGGCCATGTGAACCGCCCGTACCCCGGGGAGAGACAAGCCCCGAGCCAGGCTGGACGCCGCCGCCTCAGGTCTGTTGGGTCTCTGTCTGGGGGGCTGAGGGGAGGGAGCCCCGCTTTTATCCGAGGCTTCCCTCAGGGAAGAGAGGCTCTAGTGCTGCCTAGAGCCTCGCCTTGGGCGAGAAGCTGACTCAAGCTTATTTCCAGTTAGGACCTAGCCCATGNCTCGGATGGAATCCCCGGGAGGGGCTCCACCTCCTTGGGTGGGGGTGGGGACTGCCCGAGTGCGAAGGGTGGGTGAGGGGGTTCCCTGGGCGGGTTAAACACTCTGTGGGGATTGGGGAGTTTTGGCAGCAGCGAGTGGAGGGTGGAAAAAGGGGTTCTAGTGGCTCAGGGTATCTTCCTCCCTGAGCGGTGCGGATTGTCTTGAGCGTGGCGAGCAGGAGAGGGCCTTGCTGGAGTGGTGCTGTGTTTGGCTTGGGGCCCTCGAGTCCCAGGAGTCTCCCACTCCAGGGATGGGGCTTCATAGGGCTGATGCTGAGACGTCGGTATTTGAGCTCGGCTTTTAGGGGCTGAAGGGAAGAATAAAGAGGGATCCCCCTTGGAAGGGGATCCCCTCACTAAGGGGATCCCCATTTCCGTTGCAGAAAAGATGACCCCGTTACCTCGCTTTCTTTCCTCATGTTCCCAGTTTTCAGAGAAAAGGCAATGCCTTTAGCAGACATCCTTTGTAGGATTTATTGGAGTGCGAGATTTGCATCCTTTAGGGGGAGATGGGGGAGTAGCTTCCACCTCCATCTGTACACAAACAGCCCCTCCCCCAAGCCTCCCGCAGGAAGTGGCCGGGAAATGGCAGCTGTGCGTTTGCTGCTTGCTGCTGCGTCTCGTTGTTTTGAAATGTCCATTTTAATCAGATTTGGTTTCAGTTTCTTAGGCCTTCTGGGCAAGCTTGGATCCTGCCAACCATGTGGTCTTAGAGTCCTTTCGTTCGACTTTTTTTTTTTCCAAACTTAATTTGTCAACTGGAAGTGTAGTCACTGCAGTTGACTCATTGAATCCCCATCCACACCCCTGTCCCCGCTCCGAAGCATCTCTGCCTCCCTGTCTGGATTCTTTTTTTCCTTGAGCTAGAGGTCATAGAGAAGCAAACTTAGTCATCCACCAGCCCTGCTGCACTTTCAATACAAGTGATGCAAATTCTCTCAGCATGGAGAGCTGCCAGGAAGATTTGGAATCTTTTGTGGCATGAGAGTGGCTTTTTAGGGTCCTGCTTAATATATTCATAAGTATAACTTTCTGTATTTCAGAGCACCTTGTCAAGAGAGCTTGTGAGGTGAAGAAGGGTAGACTCTGAGCAGTAGAAGAGGGAATGGAATTTGTGTTGGGGTAGGGACTGATTTGCACAGTGAAGGTGGTGGGTTTGTTCCTCACTGGTGATTCTAGCCTAAGCCCCTATGGGAAGTCTGTCAGTTGATGTCCGGTACTGGAGGGTTTACCTTGTAACAAGAACCAACTAATAACGAGAGTTAGCTATCATATGACTTAATCTTCAGTACATAAAAAAACATTTTTTATCGTCTCACTTCTTGGATAGTGGTAAGCTTTTCCTTTGTTCTGCACAAAATCATGTGTCCAGATTTTTCTCTTTGTCCCACCTGATAACTGCAGAAGATTTCAACTGTAGTATATAGTGATGGATTGTGTATACTGTGTCCTCAGGTACTTTGTTAGACACTAGGTTTGGTTAGAGAGGAGTTGATGACACGATTTTAGATTTTGAGAGATAGTCATTTGGACTATCCTAAAAACTGCTTAAAGCTGGAATTTAAATAATTTTTTTTAATGTTTTATTTATTTCTGAGAGAGAGAGACAGCATGAGCAGGGGAGGGTCAGAGAAGAGAGGGAGACACAGAATCTGAAACAGGCTCCAGGCTCTGAGCTGGCTATCAGCACAGAGCCCGATGCAGGGCTGGAAACAAACCGTGAGATCATGACCTGAGCTGAAGTCGGATGCTTAACCAACTGAGCCATCCAGGCGCCGCTTAAAACCCAACCAGTCGGTTGGGCAGTGGTTTTCGGCCTAGGTCATGATTTTATCGTTCCTGAGTTCGAGCCACATGTCGGGCTCTGTGCTGATAGCTCAGAGCTTGGACCCTGTTTTGATTCTCTCCCTCTCTCTCTCTCTCTCTCTCTCTCAAAATAAATAAGCATTAAGAAAAAAAGTTTTTTTAAATTATCTTTTCAGCAATTTCCAGTCACAAACCTCCCACCTGAATTGTAGGTACCTAGATTAAAGGTCCAGGATAGGAATAGATGGATGTATGATTATGTGACAGCAGCAGCATCAGTGTTAAGATAGCATCATTGAGGGGTGCCTGGGTGGCTCAGTTGGTTAAGTGTCTGACTTCAGCTCAAGTCATGATCTCACGGTTCGTGGGTTCGAGCCCTGCATCTGGTTCTGTGCTGGCAGCTCAGAGCCTGGAGCCTGTTTCAGATTCTGTGTCTCCCTCTCTCTCTGCCCCCTCCCCCGCTCATGCTCTGTCTGTCTCAAAAATAAATAAAAACTATATAAGAATTTAAAAAAAAAAACTTAAAAAAAGGTAGCATCATTGCTTCTTTCAGTGGAGCTTTTGGAGTTGATATTATGTAAATAATAAAAACAAGTCCAGTGTCATTGTCCTTTTTCTTGCCCCTCTGCTTGCCTGGTTGGTTCTCTTGAGCTGCTTTCAGATAGGGTACATTTGATGCTGATTTTTAGTTCCCTTTCTTCACCTTTGTTTATCTAGGTTGGGACCTGACAGAATAATAGTAAATTGATTTTCCCCATTGGGGGTTAAAAAAGTGAAGGAAGGGAAAAGACACCTTTTTTTCTTTGGAGTCTTTAAAGGAGATAGTAGATTTTGATTCATTTGATATATGATTAATCAGTGACTGAAGCAAACCTTTCCATGTCCTTTTTGTAAAATGGATGCATTTTTCTGTCATAGCAGTGGATTTCTTAATATTGACTGTTTGTTTCTTGTTTTTATTCCCTTCCTAAGGAAATTTGAGGTTTAGAGAGAACTGTGTGAGTGGATCTCAAAGCCAGTCAGAAATCTAGAATGCTTGGAGAGGCTCATCTTGCCCTCTTGGTGGTTCTGGAATCAGGTGTTGCCAAGAGAGAAGCAAAGCTTGTTAGGGTTACTGTGTCTTGCTGCTGTTGACCTTTCTTATTACCTTTGAAAAGGTTTGCTGTATTATATATTTTTTAAACTTTATTTATAGAGAGAATGAGTGGGGAAGGGGCAGGGGCTCAGGGGGGACAGAGGATCTGAAGCAGGCTCTGTGCTCACAGCAGAGAATTCAAGGTGCTGCTCAAACCCATGGACCATGAGATCATGACCTGAGCTGAAGTCAGACGCTTAACCGACTAAGCCACCCAGGCGCCCCTGCTATATTATATTCTCTTACTGTTAAAATAGTGTAGGAGTTAGTCCAATAACTGGTATGATGTTTGACCTTGTATCTGATGTGTACAGTAAGGCAATAATGGCAGGATTTTTATGTCTTAGAGTGAAGTATAAAACTCAGGAGGTATTTCCTGGGGCAAATAATCTTCCTAATTTGTTTCTTGGGATATGGATGCCTTCATATACCCCATAGCCCAAGATTAACATGCAATCAGCATTGTTGCACATGGGTTAGAAAGAGTATTTATTTATTTTGAGAGAGAGAGAGCAGGCGTGTGTACGAGCAGGGGAGTGGTCAGAGAGAGAGAGGGAGACACAGAATCCAAAGCAAGCTCCAGGCTCCGAGCCATCAGCACAGAGCCCAACATGGGACTTGAACCCACGAACCAGGAGATCATGACCTGAGCTGAGGTTGAACGCTTAACTGAGCCACCCAGGTGCCCCAAAAGGACTTTCTTTTTTTTTTTTTCTTTTGCCAGCTTGTCAGTCTGGATAATTTTGAAATTATAAAATTTTGTAACACAGAAAACCTGTCTTTGAAGAGCTCTGGAGTTGGTTCTTAGATTGGGTCACTGGCAGTAAAAGTAGCATTGTGTTATATATTACTCAGTGCTTTGTCCTTCTCCTAGGTATAGGGAATAATTAAGAGGGCATTTTATGGACTAAAAGGATAATGTAACTTACAAAAAAGTTCATCAAAAAACTAAAACATAAGAGTACTGAAAAGTGGTCTCACTACTTTTGGTCTTCTGTGAATAGATTCTTCATGACCTATCCCACTAAACAGGATCCTTAACCTGCCTGCTCAGCTCAGGTTTTTTTGGGAAGGGGATGTCTTCTTGAAGGAAAAGGCTGAGTCCTTAACTGTTAGAGCTGAAATCCTGAGAAACATTCAGGGCTGAAAGAGGGAAATAACCTTGTTACAACCTCTGGAATGTGATTTTTACTGTCCTGCAATTTCAAACACATTTCCAGTGAAGTGACCAGAGAGAATTGTGGCAGAAAACCTATCTAGATCATTATATTACTTTTATTCAGTCAACAAATATTTTAAATTTTATTTTATTTTTTTTTAATATTTTTATTTATTTCTAGGAGAGAGAGAGAGAGAGAGAGCGTGAGCAGGGGAGAGTCAGAGAGAGAGAGGGAGTCACAGACTGAAACAGGCTCCAGGCTCCGAGCTGGCAGTCAGCACAGAGCCCGACGCGGGGCTCGAACCCACGAACCGCGAGATCATGACCCAAGCGAAAGTCGGACGCTTAACCGACTAAGCCACCCAGGCGCCCCCAGTCAACAAATATTTTAAAACCTACTATGTAACTTGAGTGTTCAGTTCAATCAAGCAAAACATTTTACTAATTTAGAGCTCAAATTTGTTGCCTCTGGTCTTTCTCAGTACTTCCCTGTTTCTAGACCTTATTTTCTGTAGGGAACAGCTGTATAAAATATGTTAAGATATGGGACCTTTCTTCTAGAAATTGTTACCTCTGTGAAGAAATAATTTTTTAGTTCTCTGAACAGAAACCACAACCTTTATTGGATGAGTAAGCTGGCAGTGGCAGAAAAGATAGATTTATTCATTCATTTGTGTAATTTGCGTTGAACAAGTATTTCTTTTGGTTCTTTCATGTACTTAGCGCTAAATTAGGTGCTGGACATACAATGGTAAAACATAATATCCGATTGATGCTGTGCAACCTATGTAATTTGGAAGAAATAAGGACAGAGAACAGTCATCTTTCTGTTCTCCTGAGAAGCCTAGACATGGCAATTGTCTTTGAGTAGCCCCCCTTAGTATATATATAGTCTTCTTTCATCATTCTCCTGCCTCACTGCCCTGACTATGAAAGGGGTTAAAGAAACCACATTTTGAGAGAATGAGCCTCAGTCTGTACATGCTATAGTCTGAGTCAGAGTTCCAAGGGAAGATTGTTACCAGGGCTGTTAGAATGGGCTGTCCTTTACTAGAGAAGGCAGCATCAGTTGGCACTTCGCACTCTGAATTAGTGGAGGAAGACAATTCAGCCAAGGAAGGGATTTTCAGATATAAAAGTAATCCCTCAGGGTGTGGGATAGGAATTGACGAATGGGGCAGTTTTGGTATTCGAGCAAGATTTTTCACCCTTGGCATAAATGATCTTTTGAACTGGAAGATTCTTTGTTGTGTGGTGGGCTGTGTCTTATGTATATTGCAGGCATTAGAAGCATCTCTAGCTTCTACTTAATGCCAGTAGAATACACCTTTCAACATTACTAAATGTCTCCAGAGGCAACATCACCCCTGATTAGGAACCACTGTATTAGGGTATGGTAGGTGAATCCAGAGAGGAATATACTTGACAGATATCCTTAATAACATTCACAATTATGGATCTAAAACATAGCGGTATGATTTATTTACTATACAGTAAAGTTTGCATTTCCTGTTTAATAAAAAGGAAACATTCGAAATCTCTTCCTATCTCTTCCCTCCTACCCATACCCCTGCCCCTCCGCACCCCCAATGTAGGAACCTCTCTGGAACTTTAGTATACTATGTAGGAAGAATGAACCAAAGAACTGCAGCTACTGCCCATGTATAAGGCTGGATGAGATCATGACCTGAGCTGTGTGTTGTCTTTTTGGGGGTAGCCTCAGAGGTCTGGGTGTTAGAGTTGGTCAGGGCACCTGCAACAGGGTTGAAATCTTTATGTATTTCAACACTTTGTGCATTGTCAGCCTTTTTTGTTTAAAACTATGTCACAGATCCACAGGGTAAGTAGCTCTTGAATTGGGACTGAGAAAAACAGTTGAAAAGCAGCCTTATTTGGCCATGTGGCAAGGGCTTTACTGCTTCAAGCTTAAGGAGCAATGTCCCTTAATTCTGAAAAATGAAGCATAGTCTCTTAAGAGATCCATTTGCATATTACTGGGACTGCGCTGGGTGCTGGCCTGATTGTACTTCCTGGTCATGAGAGCTGTCTGCTATTCTGGGGGTTGGGCGCTGTTTTCTTTTTTCATTTGGCCAAAATCCTATCAGTTCAAAGGCAGACACTCTGCCTTTGCTTTACCTGTTCTCCTTAGTAGGAGGGAGGGTATAGATAGGAGGGCATAATTTACTTTCAGGCATTGTGAAAAGCATCATGGGTAGGAAGGTTAAAATGAAATAACCCTGGTTTTATTGCTGTCCCCATTTTTGCATTCCCATAGTGTGATCCCATAGGTAAGTGACACCTGAAATCAAGAGTCAAGTGTAAGGAAGTCTGGCTGGAAGGAATACCCTTAGTTTCGTAGTACCAGTAATGATTTTAAAGTATATTTATATTTTGGTCTTTTGGGGCTGGTTATCTTTTTATCCTCACAAGCCATGGAGGTAGGTACTAAAATTTTTAGTAATCATGAAACTAAAGCTCAGCAACATTAAGTAACTTGCCCAAGATCAAACAGCTAATAGTAGTAGAGCTGGGATTTGAACGTAGATCCCACTGCGTTGTGCTGTTTTCACTGCACAGCACAAAGAGTATTTTATATTTCTAGGAATCTTGTAAATGAAGCGATTGTGGTCCTGATGATCCTTCAGTAGAGGCTAGTGGGGAAACAGACCTCAGGCACTAGATAACTTCCCATTCCTTTTACTTATCTGATTTCTGTAAGCCATCCATTTATTCTTATTGGTATGTAATTTATGAGACCGGAAATGCTGTGTTTTCCCAGAGTAGCAGAGAGGAGAAGGTCACTAGTTTCCTCACAGATTCAAATAGAAAATGGAAAAATGAACTGTGGCCTATCATTGAGTGGAAGGATATACTTGGGTGCACATAGGAGAGAAGGTGTGTGTATGTCACACACATACACCATGGGAAGTGTGGCTCTGCATTTGGGGGAGGGAAAAACTGGGGATCAGATCAGATTGGCTCTCCAGGAATAGCATTTCTAGGACTTCTGAAATGAATTACTGCATGTCTTCTTTGCTCTGTGATGTAAGCTTTGGAAGGAACCTAACATAGAGGATTAGGGAATAAACTTTGCTCCTTGATGTCTTTCATTTCAGAAGGATCACTAATCTCATGATACTTATTTTTCACATCCCTCATTACTGAGGAGTGGTCCTTTTTAAATGTAGGGAAATCCTGGGGGATCCTGAGGTCATTTTCTGTAAGACTCCGTTTCTTTGATACATTGCAGGTTTAGGTCTGCTGCTTATTTTAGAGTGAAGATAGGAAGCAAATCAATCCTAAAACCTTTTTCCTCTTATGTCAACAAAATACAAATTGCTTTTATTTTCTTTTATTTTTTTTTTTAGCTTTAGTTAAAATTGGTAAAGGTAGAGGTATTTAGATTGCTTTCTTTTTAAAATAAAAACAATTTTTTAAGATTTATTTTTGAGAGAGAGAGAGACAGCATGAGTAGGGGAGGGTCAGAGAGAGAGGGAGACACAGAATCCGAAGCAGGCTCCAGGCTCTGAGCTAGCTGTCAGCACAGAGCCCAAGGTAGAGGTATTTAGCCTAGAAAATCTTATAGCTGTCATGTCATAAATACAGTTCGTGCTCAGAACACCTAATGGTGTCTAATTTGCATTACCTAGCATATTTAAGAACCCAGTTCTTCCAAACCTTGGGCAGTGGTCATATGGTCATATATGTTCCTAATTCTTTAAAAAAAGCTTTACTTCTCATTATTTTAAATGAACCCACAAACTGAGATCATGACCTGAGCCGAAGTTGGATGCTTAACCGACTGAGCCACCCAGGCGCCCCCAAAAAAGAGGTTATTTAAAACATCTTCTAGGTCTGCTTATTGCCTCTTCTAGAGAGCTTGATAAAGAAATCTTTCTACTTTGGGGCACCTGGGTAACTCAGTGGGTTAAGTGTCTGACTCTTGGTTTTGGCTCTCGTCATGATCTTGGCAGTTCATGGGTTCCAGCATGGAGCCTGCTTGGGATTCTCTGTCTCCCTCCCTCCGTCTCTCTGCCCCTTCTCCGCTCACGTGTGTGCCTGTGCTCTCTCTCCTTCTGAAAATAAACTTTAAAAAACATTATTAAAAAAGTATAAATAAATAAATCTTTCTGCTTGGATTCTTCTGCCCTTTTTAAAAACAGGGGCGCCTGGGTGGCTCAGTTGGTTAAGCATCCGACTTTGGCTCAGCTCATGATCTCGCAGTTTGTAGGTTCGAGCCCGGCGTTGGGCTCTGTGCTGACAGCTAGCTCAGAGGCTGGAGCCTACTTCGGATTCTGTATCTCCCTCTCTCTCTGACCCTCCCCAACTCATGTTCTGTCTCTCTCTGTCTCAGAAATAAACTGTTAATAAACAACAACATAGTAACCCAAGGAATACTTTTTCTGTATTAAGACAGATCTTGTTTCTTACATATCAAATTAATATGCACTAGTACATCATAGGTATCTGATTATCAGATATCTGATAATCAGGTATCTGATTACCAATAATTCTGGCTTCTGCTTCTCTTCTTTCCCCTTCTCTTTGCTCTGTTGAAGTTACATATATTCTGACTAAGGGCTTCACTTATTCTTATTCCTAGTAGTATATCACCTCATATTCAGGACAAGGTGAGGAGCTTTTTAACCATACTAGCCGCCTAGTGAGCCACTGCCCTTTATAAATGCAAGATATCCAGCTATTCTCTCCATGACCCTTTACATTTAAGCCACAAAACTAAAATATTAGGAAGTAACCATAATGGTATTACAGACTAATATTATATACCCTCTTTGGACACCCTCTTCTTTAATCAGTTTTCCACCCCCTGACATTTATCTGAGCTATGTTCTTAGAAAACCATTAAAAAGGAGTAGAAGTTTGCTGGATGATTTGAGTTTTGCCATTATGGTCCCCTTTCCTAAAATATATTCTTTCCATATTCCTTTGCTAAGGTACTATACTATCT
>NW_027529169.1:925179-951989 GCF_008692635.1 Crocuta crocuta | reverse complement strand
GGAAAGGAAAACATGGAGATAATTTAGCTCAAGTATAATAATAAAGCAGCAGCAAATGTATCATACGCTTTTTTGCCAACAACCCCTGTCTCCATGGCTTCCTATCAAAAAGATGGTTTCCAGAACCTCCTGTGGTCCCTGGGAATGGGACTCTGGCTTTACCTTGAGGAGAAAGAAAACAAAAGATGGAAAAGGTTAAAATGTTATAATACAGGGTTAATATCTAACATAGAGGGATAACCTAAACTGGAAGTTTAAGAAGTGTAGGGTTTACGCAAAGGGAAGATTCTTTCAGGCCTATAGCTTGGTTTTTCTCACTAACTCTGTTATCTCTGTGAGGCTGACTTTAAAAGACTATTTCTATACGGTCATTCCCCAGTTAAGGGTATATTTCCTCCTCCCCTTCTTTGAACCTGTACCCTTACACACTCCCCAGTACTTAGGTAGGAGAAGGGTAAGTAGATGGAGGGGAAGGGGCATTCCCTCTAGAAGATTCCAGGTGACATAACCTTGTTTAACCGCCAGTATTTTTTTTCCCCTCTCTCTCCCCTCCTACAGAAATGGAGGCAAACGACCATTTTAACTTTACTGGCCTTCCCCCTGCACCTGCTGCCTCAGGACTGAAACCCTCTCCCTCCTCAGGGGAGGGCCTCTACACTAACGGGTCTCCCATGAACTTCCCCCAGCAAGGGAAAAGTGAGTGTGAGGGCCACATGGCCTGGGGAGGGAGTGGGCATCATTCCTTTAGAGCAGGTTGATGGGACAAGATTTGGCTCTCCTACCTCAAAACAGCTCTGGTGGGGAGGGAGGAAGTAAATCCTCAGAACTTTAGCTGCTGGAGAGAAATCAGGTTTCTAAGAACAAGTTCTAGGGGTTTATGGAAGTAATATTCTTAGTCTTGACTCAGAGTTGGAAGGGGTTAGAAAAACATCCTGGCTTTTTCATCTTAGCCTACTCTTCCGTCAGCCCTGTTCCCTGGCTACTGCCAGGGAGTGGTGAGGTGGCTACTGCTTCTGATAACTACTTGTGGGCCCATGGGAGAGGTAAAGGTCCAGCCCTCTGAGAAGCTGCTTTTAAAACTTGGAGAACCCAGCCCTAGGATTGGAGGTGGAGGGATTAGGTGAAGGTTGGGATGTAGTTACCTTGCAGTTTGTGTAGCAGAGAAGAGGGCAGATGCTTGAAGTGTCTGTGATACCCGTGTCCTTGAGAGTAGAAGATAGGGACAGGAAGTTTTAATGCTTACCTAGTTCCCTAGAGAGAGACCTCTATAATTCCAGACAGAAGTGTTGCTGCCAAGATCAGGTCTTTTCCTGGATTTGGCTTATCAGTTGCTCTGTACCATAGTTCTGTCAAGTGCTTCTCTAATCTTGCCTGGGTCTCAGGTACTTTATGCTTGGAAACAGAGAGAAGCCCAAATGCTTCCCTCCTTCCTTGCAGCAGAAAAATGCTGCTGTAGGCTTATACTTAACCACTTCTCCCTTCTGTTCTCCACAAGGGCATTGTAGATAGATAGAAGCTCCTTTATTACACCGGAAGGTCCCCCTTCCCCCTCAGCTTCTTTAGTGTCTGGTTCCTTTTACTTGAGTTGTCCTCCAGTCCAGAGGTGGCCATTGGTGTTGAGAACTGAAGTCTGTAGTACTAGTCATGCAGTGATTTTTTTTTTTCTTTCCCCCCTGCAATATTACCCTCCAGTTCCAATGGGGAGGGGCCAAGCCCAGCCTTCTGAGTTGGGATCTTGCTGCTGTGGTGACTGCAGATTCTATTCTTAGCCCAGCACAAAGTGCTGGATCTGCATGTGCCAGTGAGGTGGAGGCCGTCCCTTCTGGTGCCACTGTGGGGCCAAACAGGCTCTGGGGTTGGGGGTGGANGGGGGGGGGGGGGGGGGGGGGTGAGCCTGGAGAATTCAGTCATGCCACTCCAAGGGAAGAATTCCTCTAGGGAATGAGGGTGGAGAAGAATGCAAGTCACTGTAGGGAGTCTGCAGGCAGCTTCATTTAAAAAAATAAAAAACCCTGAGCAGAGGCAGCAGCCAGCTCTCTGCTATTCGCTCCTGTGGTAGGCCAGGAGAGCTCCCCAGCCCCCTACTCAGCAGCCTCAGAAGCAGTTGCTAAGCTTACATCCAGGAGCATCTGGGTTTGGTGTTCCCTGGAGACTGAAAAGCTATAAATATAGCAGAGGGGGAATCCCCCTCCCCTTCACCTTCCCTTTTTCTAGTCAGTGCTGTTCTTTTGGTAGAGGTGGTAGAGTTACTTGCATACATGTCTGTAACTGACCCTTTTTCCTCTTTCTCTGCCAGGTTTGAATGGGGATGTGAATGTTAATGGCTTATCTACTGTATCTCACACTACTACTTCAGGGATTTTGAACTCTGCTCCCCACTCCTCCAGCACCTCACACCTCCATCACCCCAGCGTGGCCTACGACTGTCTCTGGAACTACTCACAATACCCATCTGCCAATCCTGGCAGCAACCTCAAGGACCCACCCCTTCTCTCCCAGTTCTCGGGGGGACAGTACCCACTCAACGGCATCCTTGGGGGCAGCCGGCAACCTTCATCCCCAAGTCACAACACTAACCTTCGGGCTGGGAGCCAAGAGTTCTGGGCCAACGGTACCCAGAGTCCCATGGGGCTTAACTTCGACTCACAGGAACTGTATGATTCCTTTCCTGACCAGAATTTTGAGGTGATGCCCAATGGACCCCCTAGTTTTTTCACCTCCCCACAGACTTCTCCTATGTTGGGATCCAGCATCCAGACCTTTGCACCCTCCCAGGAGGTAGGCAGTGGTATCCATCCTGATGAGGCGGCAGAAAAGGAGCTGACTTCAGTTGTGGCAGAGAATGGCACTGGCTTGGTAGGCAGCCTGGAGCTGGAAGAAGAGCAGCCAGGTATAACTATGGGTCTGTGAGCTGGGTTTGGAGAGGAAAAAAGGGTCTATGGGGGGCAGTGACTTTTTGAGGTGAGGAAAACTTGTCTTTCCAGCTCTCTGCAGTGGAGGCTGATTTGCATGTTGGTGATTAGCAGAGCCAAGTGGCTGGTGTTTTTGTGGCAGCAGCACCAGCTCGCGAGTGGGAGTGCAAATTATTTCAAGCTCATGCAGAGCTGCTGGCCTGGAGAGGGCAGGTGGGCGAGCCTGAAACAGCCCCAACAGACACCCTGCATCAAGAATGGCTTCCAAAATATAGGAAGGGATTGGGGCTTTAGCAGGGGGCATTGAGGCCACTTTGACTTGACTATGACAAAGTCAGACTGGGCTGCTAAAGTGGGCCAAGCCCTAGTAGTGATTGACACCGGAAGAAGGGAAGACGCAGGCAGAGCATACAGTTGCTTGTTTATTCAGTTTCCTGTTGTTGTTTGTTATTGTTAGCACTGGTACATGTGACAGTCCCTCTCCTCTTTTTCCTCAAAATAGATAAATGCTTAGTTTGCGATTGATTCCAAATATAAGGGTGACCACCCTGTAAAATCACAGGATATTTTCTCTGTTTACCACCTGTTCCACTGGATCGGGGAAATGGCTGAGAACAGGATGGGGTTCTTGTCTCAGACCCCACTCTCCTTTCCCTTTGCTTTACCTGTGATAGGATTTTACTAGCACTGTTCACTAAAGTGTCTTGGTATAATTGGTGTCCAGCATAGAGCTGGTACTCCTAATTACTGAAAGAATTACTGATCATCCCTCTAGCAAAGACTGACTTGTCTGCTGTAGCTGAATGAACTAGTTGAAGGCCCCGATTTTGACTTTTGCCTTCTTCTGGGATTTCCTAGAACTAAAGATGTGTGGCTACAATGGCTCTGTCCCTTCTGTGGAATCATTACACCAAGAGGTCTCAGTCTTGGTCCCTGACCCCACAGTGAGCTGCTTAGATGATCCTTCACATCTTCCTGATCAACTGGAAGACACTCCAATCCTCAGTGAAGTCTCTCTGGAGCCCTTCAACCCTCTGGCACCAGGTAGGCTTGGAAGCTGGCTCCCTTCAGTATGTCCATGCAGAAGGTAGTCAGATTCTGTCACCTAGAAGAGATAGTAAACCAGGGAAAGTATTTAGAAATTTGGGGCATTGGGGCCTCCAGATAATCCTGTGGCCAACCACAGGTTCATGCCACTGGCTGACTGGGCCAGCTGCACTCTGCGCTGAATTGGTTCATTTCCCATGTTCTCTCCCAATGTTCCTTTTGGCCAAGAGCCTTGGGCTGTAATAATTCACTGGATAAGGACTTATTACCACACAGTTGGGCTATTTGGGTTCTTAGTAACTAGAAAGAAAACTATTGCCAGTAACAATTACCTTTTACCCCACTGAAATATAAGAAAGGCCTGTTTTGTGATGGATGCTAGAATTTTGTGTTGGTCTGTGGGTTAATATAGAGCCAATGGTTTTCCCTTCATTTCTACTTCCAAGCTTTTACGATCCCTACAGTCTGGTGACTTTACTGTTTCAGAGAGAGAGCTGTGAAACATCCTTAGTATTAGGAAGATGGGAACTAGAATTGGGATATAGTGAGACCAGAATTTCTTAAATCCTGTTTTCTGATTTTTCCACCTCTTGAAGAACCAGTGAGTGGAGGACTCTATGGAATAGATGACACGGAGCTGATGGGTACAGAGGACAAGCTGCCTCTTGAGGACAGCCCTGTGATTTCTGCCCTTGATTGCCCCTCCCTCAATAACGCCACTGCCTTCAGTCTCCTGGCAGATGACAGTCAAACTTCAGCCTCTATCTTTGCCAGCCCCACCTCTCCACCTGTCCTTGGGGAGTCTGTCCTGCAAGGTAAGTGAAGAGAGGTAGGACAGAGAGTCTTTGGCCTGGGAAAAGGTGAGAGAACCAGTTCCATAGTTATGGGTGGGCGCCCTGCTGGGAGCTGAGGGGACTATGGGATAGTCTGTAGTGGGACTAAAGAAGGCATAGGCTGCTACACTCTGATTTCTGCCCTGTGCCCAGAAGAACTTGTGGGAAAGGAGGAAAAAGGAGGCCACACACAGTGACAGCAGCAGCTTTGCCCTTTAACTTTCATGAATGGTTGGGGAGGATAGCCAGAGGCTACTTCTCCTTTTCCAACCCTAGGGGTAACTGCTGGAAGTAATTCTGTTTAGCTTAGTCTAGGTTTGATTGGATAGATTCTCTTTCTTTGTAGGACACTTTTTTTTCTTACTTGTCTTTCCCTTTGGTTTCTAGAGAATACCTTTGACCTGAACAATGGTAGTGATGCAGAACAGGAAGAAATGGAGACTCAGCCTTCCGACTTCTCACCGTCTCTGACCCAGTCAGCCCCTGACCAGTCATCCACTATTCAGCTCCATCAGGCAACTTCACCAGCAGTCCCACCAACAGCCTCCCCGGCAATCTCCCTGGCAGTTTCGCCAGCAGCCTCCCTGGAAATCTCTCCAGAAGTCTCCCCAGCAGTTTCGCCAGCAGTCTCCCCGGAAATTTCCCCAGTCCTCTCTCCAGCAGCATTCCCAGCTGTCTCTCCAACTTCCTCAGCAGCCCTTCCACCAGTCTCCTCAGAAGTCTCCTTGATGGCCTCCCCGGTGACCTCTCCAAAAGTGTCCCCTGCAGCTTCCCCAGCAGCTGTCCTTCCAACAGCCTCCCCAGCAGATAAAGATGTCAGCAGCCTCCCTGAAACCACTGCTGACCTGGAAGAAATCACTGGAGAAGGAGTCACCACTTCTGGTAGTGGTGAGTGTCCAGATTCTGTTCTACTTTTAGCCAGTTCCAAGAAAAGTTTCTATCCCATGTGGTATTTAGCCCTTCCCTGCTGGCCTTCCCTGTTTTGCTTGAATTCTTAACTTGGGTTCCTGTCTTCCTCCCAAGGTGATGTCCTGAGGAGACGTATTGCTACCCCAGAAGAAGTTCGTCTTCCCCTCCAACATGGGTAAATGCTCTAGTTTGCTCCATATGTTGACCTTAACAAATTTAATGAATGACTCTAGGAAGAAGGGAAGAGAGGTCATCTCTTCTGAGATGGAGAGGAATGGGCTAGACAAGAATGGATTAAAGGACACTTATCTGCGATGATAATGCCTGAGATTCTTATGCTATTCTTCTTCTCGGTATCTGCCTCCCCTCACCTATTCTTCCCTCATCTAGTAGCTACATTTTTTTGCTCCAGGGGCTGCAGCTGTTATCTTTTCCAAACCCAGCTGTTGACCCTAGAACTCAGATATCCAAATTAGCTGCCTTGTTTTATATGCTTAGAGAAGGAATAGTAGTGAATGGGGAGTGGCTGAGTTCTGATGAATTGGGATTATTTTTTTTAATGCTCTTTGGAGAGGTAAGGGGAGGAACGGTATGTGATCAGAATGAGCAAGGCAGTTGACATCAGGAACTTATAAGATAACTGCCTTCCTGATCTTCCCCACCTCCACCCCTCTAGGCTACTTGTGGACCAAGTCTGAGTTCTGCTTAAAGGTTGTTTTATTTTTTAATATTTATTTTTGAGAGAGAGAGAGAGAGTGCGAGAAGGGGAAGGACAAGAGAGAGAGGGAGACACAGAATCGGAAGCAGGCTCCAGGCTCCAGGCTCTAGCTGTCAGCACAGAGCTGGACACAGGGCTTAATCTCAAACCGTGAGATCATGACCTGAGCTGAAGTTGGAAGCCCAAGTGACTGGGCCACCTAGGCACCCCAGAGTTCTGTTTAAAGTTTTGAGAGAAAGATAGGGCTTAGTCTTAGAATAATCTGTTTCTCAGAACACAGAGTTCCTCACCAAGCCTTGGGCTATGATGGCATTTCATGGAGTCAGCAGCAAGTTTACTCTTCTACTTGCCTCCCCTCCTGTCTTTGCTGCCTTTATGCCCTCAAGTCTTCTTCCTCTTTGCTGAAAACTCAGACATGGCCATGAATGGCATCAGGGAGGGGGTTCCTGGCTGCTCATTACACTGACTTTGTAAAGGTAGGGGTGGAGGTCTTTCTGGACATACGTAGTTTGGGTTACTTTCCCCCAAGGCCCTGAGGGATTTGTGGATCTGCCTTCCAGCCAAGTTTGTGTCTCATGCTGTTTGTATCTACATGCAGTTCTAACGAAGACAGATGCCTGGAGGGTCATCTCAGTGGGCTTGGCTCCTGGGGTGGCTTGACTATGTGTGGGTAGGGGTGTGACCTGGCGACAGGGCACATGTGCTTCTCTGGCAGGTGGCGGAGAGAGGTGCGCATCAAGAAGGGTAGCCACAGATGGCAGGGGGAGACCTGGTATTATGGCCCCTGTGGGAAGAGGATGAAACAGTTTCCAGAAGTGATCAAGGTAATGTAGCTTTCGTGAGCATTTTAAGGGAAGCACAGGCTCCTTTCTTGGGCCCAGTGGCAACAGGCTAGCATTTTCTGCTCTTTGGTCTATTCTGCTTGCGCTATTGCTGGACAAAGGCATGATAGAACTGTGACTCTATTAATGCCACTTTTCCTTTTCCTTTTAGTACCTGAGCCGCAATGTGGTACACAATGTCCGTCGTGAGCACTTCAGTTTCAGTCCTCGTATGCCTGTTGGAGATTTCTTTGAAGAGAGAGACACGCCAGAGGTGCACACCGCGGGGTTAAATACAGTTTTGTCTCTGAGAAAGAGTTGGTGGACAAGCTGCAGCTTCCTCTTGTGGGGTCTGGAGGTTCTGGGGCATTGAATGATTCAAGGATCTGGTGGCTTGCACCCTCACAATTGTAACAGGTTTCTTCATTACCTTAGGGCTTGCAGTGGGTACAGCTCTCAGCAGAGGAGATCCCATCCAGGATTCAGGCAATTACGGGGAAACGGGGCCGACCTCGAAATACTGAGAAGGCCAAGACTAAGGAAGTCCCCAAGGTGAAACGGGGACGAGGTCGGCCACCCAAGGTCAAAATCACCGAGCTGTTGAATAAGACAGATAACCGCCTCCTAAAGAAACTGGAGGCCCAAGGTACAACGGTGTTTCTTACTTTAGGATTCTGCTTGCTGTGTGAAGTATTGGAAATGTTAAGGACTTGCTGATGCCTGGGTTTCTCAGGAGCATGACTGATATTAATTGTATGGACAGAATGAACCTGAATCACCTTCTCCTCCTCCTCCCTGGAAAGCAGCACCAGGGTCCCAGCATTTTTGTGGTACTCTTTTTAACAACCAGTTTCTTCTTGAATTGCTCACCCTAGTGGAGCCTTGGGCAGTCCAGATGTTGATAGGAGAGGAGAGGGCTTCCATGTCCTTTCCTGCCATCTTTTAGCTATTTGGCTTATTGGTTTGGGTTGTACACTTTTACCTTCTTGCCACCATCACAGAGTTTTAAAATTTACATCTGAATCCAAAGATAAGGTTGTTTTAGTGGTTAGACGGGTAGAAAATGTGTAATTTTGCAGTAAATACTGCATATTACCCTGCTGTAGAATGAAGAATTTGAAACAAGTCGTCGTTGTCTTTTTTTTTTTTTTTTTAATTTCTGAGAGAGACAGACACTCAGCGTGAGCAGGGGAGAGTCAGAGAGAGAGGGGAGAGAGGGAAATACAGAATCCGAAGTAGGCTCCAGGCTCTGAGCTGGCTGTCAGCACAGAGCTTGATGCAGGGCTCGAACCCACAAACCGCAAGATCATGACCTGGACCAAAGTCGGGCGCTTAACCGACTGAGCCACCCAGGCGCCCCCCTACCCCCCTGCTTTTTTTTTTTTTTTAATGTTGAAAAATGTCTTCTGACTCCTCTTCAGAGTTCCTGCTCTGCCACATTCTGACCATATGACCTGGAGCAAGACACTTAATTTTACTAGAGGTGTATGCTGGCTTATCTGCAGAAAGTATCTATCTAATTTAGAGGGTTGCTGTATATATATGTATATGGTGCTGGTAGTGTGTCCATGAAAGAATAGAATAGGTATTATCCTATCAAAAACATCAATTCTAAAATATTCAATTGTTTGCAGTATTCCACTTCAATATTCAGCCTTCCAAAAGCAAATAAATTTATATTTTTTGTAGAGTAAGGCGTAAGAGCTGAACATAAGCAATAGTTATGTCCCTGTTGATCCATTTCTACTGAGGTGTCCATTAATTGAACCTTTTCTTTCTGGCACATTTTTTGTTAATTGGTGCCTCTGACTTTGGAGACGACCCTCTTTCCTTGGCAGTTTGGCTTTCTGTTTTCTTTCTCTGCTCTAAAATCAGTCTGGGTTGCTCCCCTTGTTGGGTAGCCTGGGAGAGAGAGAGCTTACAAGGCTACTCTCTTGTTGTGGCTTCTAGGACCCCTTCTAAAGTAGTCCCATCTGTTCCAGGGGCTGGGACTTCTGGGCAGGAGATACCATTTGAGTTTTTTTTTTTTTTTTTTTTTTTAATGTTTTATTTATTTCTAGGGGAGAGAGAGAGAGAGAGACAGCGTGAGCAGGGGAGGGTCAGAGAGAGAGGGAGTCACAGACTGAAACAGGCTCCAGGCTCTGAGCTGGCAGTCAGCACAGAGCCCGACGTGGGGCTCGAACCCACGAACCGCGAGATCATGACCTAAGCGAAAGTCGGACGCTTAACCGACTAAGCCACCCAGGCGCCCCAACCATTTGAGTTTTCTTATGCTACCCCACAGCCAATGTCTCTTCTACCTCCCCCCACCCCCAACATTTTATTATGTGTACTAAAAAACAAACTTTAGATTTTTCAGGAAGCTGCTTGGGAAGCCAGCTTTGTGACAGGCATGTGCTGCTCTGAATGCTAGAGATGAGTCTGCCACACCCTTAATTTTTCTTTTTGCCCTCACAGAAACACTGAATGAGGAGGATAAAGCAAAGATGAGTAAAATCAAGAAGAAGACGAAGCAGAAGGTACAACGAGGAGATTGTCAGCCTACTGTCCAAGGGCAGGTGAGGGACCTCAGAGACATTACACAGTGGGTTGGTTTTTCCTGCATTCTGCTTCGTTGTCTCTTCTCCCTCATTTGCCACCTCCCCACCTCATGTAGCAGCAAATCTTCATTACCCGGAATTTTGGGGGGCCTTGACTTAGAAAATTGGGCTTGTTCAAGAATCATGTGGGTATCTCCAGGGTGAGAGAATTGATCCATTGCCAACCCCTCATCCCATCTCTCACCTCTCCTCCCCAGCACCCTTTTCTGTTTTTGAATCCTAGCCCAAGCAGAGATGCTTTCAGAGTTTGAGGAGAAATGACTTCCCTTATGGTTTACAGGCCAGAAACAAGCGGAAACAAGAGACCAAGAGCTTAAAGCAGAAGGAAGCTAAGAAGAAACCCAAGGTAGGTGCATGTACACACAAGTATAACTTTGAAGTCACCAAACTAATTTTGCAAGACGTGTGAGTTGGTCTTGTTTTATAGCCATGTTTGTGGGCTCTGAGGTGGGGAGAATGGGGACCCGGGAAGGGTGGTGACTGCAATTTTTATGGAACTCTTGGTTCCTCTCTCCCTTGGGTGAGTAGGCTGAGAAGGAGAAGGTAAAGACAAAGCAGGAAAAACTGAAGGAAAAAGTGAAGAGAGAGAAGAAAGAGAAGGTAAAATTGAAGGAAAAGGAAGAAGTGGCCAAAGGCAAGGCAGCCTGTAAAGCAGATAAAACGTTGGCCATGCAGAGGCGCCTGGAGGAGCGGCAGAGGCAGCAGATGATCTTGGAGGAGATGAAGAAACCTACAGAGGATATGTGTCTGACTGACCACCAGGTAGTGAGGGGAGAGTAACAGGTCCTGGGTTTCTGGGTCCTGGAAGGGCCAGTTGTACAGACATTTCCATTCATGGAAGAACCTCCTAGATATCCAGACTGTTGCTTTCAGTTATGTTTGACAACTCTACCACTTTTATCCTTACAGCCTCTACCTGACTTTTCACGCATCCCTGGTCTGATCCTGCCCAGTGGGGCCTTCTCAGACTGCTTGACTATCGTGGAATTCCTGCACAGCTTCGGCAAGGTGCTGGGTTTTGACCCTGCCAAAGATGTACCCAGCCTGGGGGTCCTGCAGGAGGGACTCCTGTGTCAAGGCGACAGCTTGGGTGAGGTGCAAGATCTGCTTGTGCGGCTCCTGAAGGCTGCGCTCTATGATCCTGGCTTGCCCTCCTACTGTCAGGTGAGGGCCTTCCCCAGGTGGGTTGGGAGAGCCTGGGATACAGGGCTTTGTCTCAGTTATGTTTTCTCTTTTAGTTAAACACATGAAAGCCCCTCCCTAAAGTGATGAGGGCAAATGAAGTGAGATCTAATTTCCTCGTATTTCTGTTTTTCTTCTATTTTTCCCTTCTGTTTTTTTTTTTTTTTCTTTTAGACCCTCCCTTCTGTTTTTCCTCTTGACTTCCCTCGGCTTACTTTGTTCATTTTCCTTTATTTTTATTCCTTTTCTTTTATACCTTTCCCTTGTCTTCTCTCAACAGGTCTTAGCAGCTTTCATTCTTTCCCTCTTTTCACCCCATAGTTCTCTCTTAGTATATTTTCTTATTCCAGATTCCCTTCAACTTGTGTTTGTTTCACTTTTTCTCTTAACTCTTATTTTGTTCTCTTCCAAATAGTCTTTAAAGATCTTGGGAGAGAAGGTATCTGAGATCCCACTGACAAGAGACAATGTGTCTGAGATCCTGCGCTGCTTCCTCATGGCCTATGGAGTGGAGCCAGCTCTCTGTGACAGCCTGCGCACCCAGCCTTTTCAGGCCCAGCCACCCCAGCAGAAGGCTGCTGTCCTGGCTTTCCTTGTGCATGAGCTCAACGGCTCCACCCTCATCATCAAGTGAGGGGCTGGGGTGGGGAAGTTACCTTATGCCTTGGTCGGAATGGGAAGGGGGGGGTGTAACCATCCTGAAGTCCTGGGTGTTGTGTGTCCACTGCCATGCTCTGGAGATGCTGGGGCAACTTGGGACTATATCTTAGTACCTTCTCAGGGAGAATCTAAGCCTTCCTCTGATATTTATCCAACCAAGGCTCTAGGATGAAACTCCTTTTTTTCTTTCTTTTTTTTTTTTAATGTTTATTTTTATTTTTGAGAGAGAGCCTCCAAATGGGGAGAGTTAGAGAAAGGGGAAGACAGAGGATCAGAAGCAGGCTCTGTGCGCTGATAGCAGCAAGCGCGCTGTGGGGCTCAAACTCAAGAAGCATGAGATCATGACCTGAGCTGAAGGTGGAAGCTTAACTGACTGAGCCACCCAGGTGCCCCTCTAGGATGAAACTCTGTTCACCTACAGCCCCTTCACCCTTGGATCTCCCTTCTTTTTTGTTTGTGCTACCATTTCTACCTCAAAATCTCATTTCCTCTTCTCCTACAGTGAGATCGACAAGACTCTGGAGAGTATGTCCAGCTACAGGAAAAACAAGTGGATTGTTGAAGGCCGGCTTCGGAGGTAGGCACGGGACAGAGAATAGAGACCAGGGAGGAGAGAAGGGGGAAAGGGTGAAGCACGGCCAGGACTTCCCTTCCTTTTGTCTGGACTTCCCTTCCTTTTGTCTGGAACTCGTATGGGCTGCCCCCTGGGGCTGGGACCTTACCCCAGGGCTCAATATAGCTTAGATTCCAGGTGTTCCTTTTGTAGCAATCTTGAGTTCCTCACCACAGCTTCCCTTCATCTGTTTCAAGACTGAAAACTGCTCTGGCCAAGCGAACTGGGCGGCCTGAGATAGAGATGCAAGGGCCAGAGGAGGGCCTGGGGCGGAGGCGCAGTTCTCGAATCATGGAGGAGACCAGTGGCATGGAGGAAGAAGAAGAGGAGGAGACTGTAGCAACTCTCCATGGCCGTAGGGGTCGAAGAGATGGAGAGGTACTAGTCACACATTGAGGACAGTGGGAGTTAGAAAACTGATTATTTCTCTTTCTCGATTCTAATAATTCCCTTTCTCTCATTGTCCATTTGTTTTTTCTCCAGGTTGATGCCACAGCATCAAGCATCCCAGAGCTAGAGCGCCAGATAGAAAAACTCAGCAAGGTACTGTGCTTGTAACCTCCCAGGATCTAGAGATGTGGGCTGCGAGAGGTTTGATCACTTTATGAATGGGGCCCCAGATGGTATCAAATTTTATAGGGAAGCTGAGAGCCATTGCCCTTCTCCCATATGTTGGACAAAGTCACTTCTTGGAAATGTGTTCTTTATTCATCTTTTTCTCTGCTGCCTACCCAGCGTCAGCTCTTTTTTCGAAAAAAGCTGCTTCACTCATCCCAGATGCTTCGGGCAGTCTCCTTGGGTCAAGACCGCTACAGACGCCGCTATTGGGTGTTGCCCTATTTGGCTGGTATCTTTGTGGAAGGAACAGAGGAGAGCTTAGGTAGGTGTTTCATGGGAGCCTGAATCCAGGCCTGTCTAACCAAAGTTAACCAGTACCTTTTCTTCTGTCTAGTCTTTTTGGGTTCTTTTCATTTTATGAGAATCAGTGTCGCATAATGGTTAAGAGAACAGGCTCTGGAGTAAGACTTCCTACCTATTTGCTCTGCCACTTACCAGCTAGCTCTATGCTTCAGCTTCTTCATTTATAAAGCAAAGATAATAATAGCATGTACACTTCATAGGGCTATCGAGAAGATTAGAATGAGTTAATTCTTAGGATAGTGTTTTACGTATCTTCTTAATAAATGTTAGCTTATGATTATACTGCTATTGCTGCTGATTACTTGGGAGAATAGTGTTTCTTTCCCAGATACTTTGTTTATTGGCATAACAAGTTGTTCCTAATTGAATCTCAAGCCGGGAAGGGGGCAGGGCAGGAGGATTAAGTCCTAGAGAAAGTGTATATCCAGGGTTTTCTTCTCTTTATTTTCCTTTACATATCAGTGTGCATCTTAAGCTCTTCACTTCTCTTTACAGCTCCTGAGGATGTGATAAAGCAAGAAACTGACTCCTTAAAAGTGGCAGCCCATCCAGCTCCCAGCCCAGCCCCCTTCTCTCTGAAGAAGGAGTTAGCCGGCTCCAGCACCTCTGCCAGTACTCCTGCCCGGGCTCGAGGCCGACCTCGGAAAACTAAGCCTGGGTCTATGCAATCTAGGCACCTTAAATCCCCGGTCAGGGGTCAGGGGTCAGAACAGCTTGATGCCCAGCTTCAGCCGGAGATTCAGCCCCATCCTCAGCTTCAGGCTCATGCTCAACCCCAGCCCCAACCCCAGCTTCAGCTCCATCCCCAGTCCCAAAATGGGTTCCTGGAGCCAGAAGGTTCCCCCTTGTCCCTGGGTCAGAGCCAGCATGACCTCAGCCAGTCAGCCTTCCTGTCTTGGCTGAGCCAGACTCAGAGCCATGGCTCCCTGCTGAGTAGCTCAGTCCTCACACCTGACAGCAGCCCTGGAAAACTGGACCCTACCGCATCACAGCCCTTGGAGGAGCCAGAGCCTGATGAGGCAGAATCCATCCCCGATTCTCAAGCTCCTTGGTTTAACTTCTCAGCCCAGATGCCTTGCAATGCTGCCCCTACACCACCCCCTGCGTTTTCTGAGGACCAGCCCACACTCTCCCCTCAGCAACCTGCCTCCTCCAAGCCAGTAAGTAGCTAGAATTAGTGGTATGCTATTGACTTCATCTTCTTACAGGCTCCACTGCTTGGGTGCAGGCTGTTGTTGACGCTGGGGGAAGGGATAGGGCCATAAGGGTCCTCTAAACACGAAAATACCCTCTCCTCCTTATGTTTCATCTCATAGATGAGTAGACCCAGTGCTGCCAACCCCTGTTCTCCAGTGCAGCTCTCTTCTACCCTCTTGTCTGGAATGGCCGCTAAGAGGCGAACAGGAGGAGACCCTGGGGGAACACCACAGAGTCTCACAGGGCTAGGACAGCCAAAACGGAGAGGGAGACCCCCTAGTAAGTTCTTCAAACAGATGGAGCAGCGTTATCTAACACAGCTGACCGCCCAGCCTGTCCCCCCTGGTGAGTGCCCTTAGGGTGGCATCCGAGTAGGGGCCATGGGATTTATAGCTAGTTCCCACTCCCCACCCCCACATGTAAACTCTTCACAGAGATGTGCTCTGGCTGGTGGTGCATCCAAGATCCTGAGATATTGGATGCCACGCTCAAGGCCCTGCACCCCCGAGGCATCCGAGAAAAGGCACTTCACAAACACCTAAACAAGCACAGGGACTTCTTACAGGAAGTCTGCCTACGGCCCTCAACTGGTAAGATAGATACTTTGACCCAGCCTGAGCTGAAGAGCCCAGGGTACATGTTGAGTTGCTGTTGTGGACAAGAGCCTGATTGATGGGCCTTTCCCTCTGCCTTCTGTGTTCTCAGACCCCATCTTTGAGCCCAGTCAGCTACCTGCCTTTCAAGAAGGGATTATGAGCTGGTCCCCCAAAGAAAAGACCTATGAGACAGACCTGGCTGTGCTTCAGTGGGTAGAGGAGCTCGAACAGCGGGTTATCCTGTCTGATCTGCAGATTCGGGTACACTGGGACTGGCATCGGCTAGGAAGTTGTTGAGGGGGAGGCGTTCATCTCTTGTTCTCGGTTAGGGAAAACCGTGGGTCACCACTTCACACTTGACCTCTTAATGATGCCAATTTTTTTTTTTCTATGCTTATTTACAATGAGTTTTTTGTTGCTCTCTCTCACCTGCAGGGCTGGACGTGTCCCAGCCCAGACTCTACTCGTGAAGACTTGGCCTACTGTGAGCATCTACCTGACTCCCAGGAGGATATCACTTGGAGAGGTCGGGGTAGAGAAGGGCTGGCACCCCAGCGTAAAACTACCAACCCTCTGGACCTGGCTGTGATGCGGCTGGCCGCCCTGGAGCAGAACGTGGAGCGGCGGTATCTACGGGAGCCCCTTTGGCCAGCCCATGAGGTAGTGCTGGAGAAGGCCTTGCTCAGCACGCCCAGTAGTGCCCCCCAGTGCACCACTACAGAGATGTGAGTGATCCCTCTCCCCCATTCTCATTCCTGGGTAAAAGGGGTAAGTTTAATGGGTCCTGCTCCTCATCCAGAGATCACCACCTTCTCCCCCCAGATCATACGAGATCACCCCTCGCATTCGAGCATGGCGCCAGACACTTGAGCGCTGCCGGAGTGCAGCCCAGGTGTGCTTGTGCCTGGGCCAGCTGGAGAGGTCCATTGCCTGGGAGAAGTCCGTCAACAAAGTGGTAAGAAGCTCGGAGAGCCTGGGAAGGCTGAGGAGCCAGCCAGCCGGGTGGGTGGGGTCACTGGCAGGCAGAGGCTTGAGGGCTCACCTTGGCTTCTCATATCCTGGGTCTAGACCTGTCTCGTCTGCCGGAAGGGGGACAATGATGAGTTTCTTCTGCTTTGCGATGGGTGTGACCGTGGCTGCCACATTTACTGCCATCGGCCCAAGATGGAGGCTGTCCCAGAAGGAGACTGGTTCTGTGCAGTATGTTTGGCCCAGGTAAGGCTTCTGCTTTCTCATTCCTGCTCCCAACCAGAAGTCAGAGGTTTTCTTTTTCACCCCATTTGTTACCAGTCCTACAGATAACCACTACTTACCATGCCTTGGTCTGTCCTTGGAAAGAGCGCCAGGCTAGCTGATGGGAGACCTGGGTTCTGGTCCTTCTTTGGGCAAGTCACTTAAATTCTGTAGCCTCACTTGCTTTCCTCTGTAAAATGGGAATGATTATACTTTCCCTTTTACCTCCCTTACTGGGTTATGTGAATAGATCCACATGCTGGCTTATGCGTGGAATTATTTTGAAGCCTCAGTCACACTCAGACAAGTAGGGATGGTAATGAACTGGAGGGTACGCGGAGTACCTGTCCAGCTGTTACTTATCTCACCTTTCTGCATCCTCAGCAGGTAGAGGGAGGATTCACTCAGAAGCCTGGTTTCCCACAACGAGGCCAGAAGCGGAAAAGTAGTTACGAGCTGAACTTCCCAGAGGGGGATGGCCGCCGACGCCGGGTATTGTCAAGGGGTCGAGAAAGCCCAGCAGTGCCCCGGTACTCGGAAGAAGGGCTGTCCCCGTCCAAGCGGCGGCGACTCTCCATGCGGAACCACCACAGTGATCTCACGTTTTGCGAGTGAGTTGAATGAATTCTGGGGACAACTGGCTCTACCTTTGTCTCAGTTAAGGGCTAAGAGGGGCGAGTGTATTTGCTTCCTGTGATGCAGCCTTCGCTGTCCCTTTAATGAAATGACAGGATTATCTTGATGGAGATGGAGTCCCATGACGCAGCTTGGCCTTTCCTGGAGCCCGTGAACCCACGTTTGGTGAGCGGGTACAGGCGCATCATCAAAAACCCTATGGATTTTTCCACCATGAGGGAGCGACTGCTCCGGGGAGGGTAGGTAGACATCAGCACCTCTCCTGGCTGGCTACTGCTGCTGTAACTCCCCCCCCCTCCCCCCACCCCCTCACAGCTCTGCCTCCACCCTGCCCAGGTATACCAGCTCAGAGGAGTTCGCGGCAGACGCGCTCCTGGTCTTTGACAACTGCCAGACCTTCAACGAGGATGACTCTGAAGTAGGCAAGGCTGGGCACATCATGCGCCGCTTCTTCGAGAGCCGCTGGGAGGAGTTTTATCAGGGAAAACAGGCCAATCTGTGAGGCATGGGAGGTGGGGAGTCACCTGGTGGCATCTCCCCTGCCCTCCAAACAAAAAATACCCTGCCATTCTCACCTGCTGATGCTGCCCTGGGTCCAGACTCGAGTCAGAGATCTAAGCCTAATTTTTGACCCTACCCTTGGCAGCACCCTACATCCTCTTCTCCCTCCCTACACCCCTTTCTCCCTTTCCTCCTCTTGCTCCTCAAATAAGAGGGGCAGAGATGAGGTCCTTCTGGACTGAAAGCCAAAAAAAGAAAGAAAGAAATAATTTTTCCTTTCTGTTTTATTTCCTAATTTAAAATGAGGAGGAGGAAAGAAGTCCCTGCTTCCTCTTCCCAGCTTCTCCTTCCCTGTACGTGCCCCAGCATCCTGGGGCTGTTTAACAATAGCAATAGTTCTAGTGAATGTGTGAAACCGAGAAACACTCTGTACTGTGTGTGGACCCGCAGTGACGGCCAGTAAAGTGGACTTAACTCCCAAGTGTGTCGAGCCGGACACCGGGCCCTGAACATGCTGCTTCCATGTTCAGTCCCTCCCCTGCTTCTCACTTTCTCAGTTTTTCCTTTTCCCTACTTTCAGATTTTCTCTCATCCAATAATGTAAAACTATCGTGTACGGGTTCGTCTACCCTTCTCTCTTCCCCCAAATCGTTTTTTCCCTTCAGAGGAAAAAGAAGTTCAGAGGTCCCTGTCTTTCTCTGTCCTCCTCTTCCTGCCAACAGCTAGCCCCTCCATAATGTTGGATGCTCCTCATGTGCTGAGTTTCTGGCCTTTTTTGAAACTCAGTAGCTGGGGAGAAGGCAGGGAGGCACCCTGGACCCTGGGCCTTCCAGCCTCCTAACTCCCCCCTTACCCAAACCTCCCTCTTGGGAACTCCTCAGGGACAACTACTGCTGAGTTTGGGCGCACTCCCAAGATGGAGGCCAGGTAGCAATCAGCTGGCCTCAGAGAGGTGTGTGTGTGTGTGTCTGTGGGTATGTGTGGTGTGTGTGAGGGAGTGGGGGGAGGGGGGGAGGATGCTATGATTGTGCCCTGTGTTGTTTGATGGCATCCTGTTTCCCTAAGTATCTGTTTTTATTCCCACCTTCCCTAGTGTTTCAAACCATCACATTTTTGTCCTTGGGAAACCACAGGAGCAGTTTTTCTGGGTACATGGCTGTGTCTCCTCTCCCAGGCATTTCTGTTCCAGCCTCTTCAAACTGTGCAATCTTTCAGCAGGAACTCCCTCTCCTTTCAGTAGCTTGGAGTCTTAAGCTTTTGTAGGGAGAGGGGTAGAACTGGATCTTTTCCTAATCCCATGAGCTTCTGTGGGTTTAGTTGTGCTTTTCTTCCCTTACCTACTTCATACCCAGGGCCCCTTCCCCAGCAGCAGCAGCAGCAGAGACCCCAGAGCACAAGAGAGTAGGGAAGAGGGCTCTGGGCCCACCACTGCCCTACATGTGACTATGCCCAAGTTAAGCCCCAGCTTGTGAGAGGAAAGCTGCTAACTCCCAGCCACAGCCCTGGGGCCCCACCCCCTGCTCTCCTGCTCAGCAGAGCCCCTCCCATCAGAGATTACGGGTACTTGCACTGGGGAGGCGGCTGCTGGCAGCCCAGGCGACCAAGAAATGTTCCATTGGTGGGGGAGGGCGTGCCAGGTGAGGTGGAGCATTCCTTGTCCTTCTGGCAGCACTGGACAGCCACTGAAGGAGGTGGGGGGCAGTGTGGGGAGGTCCTGGGGCAGCCCCTTTCTTATTCCTTTATGCCCCCCACCTCTCCCATGGCCTATTTCTAAAGTCGCCTTTTCTGTCAGATAAACCTCAAAACTTAATTTTATTGTTTTTTGTTTTTGTTTTGTTTTTGCTTTTAAGAGGTGGATTGAAGAATATTTGAATTGACTTTATATTATGCATAAATATTTATATTTTATCTAAATAACTGCGCTGTAACAAAGTTTGTGTTAGTCAAACGTTTGGAACTGTTATAGTTGGGGGCTCTTTCTCCCCATGGCAGTTTTCCCCTGGTATAAAATGTACTAGATTAATTCTATTGTTGGAGGCGAGGTGGACGGGGGAGTGAAATCTCCATGTTCCTGCTTTGTGTTCCTCTCCCAGCTCCATCACTTTCCCTAGGGACCAGGCATTCTTAAGGTGGGGTGGAGTCTTAGCCTCAGTTTGAAGAAGTGGGGGCTCTAAGGGGGGTGGGGTAGGGTATGATCAAAGGGGCCATTTCTCATGTTTTTTTCCCCTCATCTTCACTGCCCCTTGAGCTAGGTGGATTTTTCTCTTTCTTGTCAAATAAGAGTATTCAGTAGGGAAGGCAGTTAAAAAAAAAAATAAAACCCACCCCCTGCCCTTTGTTTCCCCTCCCCTCTATCAGTCTGGTAACAGGAAGAAACCACACCATCAACACCAACAAGTTTCCATGTTCCTTTTACAACAAAAGGGACTTGACTTTTTATATAACCAAATGTGGTGTTTTAGTGACTTTTTGATAATGTACAGTTTTTTGTGAATTTAAATTTATTTCTTTCTATATTTTTAGGACCAATCTCATTTTTAATAAGGTTTAAAAAAGAAAAAAAAAGGTCTAGAGAAAAAAAAACCTCCTGTTTTTGCCATGTGATGTTCCACAAGTGCAGCTGTAGAAAAGTGCTTGTCAGTTGAAATAAAAACCACATTTGATAGAGATTCAAAAGACTCTTGTGTATTTATCTTCCCTTCAGCATAGGTTCTCACACTTGCCTAAGGGGAAGACTGGGTGTTAGTGTAAGTATGACTTGTCTGGTATAGGAGACAGCAGGCAGGGGAGCAGGCTCTCCCCTAAACCTCCAACCCTGGCCTTTCCTGTACAAGAGGCATCTTCTAGAGCAGGATTTCTGCCTATGTGGATGGAACAGGTTCTTAGTGCTCCTGGCCAAGGTGCTGGAGCAAAGCGGGATTTGGAGTGGCAAGTTCCTGCCTTATGAGATGCCTCCTCGGCTTCCTAAGCTGCCACTTGTGTTCCCCCAGTAGCAGATATGGGCCCGTCACCAACCTCCCAACTTCCATTCATGGATAAAACACCAGGAGGTAGACTTTTGTGTTTTATTTCAAAGCAAAAGTTGAAAGAAGACCAAGTGAAGCTCTACCGAATTGTAGGGAAGGAACATGAAAATACCAAGGGCCAAAAAGGAAGAATAAGCTAGATGATAGGTAGCGCTGGCATAGACATGAAAAGATAATAAAACTAGAAGCTTCTGGATAAAGGAAAAGTACAAGACATACTGGTATAAATTAAACTTTTCCTGTCCAAGATGACAAGTGCATGCAAGAATGTACCACCCCCCAAAAATGTGTTGGTATAGGGACACCGCAATAGAGTGAGGACCTTTACTCAGCTGGGAAATCTTCCCACCCTCCAGTCTGGAAGCTTTGTTCTAGTGAACTCTCTAACGATATAAGGTACAGAAACAACAGCTTCCAGCACCATAAAAATCCAACTCCATCTGTGATACTTCTTTATCCTTCTTGGCTGTGTGGCAGCCACTGGCCAGCTCCTTTAATCCTCAAGTTCTGGTATGTGCACCAACGGTGGTGGTCCTGGGAGTGGCTCCCAAGCATTAATTAATGTCCTAGGCAGTTGAGCCTATCGCAGTGAGACCTAACTGAGGAGTGCACACTATTCTAGGGGGGTTAATGAGCTAAAAATCCCAAAGGAGACATTCTAGAAATAGAAATTACTGCATTTGATCACGAACCCTTTCTAACCTCCAGCTCACGAAAGGAAGGACAGAGTAAGGAAACAGGTGAAGCAGGTGTCTGTGCCCTTGTTAAACTGAAATGGCGAGGTAGATGTGTAACAAGGACGAGGAAGTTCTGGTACATGGTTGGAGCGGATATGGATATGGCAGGAACAAAGCAGTGGTGCTGGGCAAGAGGGCACCTAGCTCTCATGACTGCAGTCCTGTGGGGAACACCCCGAGCAAGGTCAGCAAAGATCAGAAGGGTGACGCAGCTCACAGGCTGGCCTTAGTGGCTGAAGGAAGACAGCCTTCCTTACAAAAGGAAGCGGTTAACGAAAGCGGAGTAAATAGGGCTCTGCTAATGCTTGGAAGGACCTGAAATGTAGGTAAGCACCAAAATGGAGTAATTGGTTGAAGGAGGAATCAGTGCGACCAGGCACAAGTTGAATACCCAGCCCTTACACATGGGCTTTCGTAACCCCCAGCCTCTTCTCTGAAGCTAATTTAGCAGAGCCTGGGGACAAGCTTAGACCTGATCACTGACCCCAGTTTACTACTACTGGTTAAGAAAGTCAGTCACCCTTCATGAGTGCAGTTCTCCTTCTTTCCCAGAAGGTGGAGCATGAGCACAACAGAGCAGCGAGGAAACCCCCCTCCCCGGCCCCAAAAGACTAAATTGTCCACAATCCTTGCAACATCCCATTCCAGCTGGGCCTCTCAAGCACCTTTGTGGTACAAAGTGACAGCTCATACTTAGGATGACACTGAAGCAGCAGGGAGCGAGCACTGCAGGCATCAAGGAGGTGAATGAACCTACTGACCAACAGGTTAAGAAAGGAAGAGGAAGCAGTGGGGCTGAGGTGGCCCAACCCAGGAATGGTTGGTAGAGCAGCAGGTCTAATCTTTACCCCCAGTGAACCTCAATGAACGAACGTCATGTCCTCCTACCACCACTGCCTCTCTTAGTGACAAGGGCTGTTACCTCTTCAGAGCCACCAGGCTTCCTAGTCTGGGCAGCTCTCCAAACTCTGGTTAAAAACAGTCTTGAGAAATAACATCTCTCCCTATCATCATTCCCACATCTTCCTTACCCTCTACCCACACCCTCCTTCAAAAAGTCTACTCAGCCTAGGGTTTGAAGATCATCCCAGAGTGTGAAAGGAACAGGAGGAACACTGACGTGAGACGGGACAAGCGGGCTGAGCCTAGTGAAGCATTATATCATCCGAAGAAGGGGCTCTGATGTATTCTATTTGACTGAAAACAAAAAAGCACAAAATATGTTCAGAATGTTTTGAGCATCTGTAAGGAGTGGGGGTGAGAAGTGACGTGCAACAGTACAATCTTGGCTCTGTAAAGACAACTCGGAAAACACTAGGCGCGGTGTTTAAAGAGCCCAGCCTTAGGCTGTGAACTTGAAGGCTCCCCTACGAGTCCCCTGCCACTGCTGCCACTAACAGGTTATTTCATGAGAAAAAGCATCCCTCATTCCTTTCTCCTCTTTCTCCAATCACTCATGCATGTTAGCAACTGACTTAGAAATGAACCAACTAGGAGGAAAAAATGAGCATAACCCAAACACCAAAAAGAAATTTTACACTGTCGGGGCGCCTGGGTGGCTTAGTTGGTTAGGCGTCCGACTTTCGCTTAGGTCATGATCTCGTGGTTCGTGGGTTCGAGCCCCGCGTCGGGCTCTGTGCTGACTGCCAGCTCAGAGCCTGGAGCCTGTTTCAGAGTCTGTTAACTCCCTCTCTCTCTGACCTTCCCCTGCTCACGCTGTCTCTCTCTCTCTCTCCTAGAAATAAATAAAACATTAAAAAAATTAAAAAAAAAAAATTTTACACTGCCATTAACTACTACAAAACTAACTTCAGGGTCCCCACCACTTCCCATGCTCCCGCCTGCCCAAACCAGAAACGCTCAACAGAACCCATTATGTAGATTCACATGTGACGAACACACAAAAGGTAACTTCATTATTTAAAACAAAACGAAGCACAATCCTGGCCTTTTAAACATTTTAAAAAAAAAAAACACAAAGTACAATCAAGAGTTCTGGAAAAAAATAAAACTAAAAAGAAAGTTAAAAAAGTTTTGTGAGGACAGAGGAGAGGCAACAGTCACATGAACAACAGTTTCTATACCTGAAAGGCCCCCGCTGCACTCCTGGGGATAGCCAGTACCTCTAAACTATCAATCAAATGAGCAGGATTCTGGATCTCTCTTCTCCTCTTCAGGGCCATTGACAAGAAATCTATGGCATACTTTCTTTGACTAGGGGCTGGGGACTCAGAAACAAGAGCTACTCGCCCAGCCAGCCAAACCCTTCTAAAAAGTTACTGGGTTTGGGGCTGTTTTACAGGGGATAAGCCCTTCCTGAGGTTGAAATTACTTACGAAAAAATTAATAGTGGCAATTATGTCCTTTACGTTTTATACCCAACCCAAGCCCTCCACCTCCCCTGGCTGCAGGGCTGTCAAAAGGGCAGTCGAAGGGCAAGGAGCACAGACACTCACTTCTGGGACGGGTGGAGGGGAGGGGAAGCGGAGTCCAAACTCTGTATGTGAACCGACACCCCAGCTTCTTTTTCCCTCTGCATCATGCCCTTCCTCACCCAACAGCCAGCCTTCCAAACACCCATCTCACCATTCTCCATCATTCAGCTTTCTGTCTGTTGGACTGGTGAAGAGCACCTGACCTGGAAGTGCAGGGGAGGACAGCTCTTGGCACACAAGGGAGTGGCGCACAACACAGCCACAGGATCTTCCTTCGAGAAGACGTGAGAAGGCCTTCTCTATGTCTCCATGTCACAGAGTCGGGGCTCGCAGAAAGACACGGAGTTAAAGAGCAAAATACAGATTTTAAAGGATTCCTGACCTTGTAGCAATCAGATGGGATTTATTGCCCTTTTCTGTCCTAGCTCCCTGTTGTCCTTCCACAAGAAGGAAAATTATTTTTGATATTCCGGTTTCCTGGAAAAGGGATCCAAACACACGAGGGCAGGGCAAGTTACCCTGGACAGTTATAGGGAGCTTTGTCCTGCCCACGCTGTACGGCGCACAGCACAGGACAATCCCCACACCTGGACCTGCTGAACGTGTGTGCACGTGCCTTTCAAGGGCAGCTCGCACTGTACGCAGAGGTGTCCAAGGTCAAAGCCTGGGGAAAATTCAAGGACCCTAGTTCTGTCCCTCTCAAATAGTTACACTGAGTGTGACGACACTGTGTGGCCAGGGTTAGGGTGGGAATTTACCAAGACCTCTAGCACAAGAGGCAGTAACAACACTGTCTACCAACGAGGTTTCTCCACCTTGGCACTACCAACCTTTTGAGCCAAATAATTCTTTGCTGGGGGAACTGGGGCTGTCCTGTGCACTGTACGGTGTTTTAGCAGCACCCTTGGTCTCTGGCCACTGGATGCCAATAGCACACAGCCCCCACCCCCAGGCAAGGCAATCAAAAATGTCTCCAGAGATTTCCAGGTGGCCACTAGGGGACAAAAACCACCTTCTTGGTGTTTTTTCCCTTCTTGGTGTTTTTTTCCATCTAGACCAGAACCACTGGTCTAGATGAAGCAGATGATCTTCCACAGTGGGGAAAGAGCCCAGGTCGATTCTAGGTCACAGCTGCAAAGGCTCATCTGAGCACAGCAATGTGTGATAGGGAGGACAGGGCAGAGACAGACCCTGGGCAGAAAAGAAGATCCTACAGGAAAACAGGAAAGCAAGTATTCCTGAAAAGCTGTTGCTGGAGAAGACACTTCCTCAGACAGGTGTTGGTCTCAGTGATCAGAAGAATTAGAAGCCAGAAGTCCGCCCTTTTGGAACTTTCCAGGGAAGACCTGGTCTTCATCCAAATTTGGCTCAAGGATGGCTTCCAAAGACCGTGGGACTGTCTCCTTAATGAGACTGCATCACATCTGTTTCCTGAAGGCAAAGTCTGGTCTTTCCTCCAAGGCTGCAAGGCTGCGAGGCTGTGGCGAGGCAGAGGGAGGAAAAGCAACTCCCACTGCCTGCTTAGTGTTCTACCTTGTTCCGTGCTCAGACCCCCAAAAAGTCCATACAAAATTTCATTCAAAAACGAAATTCACAAAATTAAAACTGTAAAAAGGCAAAGTGGGCAGGCTCTGGTGTATAGAAGAAACAGTTTGGATGAGAGAAAGAAGGCATAAACTGTGTGAAGAGATGGTATGTATGAACTAAGACTTTATAAAACAAAACTTCTGAAGCCTGTGTAGTTCTTCTACACACACCAAAATAAGCCCGTAAGTACACTCAGTGTAAGGGCCCACGGTGGCACTTCTGCATCGATGTTCTTTCACCACACCTTTTCTTTTTTTTAAAAAAAGAAATGACGGGCACCTGGGTGGCTCAGTTGGTTAAGCGTCCAACTTCAGCTCAGGTCATGATCTCCGGGTTCGTGGTTCGAGCCCTGCATTGGGCTCTGTGCTGACAGCTAGCTCAGAGCCTGGAGCCTGCTTCGGATTCTGTGTCTCCCTCTCCCTCTCTGATCCTCCCCTGCTCACGCTGTCTCTCTCTCTCTCTCAGAAATAAATAAAACATTAAAAAAATTTTTTAAAAAAGGACAAAAAGTTTTAAAGCCTCCCCAGAGAAGTCCAACACATAAAAAACTGTTTTGCATAAAAATGAGAAGAAGCTTCATATATATCCAAAAATGTTTCTTTGGGATATAGAAAGAGTATACTGTGATTGAAAACAAAATATAAAACTTTCTTTCCAAAAATAAAAAAGAAAAGAAAAGAAAAACAGTTCTTTTGATCTCCTTGAATGCAGCACACGCAGAAAGTGACGGTTCCCCCAGGCTCCCTCAGGAATGGAGGAATAAGCAGAGGGCAGGAGTGCGGAGATGTCTTTCTCCAGGGCCTTGCCTGTGAAAAACGATGACCACGTGTTAGTCCTTAGCAGGGCCCACAGATGGTCTGTATTCCTGGTTGGCCTTCTGGAGTCCAAGAGCAACAGCATCTCCAGGAATTTGTTTGCAGGCACACCTCAGAGACTGCAGTTCGGTTCCAGACCGCTGCAATGAAGCAAGTACTGCAGTAAAGCAAGTCGAATGCAATTTTTGGTTTCCCAGTGCATACAGAAACTATATTTACATTATACGGTGGTCTATTAAGTGTGTAATAGCATCATGCCTAAAAAAAAAATAATACGCATACCTTAATTTTAAAGTACTTTATTGCTAAAAATGCTAACCATCACCTGAACTTTTAGGAAGTCATAACTGCTGATCACAGATCACCATAACAAATGTATAAAAATTTTGAAGCATTTTAGAATTACCAAAATGTGACACAGAGACACGAAGTGAATAAATGCTGTAGGAAAAATTGTGCTAATAGACTTGCTCAAAGCAGGAATGCCAAAAAACTTCAATTTGTAAAAAAATAGATGTAATATCTGCAAAGTTCAGTAAAGTAAAACACAAGAAAAAGAAGTAGGCCTGTAGTCAGCACAGACGAGGAGGGGAATCCTAAAGGAGGCAGAAGCCAGAGACGGGAGGGAGGGGGATGACAGACATGAGAACCTGTGGTTCTTACCGCTATTACTTGTTGAACTGGAAAGAGTAGACCCCATGGTCTGAGGGAGCATCCACTGTCACCTGATTTTGCTGGCTGCTGCTCTCCTGCACCACAGCCAAGGTAAGAGAGTCACCTTGCACATTCCTTTTGTCACTTCCCACAAAAGTAGCCTAGCTAGAACCCACC
>NW_027529169.1:690698-925081 GCF_008692635.1 Crocuta crocuta | reverse complement strand
CACCCAGACCCACCCCCTCCTCCACACCTGTGAGCGCCTACGCACACATGCCCACCTCATCAACAATTAGAGCACTCAGTCTTCTTCCCAAGCCACTTGTCAGTACAAGCAGCATTAACCACTGTCTGTCCAAATGTGAGGAAGGGCCTCATTCAAGGACACAAAGTCCTTACTTCCTACATTTACTCACATACCTACCAGCTGACTGTGAACACAGAACCAGCATCACTGTTAAAGGAAGATCTTGATCAGGAAAAATCTGCCTGTTCATTTTCCTATCCTCAATCCAAAGAGACCAGAAAGCTCTTACCTCAGCTGAGACGCTGGATGGCGGCACAGGAGTATACTGGGAGATGTATGTTCCTTGCACAGCAGCAGCCGTCGGCATGTACTAGAATGAAAACCAGCAACAGGCTCAGAGCAGTGATGGGCTCCTTGGCTACACTTAAAGTACCTGGAGAGCTTTAAAAACCACTGATGCCTATGTTCCATCCCCAGAGAGTCTAATTTAATTGTCTTTTCCAAGAGCACTTCAGATGGTTCTAAAGTGCACTGGCTTAGAGAGACTTCCACCTCCATGCCTTCCTTTCCTGCTCTTTCCTGCCTTCTGCTCTTCCTCATCACACAGCCCTGAGGTTCTCCTGTGCAAGCCAGAATGCAGCAGACCTACGAGAAAGCTCATGAGCTTCATCCATTCTTCTTGCTATGACTTTCATTAAGGATTTCTTTTTTTTTTTTAATATTTTTATTTATTTCTAGGAGAGAGAGAGAGAGCGTGAGCAGGGGAGGGTCAGAGAGAGAGGGAGACACAGACTCTGAAATAGGCTCCAGGCTCTGAGCTGGCAGTCAGCGCAGAGCCCGACGCGGGGCTTGAACCCACGAACCGCGAGATCATGACCCAAGCGAAAGTCGGACGCTTAACCGACTAAGCCACCCAGGCACCCCCATTAAGGATTTCTAAGGACCTATGTGTGAGCTCCTGGATAAACTGCTATGTAGACAGAAGTACTATTTGTTTAGTTTCCTGAATAGGAATCAGTTAAAAGGAGTGAACTGGGGAGCAGAACAGCTATATTCTGTTTCTCTCCTAGTCTGTGTGCCTTCACTGATGCCGAAGTGACTGCCACCCTCCTTCACAAGTATTTATGCTGAAGAGCATGACACAGGTACCCCTTGCTCAGTAGGAGTTGAAAATCAATGTCCTGCTTTACCGTGCCTGTGCCGCTGAGGGAGAGGTGGCCCAGCTGCTGGGTAAGAGGTCCCATCATGGAAGCAGGCTGGAGAGAAATGGGGTGATCCATCCCCGGTGTCAGAACTGAACCCTAAAGGCAGCACCAAAGGGCAAGGTTAGTGATTCATGTCTACCAAGACCCCTGAAGGCAGACAGTTAAAACTCCTGGGAAACAAAAAGGGAGTAGCAACCCAGCTGTACAAGAGAAACAGGAGCTCTGCTCATCAGTGTGGAGGGTCCTTGTGTAGGAATAACAAACTCCAACTGAATTTGTTCTGACTGAGCCAGAACTCACACCCACATCGTCTATCATAAAATCCCACTGTTTTTCCTTTACATCAAATTGCCTCTTTGGCTTCTGCCCACTTCTGAATACTCACTGAAGGCTGCATGAGGTATGACTGGTGGTGCATCCAAGATGGGTTAGGTACTTGTACAGGAGATGTCTGAGTTACTCTCTAATGCAAACAAAACAAACAGACAAAAACATTAACTGCCTAGAAACCACTGTTTTTCCCAGTGATCTGACAGTTTTCAGCAAAACCCAAAAAAAGTTAGAATGCCCCATCACAAAATAGAAACATTAAGGATAAACTCTTCATAAAATAAATTAGCAACTCTTACATGTCAACAAAGAACCCAGTTTATTATTTTAGAGAAATTAAAAAACTTTTAAAAAAATATTTTATTTATTTTTGAGAGAGAGGTAGAGACAGCATGAGCAGGGGAGGGTCAGAGAGAAAGGGAGACACAGAATCCAAAGACAGTTTCCAGGCTCTGAGCTAGCTGCCAGCACAGAGCCCGACCCAACGTGGGGCTTGAACCCATAAACCGTGAGATCATGACCTGAGCTGAAGTCGGACACATAACTGACTGAGCCACCCAGGGACCCCCAAAGAACCCAGTTTAAAAATGGGCAAAGGATAGAGACTTCTCTAAGATATACAAATGGCCAATACGCACATCAAAGAGGCTCAACATTATTAGTCACTAGGGAAATGCAAATCAAAACCACAATGAGATCCCACTTCACACTCACTAGGATGGCTATAATTAAAAGGACAGAATAACAAGTGTCATATACTGCAGGCAGGAATGTAAAATAGCACAGTGGCTTGGGAAAACAGTTTGGCAACTGCTTAAAAAGTTAAACAGGGTTCCTATGTGACCCAGCAAGTCCACTTGGAGGTATATACCCAAGAGAAATTAAAGTGTGTACTGACACAATAATTGTACACAAATGTTCAAAGCAGCATTATTCGTAATAGCCAAAAGGTAGAAACAACTGAAATAGCGATCAACTGATAAGTGAAGAGCAAAATGTGGTAGAGTCCTACAAAGGAATGTGACCGATTCAGTCATAAAAAAAAGAACCAAATACTGCTATATGCTACAACACAATAAACCTTGAAAGCATGCGAACTGAAAGAAGCCTGACACAAAAGACATATACTGTATGCTTCCATTGATTTTTTAAAAATGTTTTATTGATTTTTGAAAGAGAGACAGAGCATGAGCAGGGAGAGGCAGAAAGAGAGGGAGATACAGAATCCCAAGCAGGCTCAAGGCTCTGAGCTGTCAGCACAGAACCTGACATGGGGCTTAAACCCATGAACTGTGAGATCATGATCTGAGCCAAAATCGGGAGGCTCAACCAAGCCACCCAGGAACCCCCTGTATGCTTCCATTTACATGAAGTATCCAGAATCGACAAATCTATACCCATAGAAACAATATGAGTGGTTGCCGGGGTTGGGGATGAGGGAGAATGGGCAGTGACTGCTAATGGGTAGAGAGTCTCTTTCTGAGGTGATAAAAATATTCTGGAATTAGACAGTGGTGATACTTGCATAACTTTGCAAAATATACTAGAAACTACGGACTTGTATACTTTAAATGGGTGCATTTTACGGTCTGTGAATTGTACCTCAATTAAAAAAATTTTTTTTTTTGTATTTAATTTTGAGACAGAGACAGAGACAGCGTGAGCAGGTGAGGGTCAGAGAGAGAGGAAGACACAGAATCTGAAACAGGCTCCAGGCTCTGAGCTAGCTGTCAGCACAGAGCCCGACATGGGGCTCGAACCACAAACTGTGAGATCATGACCTGAACCGAAGTCGGCTCAGCTTTGGCTCAGGTCATGATCTCACAGTTCGTGGGTTCAAGTCCTGCATCAGGTTCTGTGCTGACAGCTAGCTCAGAGCCTGGAGTCTGCTTCAGATTCTGTATCTCCCTCTCCCTCTGATCCTCCCCTGCTCATGCTGCCTCTCTCTCTCTCTCTCTCTCAGAAATAAAACATTAAAAAAAAAAAACCTTTAGGAGTACCTGGGTGGCTCAGTCAATTAAGCAACCGACTCTTGATTTTGGCTCAGGTCATGATCTCATGGTTCATGAGATTGAGCCTCATGAGTTTGAGCTCTGCACTGACAACCCAGAGCCTGCTTGGGATTCTCTCCCTTGCTCTCTGCTCCTCCCCTGTGTGCATGGGCACACACATGCTCGCTCTCTCTCTCTCAAAAATAAACATTAAAAAAAAATCCCTATCTGGTACCATATACAAAAATAAATTCCTGGGGGTGGCTGGGTAGTAGTTCAGTTGGATAGGAATCTAACTCTTGATTTTGGCTCAGGTCATGATCTCACAGTTTGGGAATTCAAGCCCTGCACTATCAGCGCAGAGCCTTCTTGGGATTCTTTCTCTCTCTCTCTCTCTCTCTCTCTGTCCCTTCCCTGTCACACACTGTCTCTCACAAAATAAATAAACTTTAAAATATATACATTTAAAAATATATATGATTACATATTTAAATGTAAAACAGTCAAATCTTGGAGAGGGGGACGTGGTGGCTCAGTTGGTTAACGTCCAACTTCAGCTCAGGTCATAAGGGTTCGTGAGTTTGAGCCCCACATTTGGCTCTGCGCTGACAGCTTGGAGCCTAGAGTCTGCTTTGGATTCTGTGTCTCCTTCTCTCCCTTCCCCTCGCCCATTCACGCTCTGTCTCTTTCTCAAAAATAAACATTTAAAAAAATAATAATTAAAAAAAATTCTTGCCTCCTACCCTAGACTTACTCAATTGAAAATTCTTTGTGTGCTGCCCAGTAATTTAGGTTTGATAACCTCTCCAAATGACTTGGGTTTAGAGCACAAGACTAAGGACCACAACACAAAGTCAATGGACAAAAATAAATTTGGAAAAAAATATTTCTAAGAAAGATAACCAGAGGATTAATACTTAAATAATATACAAATATGTGTTTACAAGTTGATAGGAAAAGAATAATCAGGGATACCTGGGTGGCTCAGTCGGTTAAGTGTCCGACTTCGGCTCAGGTCATGATCTCAGTCCATGGGTTCGAGCCCCACGTCAGGCTCTGTGCTGACAGCTCAGAGCCTGGAGCCTGCTTCAGATTCTGTGTCTCCCCCTCTCTCTGCCCCTCCCCTGCTTGCTCTCTGTCTCTGCCTCTCAAAATAAAGACATGAAAAAAAAAAAGAATAAACAAAAAAATGTGCCAAGCATATGAAAAGCAGAGAAGAGCAAATCAAAATATGACAAATGTAAAAAAAAAAAAACAACAACAACAAACCGAAAAGCTTACACTCAGCTATTGTTAGGGAAGTGCAAATTTAAGTAACAATGCACTTTACGCCTATCAAGATAGGAAAAACTTAAAAAAGAGCAATGTCACTTTACGGCTGGAAGGAAATGGGCACTCTCATACACTGCTAGTGGAAATGTGAACTGACACAGCCTTTATGGAAAGCGATCTGGCAATATCCATAAACCTGAAAGTCCAGGGCCACCTGGGAGGCTCCATCAGCTGAGTGTCCGACCTTTGGTTGCAGCTCAGGGTGTGATCGCTCCTGTGCTGACAGTGCAGAGCCTGCTTGGGATTCTCTGCCTCTCCCCCTCTCTCTGTCCTTCTTCTGCTCACATGCACACATGCTCTCTTCCTCTCTCTCAATATAAATAAACTTTAAAACACATATTAAAAAAACAAAAAAAACAAACATGGAAGTCCATACATTATTCAACCTAGCAATCATGCTCCTTGGCTAGCCCCCAGAAATAAAAGTACTCAAACTTAACGATGTAGCCAGAAGGGTCTTTACGTATGAGTGGTTTTATTTCTTGGACCTAGAGCTTAAGGAATGTGCCTGCTAGGTTGAATAATATATGGATTGGAGTGTCATTTGTTCCAGAAAAGCTATGAAATCCAAATGAATACTCTTCACCAAGACAGAGTTGAAGAATTCTGGTATATCTGCAGCATGAAATATAATGTAACTATTTAAAAAAAGAAATGGTTAAAACAAAAAATCTCAGCATTAGCTACATCAGAATCACACAGAAGACTTGTTAAAAACTCAGCTTTCCATGGGGTGAAGGGGTGGGGTGAAGATGGACGAAATAGATGGAAGGGATTATGAGGTACAGACTACCAGGTATAAAATAAGTTGAGTCATGGGGATGGAAAGTACAGCATAGGGAATACAGTCAATAATACTGTAATAACTTTGTATGGTCACAGATTGCTGGAACCCATCCCCAGAGTTTCTAATGCAGCAGATCTGGGGTGGAGCCCAAGAGTTTGTTTTTTAAAATTCTCAGGTGATACTACTGGTCTCGGTTCCACACTTTGAGAATCACTGGTTTAAGATACTGTTAAGTGAGAGAAGTATAAAAATATATTTAATATGTTTACATTTCTGTAAACAATGACTTCACAAACTATATATATGTGTGCACATGAAGAAAAATATGAATTTTTTGAAATACATGGAATAAGAGGAAATTAATATGGGTTTACTTATGGGGTGGTAGACTTATGGAGAGTAAGAGGATGCTACCATAACAGTCTATGTACATGTAATGTGATCACATTATGCTTTCAAGTAAAATGATTTGTGAGCAATATATATAAAGGAACAACCAAAAAATAAGTAGTTTCCAGCCTTATATTCCCTCACTTAAAGCACAGTGGTAGGGAAAACCACCACACCCTTTTTTCCACATGAACATACCTGATATGAAGACACAGGAGATGGAAGATATGGGGAGAGTGCAGACTGAGCAAGCATCCTGTTCGGGGTGATGTTATAAGGAGCTGGGTAGAACCTGGAAGAAGGAACCTCATCAGTAAGGAGTCACAGGAAACCACAAGGTAAGGGCCCCACTAACAGACACAGCCACTAGCTGCCGTTTAAAAATCAAGATGAAACATCCCAGTGTCAAGACAGGCTCTTGTCATTTTCAGGTAACCCAATTACATCCAACACCCTTACCCATTCTGAAGAGCTGTGGTGGGATCATAGGTCAAGGCCATACCACCCTATAAAGGAAGAACAGAGTGATCATATTGTGAGCCCTCAGGTGAAAACAGAGGGAAGCCCAGAACATCAAGACTAGGATGTGTTTGATTTAACAGATTAGAGCAAAGTCTGGACGGGCCCCGCTACTGCTGTTCTGAAGTTCTGGTTGTGTAGGCTGCACAATCCCTCTCAAGACCCACACTGAAGACCATGCTAAGCAGCCAGCTGTAGCTCTCAAGCTTACCATCTAAACTCACACAAATCAGGCCATGGTAATTTCCCTTCCACTTTAATGTCCTTAGTACTCCTGTCTCCTCAGAGGTGCTCTTACCACATCTCCATTCCTTGGCCAGGCCCGTCCATTTTGCACATATTTTCCGTGGTTCTGTCGCTTCTTTGGACCACCATCAGCAAATTTGCAAAGCAAGGGATCAGATGGGGCTGCCAAGAAAGAAAGCAAACAGGCAGCTGAGTCCTACCGTACTTAGTCCATTCACGCTCACGAAAAATGCCTCCAGAATCTTCACTGGAAGTAACAACCTGTGGCTCTCTCAGCCTGATTCCCAGATGCCTCACCTGGTACTCCAGCTGGTGTCTTAATATATTTTCCATTAAAGTGGGTGATGATGGCCTCACATTTCTCAGTCGACTCCATCCTAAGGAGCACAAGAGGGGTTAGGCTCTAGCTTCTTCAGGATCTATGCTCTCCCTACATTCAAAGAGAAAGCTCTAAGTTCCCAATCCCACAAATGCTCTAAAAATTATGACTCTAGAAACAAAGTTTTCTCCACACAAATTCAAGGTATCTTGAAGAGGCAACCCCATTTTTTTAAAAATTTTTTTAAATGTTTATTTTTTGAGAGAGAGAAAGAAAGAGAGACAAAGTACAAGCAGGGAAGGGGCAGACAGAGAAGGAGACACAGAATTCAAAGCAGGCTCTAGGCTCTGCACAGAGTCTGATGCAGGGCTAAAACTCAAGAGCTGTGAGATCAAGACCTGAGCCAAAGTCAAGCACTTAACCAACTGGGCCACCTAGGTGCCCCGTGGCAACTTCTAATAAAAGGTCCCTCAACGGGCTCCTATAGGGCCCCTACAATGAAAAAATGAAGATCTTCATGCTATGAATATTCCAAAGAAGATACTGATGAATAGGCCTACTATTAGGTCTAGTTCATAAACAAGAATAGGATAAATAGTGGCTGTCACCATCATTTATTTATTATTTATTTATTAAGAATAACCTTTTTTTTTTAAAAATATTTTTATTTATTTCTAGGANAGCCCGACGCGGGGCTCGAACCCACGAACTGCGAGATCATGACCTAAGCGAAAGTCGGACGCTTAACCGACTAAGCCACCCAGGCACCCCAAGAATAACCTTTTTTTAATGTTTATTTTTGAGAGAGAGAGAGGAGTGTGAGCCGGGAAGGGGCATAGAGAGGGGTGGGACAGAGGATCCCAAGCGGGCTCTGTGATGACAGCAGCAAGTCTGATGTAAGGCTTGAACTCATAAACCATGAGATCATGACCTGAGCTGAAGTCCGGACACTTAACCAAGTGACCCACCCAGGCGCCCCTATTTTTTAATTAATATTTTTAAAAAATATTTATTTACTTATTTAGAGAGAGTGCACATAATGCAATCTAAGGAGGGACAAAGAGAGAGGGAAAGAGAGCATTCCAAGCAGGCTTCATGTTTTCAGCACAGAGCCCAAATGTGGGGCTCAATCTCACAAACCGTGAGATCATGACCTGATTCAAAATCAAGAGTAGGACATTTAACCAACTGAACTACCCAGGCGCCTGGTTTTTGTTTAAAAAATTTTTTTTTATGTTTTAATTTCTGAGAGAGAGAGAGAGAGATAGCATGAACAGAGGAGGGTAAAAGAGAGAGGGAAACACAGAATCCGAAGCAGGCTCCAGGCTCTGAGCTAGCTGTCAGCACAGAGCCCAACGCAGGGCTCGAACCCACGAACCGTGAGATCATGACCTGAGCCAAAGTCAGAGGCTTAACCGACTGAGCCACCCAGGTGCCCTTGTTTTGTTTTTTTAAATAAGCTCTACACCCAATGTGGGGGTTGAACTCATGATCTTGAGATCAAGAATCACATGCTCTACCCACTGAGCCAGCCAGGTGCCCCATGTCACTATTAGTTTTTATTAAAAAATTCCTAACTTCACTCCAATAAAACTGCACAAGCTAAGAACTTGCTAATATTTATTTTTTGCTTCTGTAGTCTAATTAGCTCCTGATAATATTAAGACTTCATAAAACTGTAAGACAAAAGGGTAATAAGATAGAGTTCATGGTCTATAGTGATAGAAACAATGTTGGGAACTACTGAGTTAAAGTATCTTGTTGAGGAAAGACAACTGAATAAGAAATCAGAAAATCTAGATTCCAGCACCAGTTTATCACCCAAAGTTCTAGGAGTTAGGACCTGCACAAAACCCACTGGACCTATTCCTCATTTCTGCTTTAGAGATAACATCTCTACCTACCCTACTATAAATCAAACGAGATCATGTCTTTAAGTGTGTTCTAAGGACACCTGAGTGGCTCAGTCAGTTCAGTGTCTGACTTTGGCCCAGGTGATGATCTCATGGTTCATGGGTTCAAGCCCCACACTGGGCTCTGTGCTGACAGCTCAGAGCCTGGAGTCTGCTTTGGAGTCTGTGTCTCCCTCTCTCTCTCTCCAACCCTCTCCTGCTCACGCTCTGTCCTTCAAAAGTAAACAAACATTAAGTGTGTTCTAAAAATTATAAGGGTCTATATGGCACAAGGTACAGTATCTTCCCCTCCTTCCATATTTAAAGTAAATCTCATTGCATTTTCTATGCCAATAACCACTAAAAACAGGAACCATTCCTATGAAGGTGGTCATTTGAAAACAGCCTCAAATGGAACCTTTTAGGGAAAAACCACAACCTAGGTACTCCACAGCAGCAGTCTTTAGTTAGGTTACTTCTATTCCTTAATCTTCCAAAAGGCTAAGCAGGCATGATGGGTATTTTAAAGAGAATTGTTATCATAACCTCCACTTCCTCATAAGCTCTTTCCTAAAAGTGTTCTGCCTGGGGAGAGACTGTGGCCACCAATGGTCAAGTGCACTCTCACAGCCACCCCTCTCCACTGACCTCACACATATCCCCAAACTCCACAGGAGGCAAGGATGCCTGACTTTTTTTTTTTTTTTTTTAATGTTTTATTTATTTCTAGGAGAGAGAGAGAGACAGCGTGAGCAGGGGAGGGTCAGAGAGAGAGAGGGAGTCACAGACTGAAAGAGGCTCCAGGCCCTGGGCTGGCAGTCAGCACAGAGCCCGACGCGGGGCTCGAACCCACGAACCGCGAGATCATGACCTAAGCGAAAGTCGGACGCTTAACCGACTAAGCCACCCAGGCGCCCCAAGGATGCCTGACTTTTAAACCATTTTGTAAGTAAGATGTTTCTAATTTTTCCAACAAGCTAGATGACTCAGTAGGTTGTTAACTGACATTAAAAAATCAATTTTGATGGATCAATCACATTGGTTATTCGCATATAAATCAGAAAAAATTCAAAGAATTCCTATTTTAACTAAACTCTTCCTATTCCTATTTACATATTTTGTGAACAAGGCTTCTCAGCATGAAAACAAAAAACAGGAACAGAATTGATATTATAGCAATAAACAACAGTCACTAGCGGCTACATGACCTAATTAGAAAAACCTAAACAAAATAAAACTTACCCATGTCATAGGAGAAAGCTTTTCCAATAAAATTTACTTCACATGTACAGACTCATAACCATAAGAAAAAAAATCTCATTTGCTGTATATATATTTTTTTGTTGCAGAGAAGTACAATAGAATGATCCATAAAAAGACTTTCAACTATAAAAATATTTTATACTGGAATACAATTCTGTAATGAAACGGAATGGAAGTACAAGATCAAGAACAAGAAAAGGGGGACACCTGGATGGCTCAGGTGGTTAAGTGTCTGTTGATCTCGGCTTAGGTCATGACCTCATAGTTTGTGGGGTGGAGCCCCGCATCTGGCTCTATGCTGACAGCACAGAGGCTGCCTGGGATTATCTTTCTCTGCCCTGTCCCTCCCCAAAATAAATAAGTAAAATTGAAATCGTCCCTAAACACTTTAGTCTATTAAAGAAAACAAAAAAGGGTGCCTAAGCAGCTCACTTGATTAAGCATCTGACTGTGGCTCAGGTCATGATCTCGTAATTCACAAGTTCAAGCCCTGTGTTGTGCTGACAGCTCAGAGCCTGAAGCCTGCTTCTGATTCTGTGTCTCCTTTTCTCTCTGCCTCTCTCCTGCTTGTGCTCTCTCTCTCTCAAAAATAAATTAAAACATTTAAAATTTTTAAAAAAGAACAAAAAAAACCACTATAATAAGAATGATATAAGAGTTATAACTATTAGGGACACCTGGGTGGCTCAGTCAGTTAAGTGTCTGGCTCTTGACTTTGGCTCAGGTCATAATCTCATAGATTCAAGCCCCACATTGGGCTCTGCCCTGGCAGTGTGGTGCCTGCTTGAGATTCTCTCTCTCTCTCTCTGTGTCTCTCTTTCCCCCTCCCCCATTTGCACGCTCTGTCTCTCAATAAATCAATAAACTTAAAGGTTACAACCATTAAAAAAGAAATATCCTATATATTTTTAAACAGATGATTTTGTGTATCACATTGCTATGACAGTTTAGATATATTTGCATACATTTATAAATGACATGACAGTTTTATTTAAAATATCATAATTTGCTGGAAATTATACTTTGCAAGATCAAAATGTATGAAGAAAATATGTAGACAGTAATATAGAAAGATACAAGAGATTTCAGTTTTTCAAGTCTTCAAAGCCACAATTTCCAAACTGGACTCGGAGGTACCCTGTGCCACTGTGGTGAGCTCACAGAGGCATACATAGGGAGCTTTCGAACTTTTTTATTTAACATTTTAAATTAAAAAAATTTTTTTTCACATTTTTAATTTATTTTTGAGGGTGAGAGACAGAGCACAAGCAGGGGAGGGGCAGAGAGAGAGGGAGACACAGCATCTGAAGTAGGCTCCAGGCTCTGAGCTATCAGCACAGAGCCTGATGTAGGGCTCGAACCCATGAAACGTGAGATCATGACCTGAGCCGAAGTCGGACCCCCAACCGACTGACCCACCCAAGGTACCCCTTTAAATTTATTTTTTAGAGACAGAGACAGAGCGTGAGCAGGGGACAGTCAGAGAGAGAGGGAGACACAGTATTGGAAGCAGGCTCCAGGCTCTGAGCTGTCAGCACAGAGCCCAATGCGGGGCTCAAACTCAAGAACCAGGAGATCATGACCTAAGCCGAAGTCGGACACTTAACAGACTGAGCCACCCAGGCACCCCTGAACTTTCTGAAGAAAATACAGCAACGTCTGTTGGATATTGGGTGGACTACTAACTCTAAACAGGTCACTATTTCAAAATTATATCACCCTAAAATCCTTCAATAATGTATTATTACAAAGCTAGTTTTTCAATGGTTGCTATGACAAAAGCAAATACCATAAGAAAACCAATGTGTAACAGGAAATGAGGGTGTAAGTGCCCAATCTGATTCCAAAGCTTGAGAAGTTGTGCAGTGTTCAACAGACGCACATCCCATTTGTAAGTAGAATAAGTACAGTTAAAGACCAAAATACAAATCTTTTCTCTTTTAATGAATTTTTGAAATAGCTATAAATTTCTTTTAATTAAAACATTTTTTTATCTTAGAAAGAGAGAGCATGAGGAGGGGAGAGGGGTTGAAGGAGAGAGAGAATCCCGTGACCCTGGAATCATGACCTGAGTCAAAATCAAGCAAAAACCGACTGAGCCACCCAGGCATTCCAAAATAGCAACAAAACTTTTAACATAAAACCACTTTTTGAGGGGCGCCTGGGTGGCTCAGTCAGTTAGGTGTCCAACTTCAGTTTAGGGCATGATCTCCAGTTCATGGGTTTGAGCCCCGCGCCGGGCTCTGTGCTGACAGCTAGCTCAGAGCCTGGAGCCTGCTTTGGATTCTGTGTCTCCCTTTCTCTCTGACCCTCCCCTGCTCACGCTGTCTCTCTCTCTCTCTCTCTCTCTCTCTCAGAAATAAATAAAACGTGAAAAAAATTAAAAAAAAAACTTTTTGAGTTGTTTAGACCATTAAATTACTCAAGAAACTGAGCTGTTAAGTACTTCTTTTGCTCATTTTTTTTTTTTTTTAAATAAACTCTACCTCCAATGTGGGGCTCGAACAAATATATTACCCCAGTATCACATGCTCTACTGACTCAGACAGCTGGGTGCCCCTTAAGTAGTTCTTTTGGTCTAGAGCAAAAAAACAAAACAAAACAAAGTATTGTGACAACATAAAGTGTCATCAACTGAAAAAGGTGAGGAACCTCTGCTTTAAGTATGGGAGCAAAAAAAAAAAAAAGTCTAATGACCACAAACATAGGAACTCTCTTCTAGTTATATCTGGGATTGCCAGCAGGTGGTGCTACCAAGATTGAGTTCCCAAGATCTGAAACACTTGGGAGTGTTCCTGAACCAGACAAGATATTGTAACACAAAATGGAAACTTCAGATCACTTATTCCAATATTTTTCAAGCTTTTAAAAAAAGCAACAGAATCTACTTTTAAACAAAATCTTAAAATAAAAGCAGAACCGGGGCACCTGGGTGGCTCAGTCGGTTGAGCATTCGACTTCGGCTCAGGTCATGATCTCGTAGTTGGTGGGTTCGAGCCCCGTGTCGGGCTCTGTGCTGACAGTCAGCTCAGAGCCTGGAGCCTGTTTTGGATTCTGTGTCTCCGTCTCTTTCTGACCCTCCCCTGCTCATGCTGTCTCTCTCTCAGAAATAAAACATTTTATTTAAACTTTAATTTAAAACATTTAAATTTTAAAAAAAATTAAAAAAAAAAAAAAAAAAGAACCATTTCTTAAGTGGGCTAGGAGATGATGAAGCCCTACAAACGACACGTAAGCCCAAATGAGGTAGGCACCCTGGATAACTCTGCAGCTCTAGGGAACACCTTAAGAAAATCACTCATCTACATCAATCTCTACTTCACAAACCGACGCACATAAACCAAGGCACACAAAGGTCTGATATCACAGGGGCAGTTAGTGGCAGAGTTGGTCTAGAATCTAAGTCTCTCAACAGAACTGAAAAGGTAGGCCAAATCTTCTTCATCCCACTGATCTTAAGGCCAGAAGGATTACCACCCAGTGCTGTAAGACCTTGGACAAATCACTTTATATTGGGGGCTTTGGTTTCCTTAGCTATAAAACGTTGTTTTTTGTTTTAGAGAATCCTTTTTATTTTTTTGAAAGAGAAAGTGAGCACATGAATGGGGGAGGAGAGAGGGAAAGACAGAATCTCAAAGAGGCTCCACACCCAGTGCACAGCGAGGCGTGGAGTTCAATCCCATGACCCTGGGATCATGACCTGAGTTGAAATCAAGAGCTGGAAGCTGACTGACCCAACCAGGTGCCCTGGTTTCCTTAAAACAGAATATTTACAGTAAAACCTTGGATTGCAAGTAACACTGTGAGTGTTCCGCAAGATGAGCAAACATTTCTAATAAATTTTAACTTGATAAATGAATGATGTCTTGCAATACAAGCAGTATGTGACACCAAATGTCACTTGATCACAATTGAGCCAATGGTTCTCTCTCTGTACGGGATTGTGGGTGATTATCTCCATGCTTGAATGCTTAGTCTCAGGCTGTAGTGTTTGGCAGAAAATCAGTACAGTGATTTTTCAGCACGTTGGAAGGTGCCCACAGCTGGCACTAGTATATTTTTTGTCACTTCAAAGCACCTACAGACAGTCCTTTGCTTTTCCATACAAGAGTAAACTTTGGAATGCTTTGCTTCATTCTAGGTCAGGCTGCCTGCAGATATAGACCTTTTCCACTGCTGCCTTATTGCCAGTTACATTAAATACAGTATACGACAAGAGTTTATTAATACTGTACTGGAGTCAACATCTGTGCAAACATATACTATGGCCCTCATGTAGAAAAAGATTCCATTGAGCCAACAGATAGCAGTGATTCTATTAGTGAAAGTTGTCCTACACAATAACCCTCTTCTCTCTAGTCTCCCTCACACCAGCCACGAAGGTTTTCAAAGGTAAGTGCAGGTTAATTTATTTTTCTTTATATTTTGTATTATAATATAGTAATCATTTTTTTAGTAATCATTTTTATATGAATATTTTTGGGTTGTAGAACAAATCATCTGAGTTTCCATTATTCGTTATGCAGAAATTCACTTTGATACTTTGATACACAAGGGCTTTGGATTACAAGCATGTTTCTGGAACGAATTATGCTCACAAACCAAGGTTTTACTGTATTTTGTGGGGTTGTTATAAAGATTAAATGACATAACAGAATGAGAAACTATTCAGTAAACCATAAGAAGATACAAAATTACTGTATTCTGCTTGGGTCTGGATCAAGGAACAAATGCTAGAGTAGCAAGAAAAAGTGGGGAAAGGATAAAGATTTGGAGCAAATGGGTTTTTGAGTATTGTGACCTCTAATTAAATGAACTTCTGATTCACTGTCGAGTACTTTAAGCCAATAATTTGTCCCTTGGGGGAGGGGTACAGATTTCTTTGGTGATCTTCTAAGTGACATTCTTTATTAACTTCATCATTTCCCATTCTTGATATCCCTCACCTTGCAAAGCCAACCCCTCTGCTGGTTCCAGTGGTATCTCGAAGGATTCGAGTGGAGATAACCTGGCCAAAGGGCTTCAGCATCCCCTCCAGTTCTTGCTCATCCATTGATAGTGGAAGGTTTGATATGTATAAATTTGTGGGGTCCTGCTCCTGTTGCTATGGAAAAAAAAGTGAGGAAATGAAGTGCACATCTCTTACCCCTCTCCCACCCTAAGCCCTCGTCACAATATGACATCTCAAAAAAGAGATAGTAGAAAGGGGCACACATAAACAAAGAGGGTCTTAACTGTTCATAACACCTAGTCCCACTACCATGGATTGTATGTTGAGTCCAGGGGGGAAAAAACCAGATTCAATATTTCCAGTATTACACGCCTGTAATAGAAGTCATCGGTGATGTTTTGGCTGTCTCTTTAAGAACTAGGCAGAGCAGCTACTCCTCCCTCCCCAGCGCTGGATTCCCTTGGCCAAACTGCTCCCCCCGCTGGACAGGACGGCTGGACCGGGCGGCTGGACGGTTTTAAGCAATCCCCCCCTCCCTCCTCTTCCGGCCACAGTAGAATCCTCTGAGTAGGAATGCGACAGAGGGAGAGCAGGTAGAGGGAGAAGGGGAAAGGAAAGGCAATGTGCTGGGGGCTGTGCTAAGGGCAGATGTATAGTTCACTGGGTCACCATGGAGCCCTCAGAGCTCTAAACTCATAGGAACTCTGAAGTGTCCTCAACTCCATTGTCAGAGAGCTTTTCTCCGGAAAGAGGAAAGAAGAGATGGAAGAGCCCCACCAGAGGGCAGAATGTGCAAAATGGCAGTAACTTCCCACAGCTGTATTTTTAAGAACTTAAGCAGTCACTGCCCTTGAGAGTGGGGTCAGATCACCAGCAACTTCAATGCCTCTTCTGCCTTTCCCCTCAGGGCTTTGTTTTTCTTTCGCCATACAGAAAAGGGTGACTGTCAGGCCTACCTCATTGTTCTACAGAGTATTCACAATGACTTCAGAAAGGCAAGGGGGGTAATCCCACCACAAAACAGAAGGGAGAGAAAAGCCTTCACTTTTCTAGTAGTCTGGATTAAAACAAAAGCTCCAGAGAGACGTGATAAGAAGAGTCAGCTTCCTTCCTTGCTGTGGCTTCTCTCTCCCCAACCTCTATCAACTCCCCTACCAATACCCCACCCCCACCCCCACAAGCAAAGGGAACAGTGTTGGGAGGTGAAGGGCACTGTTCTTAACTTCTGAGTTGCACAACTGCCTTCTTCACAGAATGTTGCAAAACTACCACAAGCTGTCTGGTAGGGAAGTGGGGCCAGGGTGTAAATGGGGAAACTGCAGGAGGAAGGGAAGCCTCTTGACCCTCTTACCTGCTTATAATACTTGATGAGAGGAACAGTTGACAGAGCTACCTGTCACAGATTTTGAAGAACATCTTCCTCTGGCAGTCAAGGGGTGCTCAGTGAGACCCTAGCTCAGCCTTTCTTTGGTCAGATATAGTAAAAAACTACTGCACCTGGCCCTTGCCCATCAAATTCATGGTCTTACAACCCCTGGAAGCCTTAGAAATGGACCTCTGGTGCTAGGAGGAGCAGACATGGGGTAGAACCCTTACCTTTGCCATCTGTGCCTGCACCCCACTGGCTTTCAGTGCTATGACAGCTTTCTGTGCTGATGAAGGACTGTCAAAGTCCACAAAGCCATAGCCTGGAACAAGGAAACAGCATCACTGGGAGGTGGGGGTCTAAGAAAGGAGGCAGCCCAGGCTCTTCAGGGGACAGAGAAAGAGTCATGTTCCATGTAACACAGTGGAAGGGAGAAAGAAATTAAGAGGTTTCAAGTGGTTATCCATGTGCTCTTCAAATCCCATGAGATTTAGTCTATTTTACAGCTATGCATGCCAAGGGCAATGATGTCCTTGTGATGTTCTTGGCTTTTTCCCTCCCCCTTAAGAAATATGAGGTTTCAGAAACTAGGCTTTTTTAATAATCCACAGCTCCCACCCCTAACAGAACTCTTTCTTGTTTTCTAGCCACATCGTAGGAATGTAGGCACGTAGGGAATATAGCCTCTCCTTTGCAGAGAGCCAGCCACCTGTGAGAAGCCCCACCCCACCCAACAGATAGTCCTTTGTCTTCTTCTATTCTTCCGCCTGTACCCAGAGCTGCTCAAAACCTCAACAAATTCCACCCCAATAGCCACCAAGTCACCCTACCACTACCACCACTGCAAGGCATTTACAATGCTTTACTAAATAGGGGCGTCTGGGTGGCTGAGTTGGTTGAGTGTCAGACTTCGGCTCAGGTCATGATCTCACTGCTCATGGGTTCAAGCCCCGCGTTGGGCTCTGTGCTCACAGCTAGCTCAGAGCCTGGAGCCTGCATCGGATTCTGTGTCTCCCTCTCTCTCTGACCCTCCCCTGTTCACACTGTCTCTCTCTCTCTCAGAAATAAAAACAAAACAAAACAAAAACATTACAATGCTTTACTAAATAGAAACAATCTTACCTCCCATATCCACCATCCAATCTGGGGAAACAAGAAGTCCAAAATAGGTTCAGGGGCTCTGTGCATGCTTCTAGCCATGGGTCCCCAAAATAGCATTTTCAGCTCTAGCAATCTGGTCACCAAACAATCTAAATACCTATTAGTCTTGTAAGCCTGAAAACCTTAGAGATTCCTCCCCAACGCTGGGTACTAGGAGCTTTGAGCAGTAAAGATTAGAGACAAGGGAAGGCCTCACTCACAGGTGCTCTCCATCACCAAAGACAGCTGTTCTCTCACCTTTGCATTTGTTTGTACTCTTGTCCAGTATGGCCTTAGTGGAGACAATCTTGCCATATCTAAGGGAAAAGAAAATGCAAAGTGATAATGTGGGGGCAGGGATTGAGAACAGGACAGAGGTCAAGACATCTGGATGAATCCATGCCCTTTCTTCACAACTGTTCCTACTCAAACCTTAATATAAAGAAGAAGAAATGAATTTAAAATGTCAAGCTCATCATATAAACCTATTTTCCAAAGATGTCTACAAGAAATAACGTACTACAGTCCCTACAATATCAGCATACTTCTTTCTTCTTCTCCAATTAAGATTTAGACACTAGTTGGAAAGAGACTATTATCTTCTTGGGAAAAGAATACTGGTGATGTCCACATAGGAGAGTGTGTAGGGGCAGAGCTCTGGCTGGAATTCCTTGGGGACTAAATATAAGCCTTAATAATTATCTTCTTCTGGAAAAATACCATTCCTCCTATGAAAAATATATAGATAATTCTCTTCTCTGACACCCCATTACCCACCTCTGATTAAAGGTTAACCTGAGCCAAACTGCTCTTTATCTTATATATATGTTTTAAATTTATACCCAAGTTAGTTAGCATACAGTACAATGATTTCAGAAGGAGAACCCAGTGATTCACCACCTACATATAACACCCAGTGCTCATCCCAACAAGTGTCCTTAATGCTCCTTGCCCAATTAGACCATCCCCACCCAAAACACATTAGTTTGTTCTCTGTATTTAAGAGTCTGTGTTGTTCCCCTCCCTGTTTTTATATTATTTTGGCTTCCCTTCCATTATTTTCATCTGTCTTATATCCCAAATTCCACATAGGAGTGAAGTCATATGATATTTGTCTTTCTCTAATTTCTCTGACACTAAGCCAAATTAGTGTATTCCATTCACACTGTTACAAATAGCAAGATTTCATTCTTTTTGATTGCCAATATACCATATGTGTGTATATATATGTATACATAGTGTATGTACTATATATATACACCACATCTTCTTTATCCATGCATCAGTCGATGGACATTTGGGCTCTTTCCATAATTTGGCTATTCTTGATAGCAATGCTATAAACATTGGGGTGCATGTGCCCCAACAAAACAGCACATCGGTATCCTTTGGATAAATATCCTTTGGGTTGTAGGGTAGTTCTAGTTTTAGTTTTTTTGAGGAACCTCCATACTGTTTTCCAGAGTGGCTGCACCAGTTTGCATTCCCAGCAGCAGTGCATAACAGTTCCTTTTACTCCGCATCCTTGCCAACATCTGTGGTCGCCTGAATTGTTAATTTTAACCATTCTGACAGGTGTGAGGTGCTATATCATTGTAGTTTTGATTTGTGTTTCCCTGATGATGAGTGATGTTGAGCATTTTTTTCATCTGTCTGTTAGCCATCTGGATGTCTTCTTTGGAGAAGTGTCTATTCATGTCTTTTGCCCATTTCTTCACTGGATTATTTGTTTTTGGGTGTTGAGTTTGATAAGTTCTTTATAGATATTGGATACTAACCCTTTATCTGATATGTCATTTGCAAATATCTTCTCCTATTCTGTCAGTTACCTTTTAGTTTGGTTGATTGTTTCCTGTGCTGTGCAGAAGCTTTTTATTTTGATGAGGTCCCAACAGCTCATTTTTGCTTTTGTTTCCCTTACTTCCAGAGACATGTCAAGTTAAGAAGTTGCTGCAGCCAAGGTCAAAGAGGTTGTTGCCTGTTTTCTCCTCTAGGATTTTGATGGCTTCCTGATCTACATTTAGGTCTTTCATCCATTTGAGTTCATTTTTGTATATAGTGTAAGAAAGTAGTCCAGTTTCGTTCTTCTGCCTGTTGCTGTCTGGTTTTCCCAACACCATTTGCTGAAGAGACTGTCTTTTATCCATTGGATATTCTTCCTTTTGTCAAAGATTAGTTGGCTATATGTTTGTGGGTCCATTTCTGGTTTCTCTATTCTGTTCCACTGATCTAAGTGTATGTTTTTGTGCTAGTACCATACTATCTTGATGATTACAGCTTTGTAATACATCTTGAAGTCCAGAATTGTGATGCCTCCAGCTTTGGTTTTCTTTTTCAGGATTGCTTCGGCTATTCAGGGTCTTTTCTTTCCATACAAATTTTAGGATTGTTTGTTCTAGCTCTGTGAAGAATGCTCGTGTTATTTTGATAGGGATTGCATTGAGTATGTTGATTGCTTTGGGTAGTAGTGGCATTTTAACAACAATTGTTCTTCCAATCCATAAGCATGGAATGTTTTTCCATTTCTTTCTATCTTCATCCATTTCTTTTAAAAGCTTTCTATAATTTTCAGTGTATATAGATTTTTCACATCTTTGGTTAGGTTTATCCCTAGCTATTTTATGTTTTGGTGCAATAGTAAATGAGATCACTTCCTTGATTTCTCTTTCTGCTGCTTCATTATTGGTATATAGAAATGCAACAGATTTATGAACATTGATTCTTATATCCTGTGAATTTGCTGAATTCATGGATGAGCTCTAGCAGTTTTTTGGTGGAATCTTTTGGGTTTTCCACATAGACTATCATGTCATCTGCAAAGATTGAAAGTTTGACTTCTTCTTTGCCAATTTGGATGCCTTTTATTTCTTTGTGTTGTATGCTGAGGCTAAGACTTCCAACACTATGCTGAATAACGGTGGTGAGAGTGGACATCCTTGTTGTATTCCTGATCGTAGGGGGAACCTCTCAGTTTTTCCCCACTGAGGATGATATTAGCGGTGGGTCTTTCATATACATGGCTTTTCTGAGGTCTGATCCTTCTATCCCTACTTTCTTGAGGGTTTTTATCAAGAAAGGATGCTGTATTTTGTCAAATGCTTTCTCCACATCTATTGAGAGGACCATGTGGTTCTTACTTTTTCTTTTATTAATGCGATGTATTACACTGATTGATTTGTAGATATTGAACCAGCCCTGCATCCCAAGAATAAATCCCACTTGATCATGGTAAATAATTCTTTTAGTGTACTGTCAGATCCAGTTGGCTAGTATAAACTGCTCTTGTTCAAACCCTGGTTCTGACACTTTATAGCTGTCTGTCATCTCAGACAAGTCATTTAACTCCTCTGTGCCTCAGTCTCATCATCTGCAAAGCAGAGACAGGATTGTTGGGAATATGAAATGAGTTCATGGAAATAAAGCATTAATGTCTACCACATGATAAATGCTTGAAGGTTCTAAACTGCTATTATTATCATTACTACAGTCAAGGAACATCAACTTTAGTGCAAATGGTTCTCTGTTCTGCTTTACTTTATTCTAAGACTTCTATTTTTCACTGTCAAGATTTTAGCATGTTAGGGAGATAAGTGGGTACAAGACCAGGTGCAACAGCAGTGTTCAGAAATTACCCAAAACTTGACGATAAGGTAAAATGAGGATTGTGTATCTTTTCAATGTCATTTTGGAACATTGTCTAAAACACCTATTTAAAGTATATTTCAGGGGCGCCTGGGTGGCTTAGTCGGTTAAGCGTCCGACTTTCACTTAGGTCATGATCTCGTGGTTCATGGGTTCGAGCCCCGCGTCGGGCTCTGTGCTGACTGCCAGCTCAGAGCCTGGAGCCTGTTTCAGTCTGTGACTCCCTCTCTCTCTTACCCTCCCGTGCTCATGCTGTCTCTCTCTCTCTCTCTTCTATAAATAAATAAAAACATTAAAAAAAAAATTTAAAAAAAAAAAAAAGTGTATTTCATTATTTGGGGGGATGTTTCTTTGTTTGACCTACTATATACTACTGATTAGGGTCCAGACATTGTGAAGATACATATTAACTTATACATTTTGTCCAGTAAGATGCAAATAATTTCTGGCCAGTAGAAAAGAGAATCCCAAAGATTGCAGTTTCATATTGTCCTATAAGATATGAACCAGTTTTGTATACAACCTAGCAATCTTTTTTTTAAGTGGGGTTCACACCAAGTGTCAGCCCAACGCAGGGCTTGAACTCACAACCCTGAGATCAAGACCTAAACTGAGATAAAGAGTTGAACGCATAACCAACTGAGTCACCCAGATGCCCCTATAACCTAAGAATCTTATTCCAACATTTCTTCATTGTCCATAAATACTCAGTCCCTCAAATGCTCTTTGAACCCTTTTTACCATCCTGTTGGTTCCCTTATTAATAAGTGACATAAATCTTGGACATGTGTTTGCCTATATTCATAGGAGATCAGGTTTTTCAATTTTTTGAAAATTATACTTCGGCAGCAGAGTCATGTGGAGTCCCCCAAACTGAGCAGTGGAATATCCCAGGTCAGGATTATATTGGAAGTGTTCCACTAGAAAGACATCTCTACATCCCATCCTAGGAGGGTGAAAATATTAAAGATACAGAACAGAAATCACTAACAGAATCAGAAGTAAAGGATTTAACTGAAAATAGTTGGCAGGGACTGAATTTGACACCAATACCCCAAACAAGTGTTTTGTTTTTGGTTTTTATCACTTTCCCTCTCATCCCTAAAGAACATATGATGACTGATATATCTGTTTTGCTCCTGGGCAGGCTCTAAATGATGCTTTTGGTGGGACTTCTGTCACCCAATGGATTAGACAGAAAAAGCCAAGCAATGCCTTGGAGGCTGTGAAAAGAATACATCAAAATGGAGGTGGGGATGAATGTGATGATCCTAGCCCTTTAGGGTTACATATTTAGAATCTTTCCCAAAATTAGGCAAGAGAAGAGATGAAGGAGACCAGCCAGAGGACATACAGGCTGCTATCCCTATCAAAGCCCCAGGGTGGAGCTTGCTGTGGTCTGAGCAGGTTGAGACTCTGACCCAGCTCAGAGTTTGCGCTGCAGCTGACAACAGCTGGTTTGTTGTTGCTTCCTCCTTGGAAGAAGAAGACTCTCCAAAAGGACATGGGTTCCAGCCCCGCACTCCATGCTTCTTCTTCCTGCCCACCAGGGTTTAGGATCCAGGAACATTCATTTCTCCTACAACCCAGAGAGAGATAACTGGGACAAAAACAGGAAGTCCTTCTATGTATGGGAAACAGCCTTCCTAGAAAGGTTTAACTCCCAGTTTGCAGCATCCAGCAGGCCTCCAGCCACCTGCTCTTCTCAGTCTTTTTGTCATAACTCATCTATCACCTATTCTGCCTCATTTCTACTTCTCTATAGTCTCCTATTGAGCTCCTCAGTTCCATGCTATATGATGACCCTGACTACTCTCATCCCTTCAGACACAGCCAAAGGGTAAGGAAACCGTTGGAAAGGGCAAAATGAAAGCCTAAAAGTATAGTGAAGTGGAACTGAGTTCTGTCTGTCTTGTGAAGTGAGAAGATTTTTGTAGCACACTATGTTTAGTGCAAGAAACCCAGCGTGCAGAAATCAAGGAACTAGACTGATATGATAGTCTTTTCCTTCACAAATGAACATTTCTGCCAACTCCCATTCCCCTCAAAAATTACTAGTCCTGGACTAAGTTCCCTCACTCTCATTTAAATACCTTTCCAGCAAGGTAATCTGAGGTAAAACAAAACAAAACAGTTTTATATATACACCTAGTCTTTAGAGACTGAATTTGTGCAGCCTGGTGCCAGCAAAAATCCATATGATTTGCACAGACAAAACCTCAGAAGAGTAAGAAATTTATAAAACATCTCTGATGCCACCTACATTTTGGGGGCAGAATGTTCTGCCTTTCCAGGATTTGGAACCACTGGAACTTACACATACTATTGTAGGAATTGGAATTAGTTTAATCACTTCAGAAAATTATTTAGTAGTATGTACAAAAGCTGACTCAACATATATCCTATGGCTCAATAATTTTACTTCCAGGGATAAACCCAACACATATGTACACCAAAACACTTGTACAAGTTCATGGAAGCGCTATTCATATTGATAATAGTCACAAACTGGAAACAATTCAAATGTCCAGCAACAGTAGAATGGGTAAATAAACTATGGTGTATTCCTATGATGGAATTCTATAAAGCAATAAGAATAAACAAAGTTTTGTTATATGCAACAATGTAAATGAATTTCACAAGTAACACTGAACAAAAGAGGCCAGACATAAGAGGGCATATACGGTATATCATTATGTTTATGTGAAGTTCAAACAAACCACACCCATCATTTAGAATACAAACAGTAGAGGGGCACCTGGGTGACTCAGCTGGCTAAGGGTACAACTCTTTTTTTTTTTTTAATTTTTTATAGTTTATTTATTTTTGAGACAGAGACAGACAGAGCATGAGTGGGGGAGGGGCAGAGAGAGAGAGGGAGACACGGAACCTGAAACAGGCTTCAGGCTCTGAGCTGCCAGCACAGAACCTGATGCGGGGCTTGAACCCATGAACGGCGAGATCATGACCTGAGCTGAAGTTGGACACTTAACCGACTGAGCCACCCCAACTCTTGATTTCAGCTACGATCATGATCTCACAGCTTCGTGGGATTGAGCTCCACACTGGGCTCTGTGTTGACAGCGTGGAGCCTGCCTGGGATTCTCTCTCTGCCCCTCCCCACTCATATAACCCCCCCCCACACACACACACACCCTCTCTCTCTCAAAATAAATTTTAAAAAACTTAAAAAAAAAACCACCCAGTATGTATCTTTGTTTGGAAGTGGGGGGACAGAAACTAAGAGGTGGGCTTCCGAAGAGTTGGGAATTTTTTGGTTGGTTCCTTTCCCTTTCCCTTTCCTTCTTTCCTTCTTTCTTTCTTTTTAAAGTAGGCTCCATGCCCAATGTGGGGCTTGAACTCATGACCCCAAGATCAAGAGTCAGATGCTTTACTGATTGAGCCACCCAGGCACTCCCAATAATGTTCTTTTTCTTGATTTGGTTACAAGGGACTGTTGTAAGGGTATGTTTACCTTACTGAAAGTCACTGCTGTATATACACTTATGAGTTGTGCACTTTCCTGTATGTGTGTTATATGTTGACAAAAAGTTCTTTTTTAATGGTTACACAGTCCAAGGTTCTTATTTCTATTTCTTTCCATCATTCCCTACCCAAACTCAATTTTCCTCTTCCCCACCCCCAGACTTCTTCCTCTAACCATTCCCCCAAATGTATCATTTAAAACACACATCTTTCTGCCTAATGGAACTGAGCTGGCATCTTTGGACTCTTGCAATTTTTCCAGCATTTTTCCATAATTCTTTCCAGCTAATTCCATGGTAGTTATCTCTACCTCATGACTCAAATCTACTCTAAAGAACTCCAAAGGTCTTTAAAGGTGTAGATGCAGAGTGTCAGCCTCTTTCTCCACTGTCTCCTTTATCTACTAATTTGAGAGCTCCTCTGGTTCACTGGGATTATCTCTATCAGCAGAAATTCTCCTAAATGTACAATTCAATTGGTTAGTTCCACTTTTTTCTATCCCTATTGCCAACTCTCGCTGCCTTCTAATCAATATCTTTAGAGATACTGAGCATTTCTATTTGAGTGTAAGGATGGGAACCTTTCCACAAATATCATCACTTCTGGGTATACAAAGTCACCTATTAGGCTTCAAAGGCCAGCTCTATCCTGGCTTTCCTCAGAGAAATGCTAAGGTTGTTTTATGTATTAGTAACATAGAATTTCTTTAAGAGGGGCTGCTAAGAAATCTTGTAACAAATAATACTGCAGTTCAGGACAAGAGTATCTGGTAAGAAACCAGTATTGTCAAAACCTGTACTGTCCCTTGAAGCCTACCCACATGTCCACCAACTTACGACTGGCACAATTTGACAAGGTCCTGGTCAGTAGTGCCTGGTTGCAATCCCCGGATATAGAGGTTGGTTTTGCTCAGCTGGTCATTTCCATTGCTCCCACTGCTGCTGTTAGGGGTACTGTTGCTTGGACTAGGTGGTGCCATTTGCTGAGATAATGACACATATGGCTGCAGAGAGACATGAAGAACAGAAGGTCAGAAGATTATACATTTAAATACTGGAGAGTGAGGAAGATCCTGTCTCCTTCCAAAGAATGATTCCAAACTTTAATAGCAATTAACTCAATGGAGAATTAAAAAACAAAAACTAAAGAAATTCCTCTCTGCCATTCTGCCATAGAATAAGAAAATATATAACTGTCTTACCTATCTTTCAGGAATAATGAGAGGCCAAAATAAGCTTGTGAAAGGTTTTTTAAAAAGGTACTTTGTTATAGTAGAATGTTTTTATCATGCAGATACTGAAAAACACAATGTATGTTTTTTTTTTTTTTTTTATTTCTAGGAGAGATGGAGAGAGACAGCGTGAGCAGGGGAGGGTCAGAAAGAGAGGGAGTCACAGACTGAAACAGGCTCCAGGCTCTGAGCTGGCAGTCAGCACAGAGCCCGACGCGGGGCTCGAACCCACGAACCGCGAGATCATGACCTAAGCAAAAGTCGGACGCTTAACCGACTAAGCCACCCAGGCGCCTCCACAATGTATGCCTCTTGACTAACCTATGTAATGAGACAGGACTGATAAAATCTAGATTCCACTTAAAAATGATGAAGAGGAAATAAAAATTTATCAAATCATGGAAGTATAAATAGGTTTAACATAGATTATTAAAAAAAAAACTGTAGAATATGAGAATTGCAAAATACCTGGAGCTTGAACATTACTGTAAACTGAGACAAAATGAAATACTAATGACCATGCAAAAATACTAATTACCAGTAAAAACTGAAATTTGTTACCCTAGTAATAGGAATTTAGTCCTAAGTTACTTATAAATCTTTTAAAATTTAAGTGAATGAACAATAGCTAAGTTATGGTCGAGGAAACCCAAGATTTGGGATGAAGCATCCCTAATCTTTCACTACTGATACCAGGACAGGCTACCAGACTGGGCTACAATATTTTTTTGGTACTTCTGTTAGCCGAAAATACTAGGTTGACTGGAGCATGGATCCATTCCTTCATGAATATTTTAACTCTTTATTTCTAATCAGGTTTTTAGTGTTTACATTTATATTTGGTTCATAATACTCTAAATTTGCATAGTTACCTATAATCTCGCGCATTTTACTACCTCACACTCATATTCCAGTTCTCCCTAGGCTCAAAGCACTTCACAGTATAAATCTATTTGGAATTACTTCATTCTCAAATGCTAGTTTTATCTCCAGGTTCTCCCCCCACCCCTTCTCTCTTTTGGTGGTGATGTTAGGGAGTGGAGCAATAAGAAACATGAATGAAGAAAGAGAAGAAAATGAGAAACATGAATAGCAAAGAGAGAAAATCTTCACCCCAAAGAATCTTAATATGCAACGTGCCTCTTATATTTATGTCCCTGACCTTCAGCAAACGTGAAAATTAAAATCTTTGCTTGGGCTAAAATATGCTGAAGCAGGTATTTTCCAATCTTTATCACTATAACCATAAAAATGTGCACCTGCTTGCACATACACAGTTTATCCCTTGGCTCTAAACTGAAGCAAAGATGGGGCGCCTGGGTGGCTTAGTTGGTTAAGCGTCCAACTTTTGCTTAGGTCATGATCTCGCGGTTCATGGGTTCGAGCCCCGTGTCGGGCTCTGTGCTGACTGCCAGCTCAGAGCCTGGAGCCTGCTTTTCTGTATCCCCCTCTCTCTCTGACCCTCCCCTGCTCATGCTGTGTGTCTCTCTCTCCTAGAAATAAATAAAAATTTAAAAAAATTAAAAAAAAAAAAGATAAACTGTAGCAAAAAGGAAGAGACCCAATACCACATTCTGGGGTGCCCCAGACTCATGATCCATTACAGCTCCAACACAACCTTTATACTTCTTATCCCTGTCTCTCTCTCTCTTTGCAAATACTAACCCTAGGATTAGGGTAATCCTAATGATGTGACAGTGGTAATGATGATCATCCATGTGATGATGGTGACAGTTACATTATATAGTCAACAGGTGCGAGAGGGTGCATGGGACATGTGTGTATTTTTTAGCAACTTTCAGACAAGACAAAACTAGGGCAAATAAACCTAAAAATCATACATTCAGCTCTAAAAATGACAGTACTCATTTTAAGAATGATATTCGGGGCACCTTGATGGCTCAGTTGATTCGATTGAGCGTTTGACTTCGACTCAGGTCATGATCTTGCAGTTCATGGGTTTGAGCCCCACGTTGGGCTCCATGCTGATAGCTCAGAGCCTGGAATTTGCTTCAGATTCTGTGTCTCCCTCTCTGTCTGCCCCTCCCCCGTTTGTGCTCTCTCTCTCAAAAATAAACCTTAAAAAAAAAGAAGAATGACACTGAAATCTCCTCTGAATTACTAGATCTGCAATAATAATACTAGTGGGTCAAGGCCCCCACCATTATCATTACTATCATAACTGCACCACCTGATTTAAAGTACAGTCAAGGGGCTCCTGGCTGGTGCAGTCAGTTAAGCATCCAACTTCAGCTCAAGTCACGATCTCGCAGTTTTTGAGTTTGAGCCCTGCGTCAGGCTCTGTGCTAACAGCTCAGACTCTGAAGCCTGTTTCAGGTTCTGTCTTTCTCTCTCCCTGCCCCTCCCCTGCTCATGCACTCTCTCTCTCAAAAATAAACATTAAAAAAAAAAAAAAAACAACTACAGTTAAGAAAACTGTGACCTGTATTCTAATCATGGCTGTTCCTGAGTTCAGAACAAGATCACTGCTGGAGATCATTCAATAATAGATATGTCTTTCCTCATTTCTAAAGAATTACTATTATTTATCCTTAGGCTGAGAAAGCCAAAGGATATTCTATGCCCAGGGTGATGATGATAATGATGACACAAACACAACACAAAAAGCAACTCTAGTGGTATGAGACCATATGCCAAGCACTGGCAGAGACCATTTGCCTGAGTTTATCTATCCTATGTCCCAATATGAGAGAATATTTCTAAGAGAAAGTATCAATGATGTCAGTCCTGTCTAGAAAAGAACGCAAGTGTTACTAAGGCAAGAAATAAACTGAAAAGAAGTTACTGATTTGCTACATAGCTATAACCTTGGTTTTAAAATTAAGGTCTCAGCTGTAATTTAAAAATATGACTTAGTCAATAATAAACTTGTTGTAGGCCAGAAAAATTCCTAGGAAAAAAGATACGGTTTAAAAAACAAACAAACAACTTTTATCTCTTGATATTCCTATGCAGCTTCTGAAATTGCTACATAGGTTTGGCTACAAAGAGAAATGGTGTATATATTTATTTATTTATTTATTTATTCACCTTGAAAGGTAAGAGAATCCAAGAAAAAAAAAAAAACAAAGGTTGAGAAAGCTCCTAAGAAAAGATTATCTGGCTTCCCAAAAGAAATGATTTGGAGAGACATAATAACTAATGTAAACTAAAAATCCATGTTTACCTATGTATGTGAGAGAAAAAGGTGGTATTTACAAAGGTCCAGAGAACTGAGGTATTCTTATCGGCAAGGGAAGGATAGGGCAGTATTCTCTCTCTTCACTCCTACTAAAATGATTCTGAGGTCACTGGTCCTCTGTCAGGGACTAACTTAGAAAGTGAAGAGCAAGATATTTCTTTCCTTAATCCTGCTATACTATGGTAGATTTCATAAACCAAAGCAGACTATAAATCTTAAAGCTAATTTGCTTTTTATCATTATGTCCCAAAAATTGTCATTTTCCTGTGAGGATCAAATTTAGGGTTATTAAAGAAGCTAAAATGACTGACTTGTTAGTACACCAGGTTATCTTCAGGAAAGGATAGAAATCTACTACAGTATATATCAGTTAACTTCATCCCTTTGAATGACATGTAGTTTTGTTTTACTCCCAGAAGAAAAAGAAAAATAGGTAGGTTTTTACTTATACCTTGGTTTGTATTCAAGTAGGTGGAACTCCTGAAGTCATTTGGATTAGTGGCCAAACTGTACTATACCCTATAATTCCAATGTGGATGGGAATTCTTTAAACAAATTCCCTCACATTTGGCCTAGAATCTTAGATACCTGAGATTATTGAATATGCCTTCAGAGGGATTTCGTGGATGACTCAATTAGTTGAGTGACCAATTCCTTGATTTCAGCTTAGGTCATGATACCAGGGTTGTGGGATCAAGCTCCCTGGTGGGCTCCACACTGAGTGTGCAGCCTGCTTGAGGGTTCTCTCCTGCTGCCCCTCCCCCACTGGTGTGCCGCCCATGCATGCTCACAAGCTCTCTCAAAAAATAAATTTTAAAAAATTCTCTCTCCCTCTCCCCCATTCTCTCTCTCTCAAAAAAAAAAAAAACAAAAAAAACCAAAAAAAAACCCTTCATATTCAAAGGAATATGTAAAGTTACCCAGTAGAAGAGTACTGGTATCAGTCTTCTTAAGGAGATTTAAATCTGGAAGTGAATGGGAAACATTATGGGTTTATAAAGAGAAATAATATCACATATCTCAACTGCATTATCAAAGCTAGTTCAGAGAGGTGGAAGACCACAGGTGGGGAGACTATTTAGACAATATTAGACATGAAGGGAGGTAAGGGAAAAGCCTAGTTAATGGTTGGTGAGGTGGCATTTATAAGGATGTGTAGAGAATACGCGGTGATAATCCCATTAAGAATCTCTAGGGATAAATACCTAGAGAAGGACTGTTAGGATGGAGATACAGAAATGTATAACTCCTTCAACTTCACCCAGAGGAAAAAAAAAAAATCAAACTTCCCTTTCCTATAGCATGAATTTTATGTTTCCTGTCTTGCTGAGTTATAAGAAACTGAGAGACAAGACAGTGTTTTTCTTTTTGCTTTCAAGAGTCATAATGATAGAGATGATACAATGCCTAATTTCTAATCACTAAGTATTTTTTATTTCAACTAGGCTCCATGCCCAACGTGGGGCTTGATCTCATGACCTGAGATCAAGACTAGCCTGCTGTACCAACTGAGCCAGTCAGCTGTCCCCATCACTAAGTTTTCATCAGAACTTTAAGAGAATGATCCAACCAGGTAAGACACTTGTTAACTAAATTATAATGTGAGTAAAACATTGTCTTTATTCTGAAAATTTGATTCTGATCAAGCATTCATTTAGCGTTTCAGAAAATTAGAAAATTCTATACCCATTCATTTGCCATCAAATCATCCTCATCCTGGGCCCTTAACATTATTACTGTCAACGCAGGAGAAAACCTCACCCCAGCTAGCTAAGTTCCCAGCACACAGTACACAGGCATGGACATTAGCTAAAAGAAGTAAAACAAACTTAGGGGATTTGCTAATTGTGTTATCATTTTTTTAATGTTTATTTATTTATTCATTTATTTTTGAGAGAGAGAGCAAGCACAAGCAGAGGAGGGGCAGAGAGAGAGAGAGAGAGAGGAAAACATAGAACATGAAGCAGGCTCCGGGCTCTGAGCTATCAGCACAGAGCTTGAAGTGGGGCTCAAACTCACAAACCATGAGAGAGCATACCTGAGCTACAGTCAGACATTTAACCAACTGAGCCACCCAGGCCCCCCTAATTGTGTAACATTTTAATAAACCCCCTAAAGAATCTCAAAGATATACAATACACTGGCCTGACATCAAAATTCCTATTGCAACTTGAATATAGATGATCTATATAAGACATGTTCCTGGAGCCAGTAATCTCTAGGACATACAATATATCTGAACATTTTTTTAAGTTTATTTATTTATTTTGAGAAAGAGCAAGTGTGAATGGGGGAGAGGCAGAGAGAGAGAATCCCAAACAGGCTCTGCACTGCCAGGGCAGAGCCTGATGCAGGGCTCAAACCCACAAACCGTGAGATCAGGATGTAAGCCAAAATCAAGTCAGACGCTTAACTGACTGAGCCATCCAGGTACCCCTATATCTGAACACTTTTATCTAAAATACATTATTTCCTTGGTTCCATCATAGTGTCTTCTAATAAGATAAAGTTGACTTCCCCTGAGAAATAACAGATCTTCTGATAATCACTCATGAGACCCTCTGCACTATTTGATTCATTCAATAAATATCTGAATACCAACTATGTGCAGGCCCTACGTGATACATCTTACAAATGCATAAGAGTATGAGTGAAATATATCATAATAAATTTAAACACACACCCATAAGGAGCCATTAAGGAATTCACAAACCAGAGCCTACAATCTAGATAACTAGCAGAATGAAATACATGTGCTAACAGGGATCCAAGCAAAATTGTACAAGAGTATGAAATAAAAAAGTTGGTTCCTGAGAGAAAAGTTTCTCAAAAGAGATGGTTGTATCTTTATTTTTTTTTTTAATGTTTATTTATTTAGTTTTGAGAAAAAGAGTACATGCGTGAACTGGGGAGGGACAGACGGAGAGGGAGACACAGAATCGCAAACAGCCTCCAGGCTGTCAGCACAGAGCCTGCCACAGGGCTTCAATCCACGAACCATGAGATCATGACCTCAATTTAAAAAAATAGCCAGACGCTCAACCAAATGAGCCACCCAAGTATGCCAAAAAAGATGGTTGTACCTTGAAGGATGTGTAGGATATTAAATTTTTAATGAGGAGTCTTAGGGAAATGCAAACCATTATCATAACGAGATACCACTTTATACCCACTAGGATGGCTATAATATAAAGATTATGGCTTTAATCAAAAGCAACTTTGATGCTTAATCAAAAGGAACTTTGATGCTATAATCAAAAATAACAAGTACTGGTGAGAATGTAAAGAATTTAGAACGCTTCTACACTGCTGATGGGAACATAAAATGACACAGCTGCTTTGAAAACCAGTTTGACAGTTCCTAAAACTGTTAAACACAGAGTTATCATATGACCCAGCAATTTCACTCCTAGGTATGTACCCAAGAGAACTGAAAACATTATGTCCACACAAAACCTACACACAAATTTCACACATTATTTATAAAAGCTAAAAGTGGAAACAACAAAAATATCGATCAACTGCTGAATGGATAAATAAAATGTAGTATATCCATACATAAAACTATTATTCAGCTATAAGGAGGAATGAAATACAGATATATGGATGAACCTTGAAAACATGCAAACTGAATAGTCACAAAGGACCACATATTTTATGACTCCATTTATATGAAATGTCTAGAACAGGCAAGTCTACTCTAGATTGGTAGATTAGTGATTACCTATGACTGTGAAAGGTGAGTAATGAGAGAATGTGGGGGAGGGCTGGTGGCTAAGTTGGTGGGGTTCCTTTTTGGGGGTAATGAGAATGTCCTAAAATTGATTATGGTAATGGATGCAAACTCTGTGAAAACACTAAAAGCCACTGAACCGTACACTGTAAATGGGTGATTTGTATGGTATGTGACTTATGCATCAATAAAGCTGTTACAAAAATTTGATGGTGACAGGTGGAAAGAGGAGCACATAACGACCACTAAAAACAACTTGAGATGTTCTGCAGCCACAGTTAGCATGGACTAGCACGGTATTCACCCTACGTTGGTATCACCATACTTCATTTCCAGATTTAAAAAAAGGCATAATAGTCATATATTTTATTGAAATTCAAGCGGAAATACAGATTAACCATTAATCATATCAGAGCAAGAAAGTGTATTTCTGGGGTGCCCAGCTGGTGGAAGAACATGTGACTCCTGACCTCAGGGTCATGAGTTTGAGCCCCATGTTGGGTGTAGACATTAAAAAAAAAAAAGCAGCAGCAGCAGTAGCTTTGGGGAGCCTGGGTAGCTCAGTTTGGTTGAGAATCCAATTCTTGATTTTGACTCAGGTCATGAGCCCAAGGTTGTGGGATCGAGCCCCATGTTGGGCTCTCTGCTGAGCATGGAGTCTACTTAAGATTCTCCTTCCTCTGACCCCCTCCACTCAATGCTCCTAATTAATTAATTAATTAAGCTTTATGGAAAAAAAAGAAAAGAAAAATGGCATCACTAGAAAATGCAGACCCTGAGCCAGAGAACACATACCTTATATCTGTCCACCATAGCTGATTTTATTTATTATTATTTTTAAGTATGTACTTTTTAAAATGTCTGTTTATTTTTGAGAGACAGAGTATGAGGAGGGAGGGGCAAAGAGACAGGCAGAAACAGAATCCAAAGCAGGCTCCAGCCTCTGAGCTGTCAGCACAGAAGGGATACAGGGCTCGAACTCATGAACCTTGAGATAATGACCTGAGCCAAAGTCTGACACTTAACAACTGAGCCACCTAGATGCCCCACCATGGCTGATTTTAAAAGCTGACTCAACACTTTCTACTATTTCCTCTTAACTAAACCTGACATCATCTCTAGCTCATCTCCTCCTCCTTTCATGGCTCTTACCAATAGAACAGCAATCTGTTTCCCACATCCCTTGAATACCAAGAGGGGAGCAGTAAGGTACACCAACCATATGGCCTCCGGTGAGTTACTTATGTTTAAAATTTTTTTTTTTAATGTTTTATTTATTTCTAGGAGAGAGAGAGAGAGAGACAGCGTGAGCAGGGGAGGGTCAGAGAGAGAGGAGTGACAGACTCTGAAACAGGCTCCAGGCTCTGAGCTGGCAGTCAGCCCGACGCGGGGCTCGAACCACGAACCGCGAGATCATGACCTAAGCGAAAGTCGGATGCTTAACTGACTAAGCCACCCAGGCGCCCCAACGAGTTACTTATGTTTATACCAGGTGGTATTCAAACTGGCTCTCAAACATACAATGGATATGCAAAAGCCCTAAGCCAAAATGACTACAGAATCCTCAGTTAAGCATATAACCACAGAATATTACCCAGGAATCTATTTGCCTTTCTAGATCCACTCGCCATTCTTGCTCACCTTGCTTTGTGTACCAGGAAGCTAACCATGTGGGAGTGCATGCACAGGCTCCCTTGCCCTCTGGCTTCGAGCTGTGTTTGAGTAACCAGATGTATACTAGCAGAAAATAAAAGGGCAGGAGGAGAATGAGGTCAGAGTATTTATTTCCCTAGCTCCTGCTAAAACACCATGATTTGGCTGCATACTACTGTAGCCCACAGTTCTCTCCATATAGCTACTCTCAGATTCTGGTATTCTCTCTCAACACTCTGCCCTATTAGACCTAGAGGTAATGAGGTAATGTAGGCTCTGTAATTGCTGGCTATTGGGTACTCTGCTCTCTCTCACTGGTTTCCTTCAACCCCTTTGTAAACAGTCTCTTTATTAAATCTTTCTCAAATTACTCAATTTGGATATGCCATCTGTTTCCTTTTAGGACCCTGAATGATGAACCAACCATTCTACTTTGAAGCCTCAGGTGGACGATTTGATGGAGAAGCTCTTAAGAAAATGCCTTCTGTGCAAAAATCCTCAAGGCCAAGTTTAACACAGAATTCTGTTCTATATCAATTTGCTTAACCTTTAACAGTGTCTTAAATCCTATCACATTTATGATTTAATTTGACCTTCCTGACAACTCTATGAGTTAGAACAGAGAATGTGTTATTCTCTTTTAAAACTTAGAAACTGAGGCTCAGTCTTATTTCAACATTCCCTCTGTTGTTATCACTTTGCTTTTTGTTAAGCAGAAAAAAATAACAAAAAAACCTAAACACTGAAAGTATCCAAACCAGTGCAAACAGCTGAGTAAACACATAAAGTAGCCCTTTATACTACTTTTTATATATATATACACACATATATATATATATATACACCTTTATATGACCCTATATAATTTGTTTCTCTCTCTTCTGGAAAGAGAATAGTTCTAAGTTCTTAGGCAATGGGTAATGTCTAGTCAGAATAGAACATGTAAGGAACAAAGGTATCTGAACTATGAGGTTAACAAATAAGGTCTAACAGGTCTGATGTAGCCCTAATAAGGTCTAAAAAAGGTCTAACAAGCTAGAGGAAAATTTCTTTAAAAAATTTTTTTAAAAATCTTTATTTATTTTTGTGAGAGAGAGATAGTGCACAAGTGGGGGAAGGGCAGAGACAGAGAGGGAGACAGAATCCAAAACAGGCTCCAGGCTCTGAGCTATCAGCACAGGGCTCGATGCAGGGCTCGAACTCGTTAACAGGGAGATCATGATCTGACCTGAAATCGGATGCTTAACCAACTAAGCCACCCAAGCACCCTGCTAGAGGAAAATATCTTATATAACACTGGTGCTTATATAAGCACCAACCAGAGCAAGAGCCCTCAACTGAAGTATATGGGCAATTCTACGGTGGGCAGAGCCCTTTTAGGCACAGTATTTTTAGGAAGCACACACCCATGCCTGCAATCCTCACAGTAACCAACCATGTCACCAATTTGTGAGTACATGTCAGTGTGGCAATACCTCATATATACCAGGAAGCATACAGCAAAAAGTTTAACTTCTTAGGACAGAAGGATCTTTAAAGATTAAGCAGCTGAAGTAGGAACAGGACAGCTGACTGCTTGGGGAGAATATGTGCGGAACACAACTGAGCCCCCAATGGGTGTTATTCTGCATTCCCAAATCCCTCCACTATTCAGCTTGGCTGATGGATCACCTGTGTTCAGGAGAATATATGGCCCAGAAAGGAACTGCAAAGTGAAGCAGAATAGTAGCATCATTAGAACTTCATGGCTTTCAGGGCACCTGGGTGGTTCAGTCAGTTTAGCATCTGACTTCGGCTCAGGTCATGATCTTATGGTTCATGACTTTGAGCTCTGCTTCAAGTGAGCTTGAGCCCTGCTTCAGCTGAACAGGAGCCCTGCTTCTCTCTCTCTCTCTCCCCCCCTCTGTCCCTTGCCCACTTGCACATGCGCTCTCTCTCTCAAAAACAAAACTTCATGGCTTACAGAGAAATGTATCTGCCTCTTCCACAATACAGTTGCTTCAGATAGAGAAAAAACAGGAAAGATAATGTCTACCCTCTAGTTTGTTGCACCCTACCCCACCATTTGCCTTATGTTCATCATTTGATACAATTTCATTCTGGCCAGAAATAGATCAAAAAACCACAAGAAGTCAGGCAACACCAGCACTCCTCTTTTCTACCCTCACACTACCTGTTCAGAATACCCAGACTGGTAGACTGAAGATCTGGTCTTATTAAGACTCAAAGTCTGAAAAGATTCTAGTCCTTTGGTCATTATAGAATTCTTTTCCCTTCTAGAAAAGACAATAAATACTGGCAGTACTACATACCTAAAGGAATTGGTCTCATCCAAGGATATGAAAGGTATGTATGCCTTGTCTATTTCCAGATCAAAATAAAATGTATACATGCAACCACCCAGTAATACAAAATAAAATGTATATGTGCAACCACCCAGTAATACATCAGGTATATAAAGTCTTATCCTTGTTCTAGTCTGCTTTTTACAAGGAACAAAGAACTCACAAAGTTTGATATAATATGCATACAACTATCTCTGAAAAGATACAAAAGAAACAGTTTATAATTCTGGCTACTAGAAAGGGACTAGCTATACGTAGGATGGGGTGAAAACAAAAAGACTTTTTCTATATGTGTTTCATTAAAACCCATTTGAACATTTTGTTTTATCCCAAATCCATATACCTGTTATCTTTTTAAAAACAAACAAAAATCAGAGAACCTGGCTGGCTCAGTCTGTCAGTAGAACATCTGACTCTTGATCTCAGGTTGTGAGTTCGAGCCCCACACTGGGTGTAGAGATTACTTTAAAATAAGTAAATAAGGGGTACCTGTATGGCTCAGTCAGTTGAGCAACCCAACTCTTAATTTTGGCTCAGGTCATGATCCCAGGGTGGTGCTATCCAGCCCGGTGTTGGGCTCCCTACTTAGGGTTCCCTCTCTCCCTCTGCTCCTCTCCCCAGCTTGTGCACTCTCTAAACATATAAATAATTTTTAAAAATCTGACATACTATTTTTTTAAACTAGGATAGAGGGGCACTTGGGTGGCTCAGTTGGTTGGGAATATGACTCTTGATTTTGGCTCAGGTAATAATCCCAGAGTTGTGAGATCAAGCCCTGTGTTGGGCTTGGCACTGAGCATGGAGCCTGCTCTGGATTCTCTCTCTCTCTAACAAAAACAAAACAAAACAAAACAAAACAAGTCCTTGGGAAAGTGTTAACCTACTTTATCAAACTCATGATCTTAAACTACAGTTGGAATGGGGCAGAGATTAGAGGTAAGGGGTAGAAGTGAGGACTAATTGCCAAACTGAGCACTGAATAGCAAAAACAGATTACAGTTGATCCTTGAACAACATGGATTTGAACTGTACGAGCCCACTCATATGTGCATGTTTTTCAATACTGTACAGTACTGTAAATGTATTTTTTCCTCATGATTTTCTTAGTAAGATTTTCTCTTCCTTACCTTACTTTATTGTGAGAATATAATATATATAAAGCATAAGAAATGTATCTTAATCAACTGTTTGTTATTGGTAAGGCTTCTGGTCAACAGTAGGCTATTAGTAGTTAAGCTTTGGGGGAGTCAAAAGCTACACCTGGATTATTGACTACACAGGGGTTCAGTGCCCCTAACCCTCGCATTGTTCAAGGGTCAACTGTATAAACAAAATGATAAATTCTCCAAAAAAAGAAGAGAAAAATTCTACCCAGTTCTTGGATAGTAATGTGGAAGATTATGTAAGAGCTTCCATAAGGTCCACTACCCACAATCTCATAAATATGTACTATTTACATAACAGCTACAATATACTAGATCTATAAAGAATATAAAAAAAGGGTGGGGGGACTCACCTGGGTGGCTCAGTCAGTTAAGCATCCAACTTTGGCTCAGGTCACGATCTCACAGTTCACAAGTTTGAGCCCTGCATCAAGTGAGCTCAAGCCCCACTTTAGGTGAGCTTGGGCCATGCTCCGGGCTCCATGCTCTCTCTGCACCTTGTGGGGTTCTCTCTCTCTGCCCCTTGCTCACTCTCTCTCTCTCTCACAAAACTTAGTTATTTAAAATGGGGCACCTGGATGGCTCAGTCAGTTAAGTATCCAACTCTTGATTTCAGCTCAGGTCATGATCTCAAGGTTGTGAAATCAAGTCCCTCTTCAGGCTCCAATATGGGCATGGAGCCTGCGTAAGATTCTCTCTCCCTCTTCCTCTACCCTGTTCTGTCTCTCTGTGAAATACATACATACATACAATAACACAAAATTCTCAGGTCACAATCTCCCAGTTTGTGGGTTTGAGCCCGCATCAGGCTCTGTGCTGACAGCTCAGAGTCTGGAGCCTGTTTTGGATTTTGTGTCTCCCTATCTCTCTGCCACTCTCCCACTCATGCTCTGTCTCTTTCTCAAAAATAAACCAACATTAAAAAAAATTTTTTTAAACTACCTTCTCAGCTCATCCATAAGCAGCAATTCCTCGTGCAGTCAGGTTTTATTATGAGATTGTAGCAATTCAGTCACATCTTGACTCCACTTCTGTTTCCAGTTCTCTTGCTATCTCCACATCTACAGTGACTTTCTCCACTGAGGTCTTGAACCCCTCAATGTCACCCTTGAGGGTTGGAATCAACTTCTTCCAAATGCCTATTCGTGCTGGTATTTTGACCTCCTCCCACATATCATCAATGTTCTTAATAACATCTGGAATGGCGAATTCCAGTAATCTTTCTATCTACTTGGTCCAGATCCATCAGAGGGATCATTATTTATGGCAGCTATAATCTTTCAAAATGTAGTTCTTTTTAAAAAATTTTTTTTAAAGTTTATTTATTTATTCTGAGAGAGAGAAGAGAGAGCACAAGTAGTGTAGGGGCAGAGAGAGAGAGAAAACTCCAAGTAGGCTCCGCACTGTCAGCACAGAGCCCAACGTGGGGCCTGAACTCATAAACTATGAGATCATGCCTCAGCTGAGATGAAGAGTCAGAGGCTTAAACAACTGAGCCACCCAGGTGCCCCCAAAATGTAGTTCTTAAATAATAAGACATGAAAGTAAAAATTCAGCCTTGATCCATGGGTTGCAGAATGGATGTTTTGTTAGTAGGCATGAAAAAAACAGTAATCACATTGGATATCTCCACCAGAGCTCTTGGATGATCAAGTGCATTGTCAATGAACACCAAGATTTTGAAAGAAATCTTTTTTTCTGAGCAATAGGCTCAACAGTGGGCTTAAAATATTTGGTAAACCATATTGTAAAACAGATGTGCTGTCATCCAGGTACTGCTGTTTCATTCACAGAGCACAGGCAGAGTAGATTTGGCACAATTCTTAAGGGCCCTAGAATTTTCAGAATAGTCACATGAGCAATGGCTTCAGCTTCAAGTCACTAACTGCATTAGCCCTAACAAGACAGTTTGTCCTTTGAAGCTTTGGCACTGACTTTTCCTCTCTAGCTACAAAAGTGCTAAAAAGCATCTTCTTCTCATGGAAGCCTGTTTCATCTACATTGAAAATCTGTTGTTTAACATAGCCACCTTCATTTAACTGTCTTGGTGACATCTGGATAACTGGCTACAGCTTCTATATCATCACTTCCTGGTTCACCTTGTACTTTTATTTATTTATTTATTTATTTATTTATTTTTTTATTTCTAGGAGAGAGAGAGAGAGAGACAGCGTGAGCAGGGGAGGGTCAGAAAGAGAGGGAGTCACAGACTGAAACAGGCTCCAGGCTCTGAGCTGGCAGTCAGCACAGAGCCCGATGCGGGGCTCGAACCCACGAACCGCGAGATCATGACCTAAGCGAAACTTGGACGGTTAACCGACTAAGCCACCCAGGCGCCCCTCACCTTGTACTTTTAATGTAATGGAGATGGCTTCTTTCCTTAAACTCTATGAACCAACCTCTGCTAGCTTCAGACTTTTTTTCTGCAGCTTCCTCACCTCTCTCAGACTTCATGGAACCGAAGAGGCTTAGGCCCTTAATCTAAGCTTTAGATTAAGGGAATGTTGTGGCTGGTTTGATCTTCTATCCAGACCCCTTAAATTTTCTCCATATCAGCAATAAGGCTGTTTCACTTTCTTATCATTTGTGGGTACACTGGAGTAGCATGTTTATTTTCCTACAAAAACTTTTCTTTTGCATTCAAAACTTGGCTGTTTGGTACAAGAGGCCTAGCTTTTGGCCTATCTCAGCTTTTAATAGGTCTTCCACACTAAGCTTAATTATTTCTAGGTTTTGATGTAAAGCGAGAGACATGGAACCCTTCCTTTCACTTGAACACTTGAAGGCCACTGTAGGGTTATTAATTGGCCTAATTCCAACATTGTGTCTCAAGGAAATATGAAGACCTGAGGAGAGGGAGAGAGATGGGGAAACAGCCAATGAAAGCAGTAAAATCATACACATTTATCACTTAAGTTCACCATCTTATAGGAGTTCACAGCACCCCAAAACAATTACAATAGTAACATCAAAGATTACTGTATCACAGATTACCATAATAACAATTGAAAAGTTTGAGGGGCGCCTGGGTGGGTTGGTTGGTTAAGCATCCGACTTCAGCTCAGGTCATGATCTCATGGTTCGTGGGTTCGAACCCTACGTCAGGCTCTGTGTTCACAGTTCAGAGCCTGGAGCCTGCTTTAGATTCTGTGCCTCCCTCTCTCTCTGCCTCTCCCCTTCTCATGCTCTCTCTCTCTCAAAAATAAATAAGCATTGAGGCACCTGGGTGGCTCAGTCAGTTAAGGGTCTGACTTAAGCTCGTCATGATCTCACGGTTCAGGAGTTTGAGCCCTGCATGGGGCTCTGTGCTGACAGCTCAGAGCCTGGAGCCTGCTTGAATTCTGTTGTCTCCCTCTCCCTCTGCTGACACTCTTGTCTCTCTCTCTCAAAAATAGACAACAACAAAAAATAAGCATTAAAAAAAATTTTTTTAAGTCTGAAATAGTGCAAGGTTACCAAAATGTAATATGAAGTGAGCAAATGCTGTTGGAAAAATGGTGCCAATTAACTTCCTCAACAGTGTTGCCACAAATCTTAAATCTGTTAAAAAAAGAAAAAAAAAACCACACACAATACCTGCAGAGCACAATAAAGTGAAGCACCATAAATGAAGTATACCTATACATATTCAGCTTTGCTATTCCACAACGGTTAAGTTTTAAAGAGGTAAGCCACCAGATGGGGAAGTCTATAGCTTTCTATTTGTTTTTGTTTTGTTTTGTTTAATCACTGCTGTAGCCAGGTAGATAAATCTGTCTCTAATTCTGGGGTAGTATTAGAAATCCACTGGCCCACAGATATAAGCTACCTTCTTGAATATTAGTTTTATTAATAATAAAGGTATTATTTTTATTTCTCTCTCTCAAACTTTTTTCTTATTTCTCACATGGAGTGGAGGAAGAGGAGTGCTTCAAACTGAAATCCTTCAAACCCCAACAATCTCTGAGGACAAAACAAGTATTATCTTTGGTAGCTGAAATGAGAGAGGGGATGGGTAAAGTATTAGCATGCCTGGCACTCCCAGTTTGCAAATCCTGCAATTGTAAAATGATGATTTAATAATAATTCAATGGGGCGCCTGGGTGGCTCAATCGGTTAAGACTCCGACTTCAGCTCAGGTCATGATCTCACGTTGAGTTCGAGCCCCGTGTCCGGGCTCTGTGCTTAGAGCTGGGAGTCTGGAGATTTGAATTCTGTATGTCTCTGACTCTCTGCCCCTACCCCCCTCATGCTCTGTCTCTGTCTCAAAAATAAATAAAACATTAAAAATTAAAATAATAATAATAACTCAACTTGGGTTCACAAAAAATAATTTTCTTTCTCAATGTAAAATTTTTATTTTATACATGAGGAAAAATCAAATTCAGTTTTTATATAGGCACTGAATTATTCACTATTCATTTAGGAATTAAGTAGGCAATGAATCGATGTTTACTAAGTGTTTTTTCAAAAGTATCTTTCTTGACTTTACATCCCATTAACCAGCAGAAAGTGGTTAGAACACAGGCTCAAAAATCACAAAGACTTAGGTTTAATTCTTCTAGTGTTGCCATATACTAGCTGTGTGACTTTGGATGAGTTGCTTAGCCTTACCTGTAAAATGGGAACAATAACAGCACCTATGCAACATAATTGTTATGGGATGAAAATAAACACACATAAAGCTCTTATAATAGTGCCTGAAAAATGAAAAAAGTTCACATCCATTTATTCAACACATACTGAGTGGCTGCTTCAGAGTACCAGGTTATGTCTGAGCTAAACCAGAGACAGTCTTGGGACTAATGAAATTTAGTGTTTAGCAGGGATAGAGACACTAATCAAATAATCATAATGTAATTGTGTAATTACCCACTGTGATAAATGGACTAGGAAAAAAAAAAAAAAGAACAGAAAGCTGTGACCTACTTTAGTAGGCCTGGTCAAAAAGGTGGCATTTAAGTGAAATTTCAAGGATGAGAAGAAACTAGCCATACAGAGAAAGAAAGGATCATTTCAGAAAGAGGGAACTTGGGCAAAAAATACAAAGTGGGATATTCAAATGAATCTAAAAGGAACAGAAGGCCAGTAAAGCTAGAGTGTAATAAAGGATGGAGAGGGAGGCAGATCCTTCCAGACTGTGCTGAAGTACTTGGTTTTCATTCTCAACACATTAGACAGTGAATAATTTTAAATAAGAAATAAGTTATAAGATCTGATGCAGGTTTTGAAAATATTACTGTGGCTACTATGGGAAGAACAACCTAAAATGAGGCAGGAGTTAAACTGGGAAAATCAATTAGGCAGCCACTATAATATCCAAACAAGAAACAATGCAGCCTATAACTGGAGAAACAGCAGTAAAAATGACAAAAAGTAGAAAGATCTGAGATTTAGTTTATATGGCAGAATCAACAAGACTTCCTAATAGATTGGATGTAGGACAGTAGCTTAAGTAACTGAATAGATGGTGGTATCATTTATAATGCTGTATAGAGATGAGGGGAGGGCAATTTGAGGACTACAAAGCAAGCATTACATCTTAAATATGTTAAATGTGAGGAGTGCTTGGCTGGCTCAGTCAGTGGAACATTTGACTCTTGATCTCGGGATCATGAGTTCAAGCCCCACATTGGATATACAGCCTACTTTTTAAAAGCAGGGGGAACCTGGGTGGCTTAGTTGGTTGAACATCCAACTCTTGATTTTGGCTTAAGTCATGATTCCAGCATCATGGGATTGAGCCCTGCAATGGGCTTGCTGAGCACAGAACCTGCATAAGATTCTCTCTCTCGGGGAACCTGGGTGGCTCAGTCAGTTAAGCATCCAACTCTTGGTTTTGGCTCAGGTCAGTCTCATGGTTCATGGGACCAAGCCCAGAGTAGGGCTGTGGGCTGACAGAATGGAGCTTGTTTGGGATTCTCTCTCTCCCCCTCTTCCCCAGAGTGCGTGCATGCATGTATGCCACACACACACACACACACACACACACTCTCTCTCTCTCTCTCTCTCAAAATATTTATTTAATAATTAAATAATTATTTATTTAATTAAATAGGGGTGCCTGGGTAGCGTGGTTGGTTAAGTGTATGACTTTGGCTCAGGCCATGATCTCACAATTTGTTAATTTTTTTAAATTTTTTTCTGAGAAAGAGAGATAGCATGAGCAGGGAAGGGTCAGAGAGAGAGGGACAGAGAAACCAAAGCAGGCTCCAGGCTCTGAGCTAGTTGTCAGCACAGGGCCCGAGGCAGGGCTTGAACCCACAAACCGTGAGATCATGACATGAGCCGAAGTCGGACACTTAACCAACTGAGCCACCCAGGTGCCTCTGATCTCACAATCTGTGAGTTCAAGCCCTGGATCTGGCTCTGTGCTGACAGCTCAGAGCTTGAAGCCTGCTTTGAATTCTGTGTCCTCCTCTCTCTCTTTGCCCCTCCCCCACTTATACTCTGTCTCTGTCTCTCTCTGAGAAATAAACATTAAAAAAAAGTCTTGCTACCTTTAATAAATAAATTCTCTCTCTCCTGCCCCCTGCCCCTCTCCCCCACTCGCACACTCTTTAAAATAAAAAAGGTGGGGTGCCTGGGTGGCTCAGTTGGTTGAGCACCAACTTCAGCTCAGGTTATGTTCTCTTGGTTCATGGGTTCTAACTCCGTATCAGGCTCTGTGCTGACAGCTCAAAGCCTGGAGCCTGCCTCGGATTCTGTGTCACCCTCTCTCTCTGTTTCTTCCCCACTCATACTCTATCTCTGTCTCAAAAATGGATGAACATTAAAAAAAATCTTTTTTTTTTTTAATGTTTTTTAATTTATTTTTAGGAGAGAGAGAGAGAGAGACAGTATGAGCAGGGGAGGGTCAGAGAGAGAGGGAGTCACAGACTGAAACAGGCTCCAGGCTCTGAACTGGCAGTCAGCACAGAGCCCGACGCGGGGCTCGAACCCATGAACCGTGAGATCATGACCGAAGCGAAAGTCGGACACTTAACCAACTAAGCCACCCAGGCACCCCCCAAAAAAAATCTTTTTAAATAAACAAACAAAATAAAATAAAAATAAAGAAAAGAAAAACTTGAATAATCTATAAAATTTCCAGGAAAAAAATATCAATTAAGCAGCTGGATACACAATGGAGAGATATGGTCTAGCAATTATAATCTGTAAATCTGTTAGCATAGTAATAACTAAAACCTAGTTTAAAAGTATATTTAAAGAGAAGGTAAGGTAGGAAGCCCTAAAGAAGTCTAAATAATCAAAAAGTTAAACAGAATAACTGACAAATAGACCAAAAGAGAAGGGCCAGAAGGGCATGACCCAAAAATGTTGTATAACCAGAGGCAAGGAAAGAGAATGTTTCAAGAAATGGAGAATAGTCAACTCTAGCAAATGTGGCTAAGAGGTTATGTAAGATGTAAACTAAAAACAAAAAAAACTAGTTGGGTTTCACAACTTATAAGTACCTTACGGGCTAGACCAAACAAAAGAATCAGTGATCCTGAAGAGTGATCCTTTGAAACTATCCAATCTGAAGGGGGAAAAAAAAGGAAAAGAAATGAAGAAAGCTTATAGGACTTATGGGACATGTTAACAGAAACAATTTATACATCCCTAGAATCCCATAAGGAGAAGAGAAGGGGTAGAAAACTTATTCAAAGAAACAATGACTATGAACTTCTCAAATCTGGAGAGAGATTTGGACATCCAATTCTTAAAAGTAATAGCTTACCCAAAAATTCCAATCCCAAATAATCTTCTCCAAGATAGATTATAATAAAACTGTCTAAAATCAAAGACAAAGAGAGAATTTAATTTTTTTTCAATTTTTTCAAAGTAATCTCTACCCCAATGTGGGGTTTGAAGTCATGACCCTGAAATCAAAAACTGCATGCTCAAACTGAGCCAGCCAGTGCCCAAAAAAGAGAGAATTTTATTTATGTTTGTAAGTACTTATTTACTTATTTAGAGAGAGAGTCGGGGGGGGGAGAAAGAGAGCGAGCGAGCAAGCGAGCAGGGAAGGGGCAGAGATAGGAGAGCTGTCAGCACAGAGCACAATGTGGAACTTGAACTGGCGAACCATGAAATCATGACCTGAGCCAAAATCAAGAGTCTTAATCAACTGAACCACTCAAGCGCCCCAAAGAGAGAATTTTAAAATCAACAAGAAGGGATGTCTGGCTGGTTCAGTTGGAAGAGTGTGCAACTCTTGATCTCAAGGTCTTGATCTCAGGGTCATGAGTTCAAGCCCCACATTGGGTGTAGAGATTACTTAATAAAACCTTAAAAAATAACAAATAAATAACATCAACAAGAAAAAAAGTTCTCTCATATAAGGAAACCTCCATGAGGTTATCAGTGGATATTTTAGCAGAAACCTTGCAAGCTAGGAGAGAATGGGATAATATAGTCAAAATGCTGAAAGAAAAAAGAAAAATGCCTACCAAGGATAGTTTACCCAGAAAAATTGTTGTTCAGAAATGAAGGTGAGGAAGACTTTCCCTAAGAAACAAAACCTAAGAAAATTCATCACCATTTGACCTGACTTACAAGAAATGAGGAAAAGAGTTTGTCAAGCTGAAATGAAAGAATACTAACTGGCAACATGAAAACATATGAAAATACACAACATACTGGTAAAGATAAACATATAATCAGATTCAGAATATTCTAATACTGTAATATAATGGTATTAACCACTTACCTCTAATATAAAAGTTAAAGAACAAAAGTACTAAAGCACTTAGCTGGCTCAGTCAGTACAGCATGTGACTCTTGATCTCGGGGTCATGACTTCAAGCCCCACATTGGGTGTGGAGCCTACTTAAAAAGAAAGTACTAAAATAGATATACTTACAATAATTTGTCAATAAATATACAACATAAAAATATGTAAACTGTGATATGAAAATATAAAATGTCAGGGAGAGGTTAAAAGGGTACATTTTGGGGGCGCCTGGGTGACTTAGTCGGTTAAGCGTCCGACTTTCGCTTAGGTCATGATCTCGCGGTTCGTGGGTTCGAGCCCTGTGTCGGGATCTGGGCTGACTGCCAGCTCAGAGCCTGGAGCCTATTTCGGAGTCTGTGTCTCCCTCTCTCTCTGACCCTCCCCTGCTCACGCTGTCTCTCTCTCTCTCCCCCCTAGAAATAAATTTAAAAAAAAAAAGGTACATTTTGTAAACAAAGTCAAAGTTATCAGCTTAAAAAAGACTTATATCCATAAGATGTTTCAAATCTGAAGGTAACCACAAAACAAAAAACCTATAGTAAATACACGTAAGATAAAGACATGGGAATCAAAGTATACCACTACAAAAAATCAACTCACACCACACACACACACAAAAAAAGTCAGCAAGAGTGGAAGAAGAGAAAAACTATATGACAACCAAAAAAATAGGGGTGTCTGGCCCTTGATCTTGATCCCGGGATTGCAAATTCAAGCCCCATTGGAGGGTAGAGTTTACTTAAGGAAAAAAAAAAAAGAGAGAGAGAGCCAGAAACAATTAACAAGATGTCCATTAACTGATGAATGGATCAAGAAGATGTGGTTTATGTATACAATGGAATATTACATGGCAATGAGAAAGGATGAAATCTGGCCATGTGTAGCAACATGAATGGAACTAGAGGGTGTTATACTGACCGAATAAGTCAGGCAGAGAGGGACAAATAACATGTTTGCACATATAGGTGGATTAGGAGGAAGTTAATGGAGGACAAAGCGGGAGAAGAAGGGGAAAAATGGTTGGGGAGAGGGAGGGAGGCAAATCATGAGAGACTCTTGAATGCTGAGAACTGAGGGCTGAGGGGGGCCGAGGGAGAGGGGAAGGGGGGTGATGGGCATGGAAGAGGGCACTTGTTGGGATGAGCACTGGGTGTTATATGTAAACCAACTTGACAATAAACTATTTAAGGAAAAAAGAAAGAAAGAAGGGGTAGAAGGAGCATACCTCATAATCATAAAAGCCATAAAAACTAACAACATCCTCAAAGGGAAAAAACTGAGAGCTTTCCCCCTAAAGTTAGGAACATAACAGGGATGTCCACTCTCACCACTGTTATTCAACATAGTACTGGAATTCTTAGCCTCAGCAATCAGACAACACAAAGAAATAAAAAGCATCCATATTGGCCAGAAGGAAGTCAAACTTTCACTCTTTGAAGATGACACAATACTCTATATGAAAAACACAAAAGATCCTGCCAAAAAAACTGCTAGAACTGATATATGAATTTAGCAAAGTTGCAAGATATAAAAATCAATGCACAGACATCAGTTGCATTTCTATACACAAATACTGAAGCAACAGAAAGGGAAATCAAGGAATCCATCGATTTACAATTGCACCAAAACCCATAAAATACCTAGGGATAAATAAACCTTACCAAAGAGGTAAAAAATTTATACACTGAAAACTATAGAAAGCTTATGAAAGAAATTGAAGACGCCACAAAAAAATGAAAAAAATATTCCATGCTCGTGGATTGGAAGAATGAACATTGTTAAAATGTTGAGACTACCCAAAGCAATCTACATAATTCAATGGAATCCCTATCAAACTAACTCCAACATTCTTCACAGAGCTAGAACAAACGATCCTTAAATTTGTATGGAACCACAAAAGAGCCTGAAGAGCCAAAGCAATGATGAAAAACAAAACCAAAGCTGGAGACATCACAATTCTGGACTTCAAGATGTATTACAAAGCTGTAATCATCAAGACAGTATGGTACTGGCACAAAAACAGACACTTAGATCAATGGAATAGAATAGAGAACCCAGAAATGGACCCACGAACGTATAACCAACTAATCTCTAACAAAGGAGAGAATATCCAGTGGAATAAACACAGTCTCTCTTCTTCAGCAAATGGTGTTGGGAAAACTAGAGAGCAACATGCAGAAAAATGAACCTGGACACTTTCTTACACCATACACAAAAATACGCTCAAAATTGATAAAAGACCTAAATGTAAGAAAGGAAGCCATCAAAATCCTAGAGGAGAAAACAGGCAACAACCTCTTTGACCTCGGTTGCAGCAACTTCTTAACTCAACATGTTTCCAGAGGCAAGAGAAACAAAAGCAAAAATGAACTGTTGGGACCTCATCAAAATAAAAAGCTTCTGCACAGCAAAGGAAACAATCAGCAAAACAAAAAGGCAACTGACAGAATGGGAGAAGATACTTGCAAATGATGTATCAGATAAAGGGTTAGTATCCAGAATCTATAAAGAACTTATCAAACTCAACACCCAAAAACAAATAATCCAGTGAAGAAATTGGCAAAAGACATGAATAGACACTATTCCAAAGAAGACATCCAGATGGCTAACAGACTCATGAAAAAATGCTCAACATCACTCATCATCAGGGAAATACAAATCAAAACCACAATAAGATACCACCTAACACCTGTCAGAATGGCTAAAATTAACAACTCATGCAATGACAAATGTTGATGAGGATGTAGAGAAAGGGGAACCCTTTCACCCTGCTGGTTGGAATGCAAACTGGTGCAGCCACTCTGGAAATCAGTATGGAGATTCCTCAAAAAAACTAAAAGTAGAACTACTCTACAACCCAGGAATAGCATTTCTAGGTATTTATCCAAAGGATACTGGTGTGCTGTCTCGAAGGGGTACATGCATCCCAATGTTTACAGCAGTGCTATCAACAATTGCCAAAATATGGAAAAAGCCCAAGTGTCCATTGACAGATGAATGGATAATATGGATAAAGATGATGTGGTACACACACACACACACACACACACACACACACACACAGGAATATTACTCAGCAATCAAAAAGAATGAATCTTGCCATTTGCAACAACATGGGTAGAACTAGAGAATATTATGCTAAGCGAAATGAGTCAGAGAAAGACAAATATCATGACTTCACTCATATGTAGAATTTAAGATGCAAAACAGATGACCATAAGGGAAGGGAAGGAAAAATAATATAGAAACAGGGAGGGGACAAAACTTAAGAGAATCTTAAATACAGAGAACAAACTGAGGGTTGTTGGAGGAGTTCTGGGTGGGGGGGATGGTTTAAATAGGCAAGGGGCATTAAGGAAGACACTTGTTGGGATGAGCACTGGGCGTTATATGTAGGGGATGAATCACTGGATTCTACTCCTTTTTTAAAAAATGTTTAAGTGAGAGAAGGAAAGAGAGAGAGAGAGGGAGGGAGAGCGGGAGGGAGGGAGCGCAAGCAGGGGAGGGTCAGAGAGAGAAACAGAGACACAGAATATGAAACAGGCTCCAGGCTCTGAGCTGTCAGCACAAAGCCCAACATGGGGTTTGAACTCACGGACTGTGAGATCTTGACCTGAGCTGAAGTCAGATGCTTAACCAACTGAGCCACCCAGGCGCATCTGATTCTACTCTTGAAATCATTACTGCATTATATACTAACTAACTTGGATGTAAATTTAAAAAACATTTTTTTAATTAAATTTTTAAAGGAGTACCTGGTTGGCTTAGTCCATAGAGTATGCAACTCTTGATCTCAAGGTTGTAAGTTCAAGCCCCATGTAGGGCATAAAGCTAACTTTAAAAATAAAAAAATAATAATAAATTTTTAATTAAAAACTTTAAACAGCAGACACAAACCAACGGAAACAGAATCAAGAACTCAGAAATAAACCCACATATATAATGCAACTCAAAATGGATACGGGAACAAAGAACACTCAATGAGTAAAGGACAGTCCCATCAGGGGTGCCTGGGTGGCTCACTTGGTTAAGCATCTGACTTCAGCTCAGGTTATGATCTCACGGTTCCTAGGTTCGAGCCCCGCGTCGGGCTCTGTGCTGGCAGCTAGCTTNCTTTTGACCAAAAAAAAAAAAGACAGTCTCATCATCAATAAATGGTAATAGTAAAACTGCATATCCACACACACACAAAAGAATGAAACTGCACCCCTATCTTAACCACTCACAAAAATTGACTTGAAGTGGATTAAAGACTTAAATGTAAGTCTCAAAACCATAAAACTCTTGGAAGAAAACACTGAAAAAGCCTATTGACATTGATCTAGTCAGTGATGATTTTTTGGATATGACACCAAAAGTGCAAGCAACAAAAGCGAAATATCAACACTGGGGCTATGTCAAACTAAAAGGTTTCTGCACAGCAAAAGAAACAATCAACAAAATGAAAAGGAAACCTGCAGAATGAAAGAAAATATTTGTAAACCATACAGCTAATGAGGGGTTGACCAAAAAAATAAAAAAACCCACAAAAAATAAAAAACCAATTTAAAAATGAGCAGATGCCTGGGCAGCTCAGTAGGGTGAGCATCTGACTTTGGCTCAGGTCATGATCTCGCACTGCAGTTTGTGAATTTAAGCCCCCAAATCGGGCTCGCTGCTATTAGCACAGAGCATGCTTTGGATCCTCTGTCCCCCTCTCTCTGCCCCTCCCCTGCTCATGTTCTCTTTCTCTCTCTCTCTCAAAAATAAACATTTTTTTAAATGAGCAGAAAACTTGAAAGACATTTTCCCGAAGAATACATACAAACAGCCAATAGCTAAGTGAAAAAGTGCTGAATGTCACACTAATCCTTAGGGAAATGCAAATCAAAACCATTATGAAATATCACCTCACACCTGTTAGAATAACTATTATCATAAAAACAAGAGATAACAAATGCTGGAAAGGGTGTAGAGAAAAGAGAATCCTAGTGCACAACTAGCAGGAATGTAAACTGGTGCAGCCACTATGGAAAAGAATATGGAGGTTCCTCAGAAAATTTTAAAAAAGGATCTCTATTAGATCCAGCAATCCCACTCAAAGAGGTATCTTGACTCCTATTTTCACTGCCACATCATTCACAAGCGCCAAGACATGGAACCAATCTAAGTGTCCAGTGATGGATGAATAAAGAAAATGTTGTATATACATACAAAGGAGTATTATTCAACCATAAAAAGAAGGAAATTCTCCTATTAGTGACAACATGGATGGACCTGGAAGGCATTATGCTAAGTGAAAAAAGTCAGACAGAGAAAGACAAACTGTATGATCTCATTTAAATGTGGAATCTAAAAACACCAAACTCATAGAAACAGAGAGTAGAATGGTGGTTGCCAAGAGTTAAGGATGAGGGAAATAGGGAGATGTTGATCAAAGGGTACAAACTTCCGGGGCACCTGGGTGGCTTAGTCGGTTAAGCGTCCGACTTTCGCTTAGGTCATGATCTCGCGGTTCGTGGGTTCGAGCCCCACGTCGGGCTCTGTGCTGACTGCCAGCTCAGAGCCTGGAGCCTGTTTCAGAGTCTGTGTCTCCCTCTCTCTCTGACCCTCCCCTGCTCACGCTGTCTCTCTCTCTCTCTCTCTCGAAATAAATAAAAAATATTAAAAAAAACAAAAAAACAAAAAAAAAAAGGGTACAAACTTCCAATTATAAGAGGAGTAATTTCCAGGGATCTAATGTACAGCATGTGATTATGGTTAACAGTACTATATTGTATACTTTACAGCTGCTACGACAGTAGAGGTTTAATGTGCTCACCATAGTAACAACAAAAAGGTAATTTTGTGAGGTGAAGGATATATTAACTGACTTTAGTGTGGTAAGCCTTTTGCAATACAGATGTATATCAAATCATCACACTTTACACATTAAATTTACAGAATGTTATATGTCAGTTTAGCTGGGGTGGGGAAGTTGGGATGAGGGGGATATCTGATGACTATGATGACCTCTCTTAGTGGAACAGTGGGGGCAGAATCCAGACTGGAGGGGGATGAGAATCAGAATTTGAACTGAATGTATGTAATTACCTCTACAGCTTCCCAAGTCCCACTAAAATCATTATTTTTAAATTATTTTTTAAATATTTTTTATTTATTTCTGAGAGAGAGAGAGAGACAGTGTAAGCAGGGGAGGGTCAGAGAGAGAGGGAGACACAGAATCTGAAGCAGGCTCCAGGCTCTGAGCTAGCTGTCAGCACAGAGCCCGACGCAGGGCTTGAACCCATGAACCACGAGATCATAACCTGAGCTGAAGTCGGACGCTTAACCGACTGAGCCACCCAGGCGACCCCCACTAAAATCATTATTAAGGTTTTAGAAAGACACCGGAATGTCTGGCTGGCTCAGTCGAAAGAGGGTACAATTCTTGATCTTGAGGTGGTTAGTTTGAGCCCCACACTGGGTTTACACCCAGTAAAAAAACAAATTTTAAAAAACTTTAATCTCTCAAAAAATAAATAAACTTAAAAAGAAATGGAGCACCTTAAAAAAAAAATGGGTGACTCAGGCCAATAAGTGACTGACTCTTCATTTCACCTCGGGTCATGATCTCACAGTTTTTGAGATGGAGCCCCCCATCGGGCTCTGTACTGACAGCACAGAACCTGCTTGGGATTCTCTCTCTCTCTGCCCTTCCCTTGCTCACATTCTTTCTCTCTCTCAAAAAAAAATTATTTTTGGGGCACCTGGGTGGCTCAGTTGGTTAAGTGTCCGACTTCGGCTCAGGTCATGATCTCATGGTTCGTGGGTTGGAGCCCCACATCGGGCTCTGTGCTGACTGCCAGCTCAGAGCCTGGAGCCTGTTTCAGATTCTATACCTCCCTGTACTCTGTCTCTCTCTCTCTCAGAAATAAATAAAACATTAAAACTTTTTAAAAAATATTTAATTGAAAAATTTTAAATTAATTAATTAACAGGGGCACCTGGATGGCTCAGTCAGTTAGGCATCTAAGTTCTGATTTCAACTCAGGTCCTGATTTCAGATCTTACAAACTGTGACATCCAGCCCCCACTTGGGATTCTCTCTCTCCCTCCCTCTCTGCCTCTCCTCTGCTTGCAGGCACATGCACTCTCTCTCTCAAAATATATAAGATAATAAATAAATAAAGCACTAAATAAGGTTTTTTTCATAAAAGAAGTAATAATAGGTGGGGTGCCTGGCTGGCTCAGAGGGTGGTAGAACATGTGACTCTTAATTTTGGGGTCATGAGTTCAAGCTCCATGTTGGACATAGAGTTCACTTAAAAAAAGAAAAGAAAAAAAAGGAGAAGAAACAATAGCCCATTTACATCCTAACATGTGATTATAAATATTATTGATTCTCAGGGCTCCCAGGTGGCTCAGTCAGTTAAACATCCAACTTCAGCTCAGGTCATGATCTCATGGTTTCTGAGTTTGAGCCCTGTGTCAGGATCTATGCTGACAGCTCAGAGCCTGGAGACTGCTTCATATTCTGTGTCTACCTCTCTCTGCCCCTCCCCTGTTCATATGCATGCTCTCTCTCTCTCTCCCTAAAATAAATAAAAACTTAAAAATTTTTAAAAAATATTACCAGTTCTCAAAATAATCCAATAAAGTATATCAGTATTTTAGAGGAAGAACTCAAGGTATTAGAGACCCTAAGAAACTTGGAACTAGCACACGGCTAATAAACTGACAAAAGCCATAATTAAGTTCAGCTCTAACTCCATGTTTATACAACTTGTATAGAATACGTTGTTGCCTTCCTTCATTTAACCTTAGTTTAATGCCTAAAATTAGCTTAATTACATTTCTTACAATATATTTTTTCAGGATCTACTAGATGGGCTTAAGAAGCTGTTATCAGGAGGTTCGTGGCAAGATGGTGGAGAAGTAGGGAGTTCAGTACCTCCTGCCTGCATCTTTCAAACAAAGAAGGGCTGAAGCCAAAGGACTCTGAACCACAAGAGTCTGGGAGGAAAAGAGACGAAGGCCACTAAAAAGACAGCTTCATAGGGCTACCTCAAGAAACAATCCAAAGTACACATGGTAGAAAGTCCCAAATATCACTACGAGTCAGGAAATAAAATAACCAAAGTCTCAACAAGAGAGACCAAGAGACACCATTAAAAGAACACTTCCTGAACAGGCAGGCCCTGGACAGTCAATGAGCCTCCTTTAACAGAGCAATACTTGCAGGTTCAGAGCACATAACAAGCTTTTAAAACTGACAAGAGACAGAGAGCTAGCCAAAATGAGGAAACGGAAAAACTCTCCTCTAAAGAAATTCCAGGAAGAAGTGACAGCTAAAGAATTGGTCAAGACAGATATAAGCAACATAACTGCACAAGAATTTAGAACAACAGTCATAAAACTAATTGCTAGGATTGAAAAAGGCATGTAAGACATCAGAGAAGCTATTGCTACAAAGAATATGGACCTTAAAAATAGTTGTGATGAATTAAAAAATGTTAGAAATGAGGTGCATAATAAAATGGAGGTGGCCACTGCACAGATTGAAGAGGCAGAGAGAATAATAGGTGAATTAGAAGACACAATTATAGAAAAAGAGGAAGCCAAGGAAAAGAGAGAGAAACTGATCTAGGAGCATGAAAGGAGAATTCGAGAACTGAGTGATACAATCAAACAGAACAATATCCGTGTCATAGGAATTCCAGAAGAGGAATAGAGAGAGAAAGGGACTGAAGGGGTACTTAAATTGTAGCTGAGAACTTCCCCAATCTGGGGAAGGAAACAGACACTAAAATCCAAGAGGCACAGAGAACTCCCTTCAGACGTAACTTGAATCCATCTTCTGCACGACATATCATAGTGAAACTGGCAAAATATAAGGACAAAGAGAGAATTCTGAAAGCAGCTAGGGATAAAATGGCCCTAACATACAAAGGGAGACATATCAGGGTAGTTACAGACCTATCAACTGAAATTTGGCAGGCCAGAAAGGAATGGTAGGAAATCTTCAATGTGATGAACAGAAAAAATATGCAGCCAAGAATCCCTTATCCGGCAAGCCTGTCATTCAGAATAGGAGGAGAGATAAAGGTGTTCTCAAATAAACAAAAATTGAAGGAATTCATCACCACTAAGCCAGCCCTACAAGAAATCCTAAGGGGGACTCCATGAGGTAAATGTTGCAAGGAACACAAGGTACCAGAGACACCACTACAAGTATGAATCCTACAGAAAATACAATGACTCTAAACCCATATTTTTCAATAATAACACTGAATGTAAATGGACTAACTGCTCCAATCAAAAGACACAGGTTATCAGAATGGATAAAAAAACCAAAATTCATCTATATCTATTTGCTATCTACAAGAGACTCATTTTAAACCTGAGGACACCTTCAGATTGAAAGTGAGGGGATAGAAAAATATCTATCATGCTACTGGAAGTCAAAAGAAAGCCGGAGTAGCCATACTTGTATCAGACAAACTGGACCTTAAAGGCAGTAACAAGGGATGAAGAAGGCATTGTATAATAATTACAGGGTCTATTCATCAGGAAGAGCTGACAATTATAAATGTCTACGCACCGAATTCAGGAGCACCCAAATACATAAAACAATCAAAAGCAGAAACAATCTTATTGATAAGAATGTGCTAATTGCAGGGGACTTTAATACTCCACTTACAGCAACAGACAGATCAACTAGACAGAAAATTACTAAAGAAACAATGGACCTGAATGACACATTGAGCCAGATGGATCTGACAGATATATTTAGAACTCTACAGCCTGAGGCCATGGAATTCACTTTCTTCTCAAGTGCGCATGGCACATTCTCCAAGACAGATCACATACTGGGTCATAAAGCAGCTCTCAATAAACATAAAAGAATTGAGATCATACCATGCACACTTTCAGATCACAATGCTATGAAACTTGATATCAATCACAGGAAAAAGTCTCGAATACCTCCAAAAAAATGGAGGTTAAAGAACACCCTACTAAAGAACGAATGGGCCAATCAGGCAATTAGAGAAGAAATTTAAAAATATATGCAAACAAATGAAAATGAAAATACAACAATCCAAACTCTTTGGGATGCAGCAAAGACAGTCTTAAGAGGAAAGTACATTGCACTCCAGGCCTATTTCAAGAAACTAGGAAAAGCACAAATACAAAATCTAACAGCACACCTAAAGGAAATAGAAGTAGAGCAGCAAGAGCACCCCAAGCCCAGCAGAAGAAGAGAAATAATAAAGATCAGGGCAGAAATAAACAATATAGAATCCAAAGAAACAGTTGAACAGATCAATGAAACCAAGAGTTGGTTTTTTGAAAAAATAAACAAAATTGACAAATCTCTAGCCAGGCTTTTCAAAAAGAAAAGAGAGAGGACCCAAAAAGACAAAATCATGAATAAAAATGGACTTATTACAACCAATCCCTCAGAAATACAAGTAATTATCAGGGAATACTATGAAAAATTATATGCCAACAAACTGGACAACCTAGAAGAAATGGACAAATTCCTAAACACATACACTACCAAAACTCAAACAAGAAGAGATAGAAAATCTGAAGAGACCCATAACTAGTGAAGAAATTGAATCAGTTATCAAAAATCTCCCAACAAATAAGAGCCCTGGACCTGATGGCTTCCCTGGGGAATTCTACCAGACATTTAAAACAGAGTTAATACCTATTCTTCTCAAGCTATTCTAAAAATAGAAATGGAAGGAAAACTTTCAGACTCATTCACTGAGGCCAGTATCACTTTGATTCCCAAACCAGACAAAGACCCAGCAAAAAAAGGGAACTACAAGCCAATATCCTTGATGAATACAGATGCAAAAATCCTCACCAAGGTACTAGCAAATTGAATTCAACAGCATATAAAAAGAATTATCCACCATGATCAAGTGGGATTCATTCCCGGGTTACAGGGCTGGTTCAATATTCACAAATCAATCAATGTGATACATCATATTAACAAAAGAAAAGATAAAAACCATATGATCCTATTGATAGATGCAGAAAAAGCATTTGACAAAACACAGCATCCTTTCTTAAAAAGGCCCTCGAGAAAGTCGGGATAGAAGGAACATATATAAACATCATAAAACCCATTTATGAAAAGCCCACAGATAATATCATCCTTAATGGGGAAAACCTGAGAGCTTTCCCCGAGAACAGGAACACGACAGGGATGTCCACTCTCACCACTGCTAGAAGTCCTAGCTTCAGCAATCAGACAACAAAAGGAAATAAAAGGCATCAGAATTGGCAAAGCTGAAGTCGAACTTTCACTTTTCGCAGATGACAGGATTCTCTACATGAAAAACCCTACAGACTCCACCAGAAGCCTACTAGAACTGATCCATGGATTCAGCAAAGTCGCAGGGTACAAAATCGATGTACAGAAATCGGTTGCATTTTTATATACCAATAATGAAGCAACAGAAAGAGAAATCAAGAAACTGATCCCATTCACAATTGCACAAAAACCATAAAATACCTAGGAATAAACTAACAAAAGATATGAGATCTGTATGATAAAAACTATAGAAAACTTATGAAGGAAATTGAAGAAGACACAAAGAAATGGAAACACATTCCATGCTCATGAATTGGAAAAATAAATATTGTTAAAATGTCATTACTACCCAAAGTAATCTACATATTCAATGTAATCCCAATCAAAATTGCACCAGCATTCTTCTCAAAGCTACAACAAATTATCCTAAAATTTGAATGGAACCTCAAAAGACCCCGAATAGCCAAAGTAATATTGAAGAAGAAAACCAAAACGGGAAGCAGCACCATCCCAGACTTTAGCCTCTACTACAAAGCTGTAATCATCAAAACAGTATGGTATTGGCAAAAAAACAGACATATAGACCAATGGAATAGAACAGAGAACTAAGAATTAGACCCACAAATGTACTGCCAATTAATCTTTGAGAAGCAGGAAAGAGTATCCAATGGAAAAAAAATAGCCTCTTTAAGAGATGGTGCTGGGAGAACTGGACAGCAACATGCAGAAGAATGAAACTAGATAATTTTCTCACACCATATACCAAAATAAACTCAAAATAGAGAAAGGACCTGAATGTGAGACAAGAAACCATCAAAATCCTAGAGGAGAAAGCCGGAAATAACATCCTTGACCTCAACTGCAGCAATGTCTTATTTGATACATCCCCAAAGGCAAGGGAATCAAGAGCAAAAATGAACTATCGGGACCTCATCAAGATTAAAAGCTTCTGCACGGCAAAGGAAACAATCAATAAAACTAATAGGCAACCGATGGACTGGGAAAAGATACTTGCAAATGACATATCAGATAAAGGGCTAGTATCCAAAATCTATAAGGAACTCACCAAACTCCACACCTGAAAAACAAATAATCCAGTGAAGAAATGGGCAGAATATATGAACAGACACTTCTCCAAAGAGGACATCCATATGGCCAACAGACACATGAAATGCTCAGCGTCCCTCCTCATCAGGGAAATACAAATCAAAACCACACTGAGATACCACCTCACGCTGGTCAGAGTGGCAAAAATGAACAAATCAGGAGACTACAGACGAGGATGGGGCGAGGGTGTGGAGAAACGGGCACCCTCCTACACTGTTGGTGGGAATATAAACTGGTGCAGCTCCTCTGGAAAACAGTGTGGAGGTTCCTCAAAAAACAAACAAAAGAACTCCCCTAGCAATAGGACTGCTAGGAATTTATCCAAGGGATACAGAAGTGCTGATACATAGGAACACATATACCCCAATGTTCATAGCAGCACTTTCAACAATAGCCAAATCATGGAAACAGCCTAAATGTCCATCAACTGATGAATGGATCAAGAAGATGTGGTTTACATATACAATGGAATACTACATGGCAATGAGAAAGAATGAAATCTGGCCATGTGTAGCAACATGGATAGAATTCGAGAGTGTTATGATAAGTGAAATAAATCAGGCAGAGAAGGACAGATACCATATGTTTTCAGTCATATGTGAAACAGGAGAAACTTAACAGAGTACCATGGGGAAGGGGAAGGAGAAAAAAAACAGATTAGGAGAGGGAGGGAGGCAAACCTTAAGAGACTCTTAAATACTGAGAACTGAGGGTTGAGGGGGTTGGGGGAGAGGGGAAAAGAGGTGATGGGCATGAAGGAGGGCACTTGTTGGAATGAGCACTGGGTGTTATATGGAAACCAACTTGACAATAAACAAACAAAAAATAAAATAAAACTTAAAAAAAAAAAAAAAAAAGAAGCTGTTATCAGGAGGTGCCTGGGTGGCTCAGTCAGTTAAACATCCGACTTTGGCTCAGATCATGATCTCACAGTTTGTGGGTTCAAGACCCACATCAGCCTCTGTGCTGACAGCTCAGAGCCTGGAGCCTGCTTCAGATTCTGGGTCTCCCTCTCTCTCTTTTCCTCACCCCCGTTGTGTTCTATCAAAAATAAATAAACATTAGAAAAAAAAATTTTAATTAGAAAAAAAAAGAAGCTGTTACCAGGTGTTTTGGGAGATAATAAACTGAATGATGGGGCATGATAAACTGAATGACACCATATCTATGTTTACAGAGTTTACACTCCAGCAATGAAAATAAGAGAATAACCTAAATGATTCCAAAACAACACAAAATTATATAAATTACCATGTATGAAATATAAAATATTATAGAGGCTCAGAAAAAAAGTCCTCTTTGGGGGTGGGAGGTAGAGGGATTAGGAGAAGCTTTATTGAAGAGCTGAACTTTTCAGCTGAACTTAAAGGGATCGATAGGGTGTTTTTTTTTTAATTTTTTAATGTTTTATTTATTTCTGAGAGAGGGAGAGAGAAAGAGAGAGCATGAGTAGGAGAGGGTCACAGAGAGAGGGAGATACAGAATCTGAAACAGGCTCCAGGCTCTGAGCTGTCAGCACAGAGCCCGATGTGGGGCTTGAACCCACAAACCATGACATCATGACCTGAGCTGAAGTCAGACGCTCAACCAACTGAGCCACCCAGGCGCCGCATTTATTCATTTATTTTTTAAATGGGTTTTATTTATTTCTAGGAGAGAGCAAGAGAGACAGCGTGAGCAGGGGAGGGTCAGAGAGAGAGGGAGATACAGACTCTGAAATAGGCTCCAGGCTCTGAGCTGGCAGTCAGCACAGAGCCCGACACGGGGCCCAAACCCACGAACTGCGAGATCACGAACTGCGAGATCACGAACTGCGAGATCACGAACTGCGAGATCATGACCTAAGCGGAAAGTCTCGGGCGCTTAACCAACTAAGCCACCCAGGCGCCCCCCAGGCGCCCCATTTAAAAGTCAGTTTTAACTCAGAGCTACTGAACAGCCTCAATCATGCTGTAGCCCCAGGGCCTAGCACACTGGAGCAGTTTAATGAATGCGGGCGGACTCAACAAATGAACAGAAAGGCCATTCCAAAATTAAGGGACAACAACAACAAAGGATCAGAGGCTGAATGCATGAGGCACAACAAAAATAAAAGGATCACAGGGAAGAAGGAACACAAATAGGCACATATGTATTTAGAAAATAAGAATCAAGTACTTTGCCATGATCCTTTTTACATTTTAGCTCCCATATATCCCATCTTTAAGAAAATTCTCTCAATATCACCCCATCCTCTTTCTGCCTTTATCTCATTTCTCTGTTCCTTATCTTTTTAAAATACAACTTCACTGACATATAATTTATATATCATGTAATCAGCCACCTAAAGTATAAATTCAATGGTATTTAGATCACTTAAGCAACCACTACCACAATCAATTTTAGAACATTTTCATTACCCCAAAAAAACCCCAATACCCAATACTAGTCACTCCCCATTTACCCCCAACCATCACCCTCTCCCCCAGACCTAGGCAGCCACTAATCTGCCTTCTGTCTCCATAGATTTTCCTATCTAGACATTTCATATAAATAAATGGAAGCATAAAATATGTGTGCTTTCTTGAGTGGCATCTTTGTTCTAGCATAGTATTTTTCAAGGTTCATCCATTTTGTAGAATGTATCAGTACCCTATTCCTTCTGACTGATGAATAAAATTCCCAAACACTCCACTGTAGGGGTATATACAACATTTTATTTATCTGCTCATCAGTTGGTGATACTTGGCTTGCTTCTACCTTTTGGCTATTATGAATAATATTGCTATGAACACTGGTGTATAGTTTTTGTGTGGACATGTTTTAATTTCTCTTGGGTATATACCTAGGAGTATGCTGAACCTCTTAAGGAACCACCAAATCCTTTACCAAAAAAGTTGCACCATTTTTTTTACATTCCCACACGCAGTGTATCAAGAGTCTAATACTCAACATTATTAGCTGTTTTTTTTAATTACAGCCATCCTAGTGGACATGAAGTAGTATCTCACTCATTGTGGTTTTGATTTGCATTTCTTGATAGCTAATGATGCTGAGCACCTTTTTCATGGCTATTTGTAGATCTCTAAAGAAATTTCTATTCATATCTTTTGCCCATTTTTTAATTGGGTTCTGCTCTCCATCTCAAAGTTCTTAAACAATTAATCTATACATAGCACCTATACTACATTACCTTCTTACAATTATCAACCCACTCCAACCTTTCTTTTGCTCCCTACTCTGAAACTGCTTGTCAAAATTACTAACCACCTCTGCAGTGACAAAAATCAATGGCTAATCTTCAGTCCTCATCTTCCAGGATAAAACTTTATGGTTTGCACAACTGTATTTTAATTCCTTCTGACCTCTTATGGTCATCTATATTTTATGACATCCTGTTTCTTGTATTTTTATGTCTTACTGCATATTTTCTTATGGAATTAAAAATATATATATTATATATATATAAAGGGTATATCCAGAGAACTGCAGATAAAACAACTGACTGGGTGGGGCAGAGTGAAGGTAGTGCGGAATCAGGGGACTAGGTGGGGAAGATAAGAAAAGGCTGGATAAATAGTGGGTGTTGGGCTAGGGATCTGGACTTTGTTTAGCACGTAATATATGGCCATTAAAGGTTTTTATACAAGAAATGCTCAGCACTAGACCGGTGGTATGTTGAAAGACTATATTAGCAGTAAGTATAAAGTTATTTGGGGGGCATGGGTAGGGGGTGGAGAAACAGGAGGCAAGGAGATCATGTGGGATACTTATTACTGTAGAAAAGACAATCAGTACTGAGTGCATAAATTAGTGTAGTAGTGCTCAAAATGTAAAGGAGGAATCAACGGAGAGACATTACAACTAAACTTTAACTGAGTCAACTTTATTACCAAAACCGAATAGCCACCTCCAGACAAGAGATGTTAGACCTAAACATTCTTAATCCTCAGTTCTACTAAGTTTGATTTGAAGGAAACTAACTGAATATGAAGTAAACACATAAAATTATCTTTCCCTGTTATAAATACAAACATTTATAGCACTGCTTCTCTCCTAAGCAAACACTTAAAAATTTCATGTAACTCATGCTTTTCAAACAGTGAATATCTGACAATGCCCAGCAGTCCGTTCTACTCTCATCATTGCTTCCAACCCCCTCACCGATCTTCAATTAAGATCAAGAGGAAATAAAAATTTATGCAAAATAGGCTGGGGAAGGCAAGTTATCCCAAGTTAAACACAATCTCTTTTCTTTTTTTTCCACAGGAAATAGTTGTTGATGCTCTGAGGAGTTAAATTATAATAACACATGCCAGTAAGATGATGTCAGGGAAGGCGTGGTTAGGCCCTTTACAAGTCTGAGATTCCTTCAGTTCCAAACATTGCCTCTTTCAATTTTACCTATACTCAAATCTCTCTACTGAGGCTACTCTTTCTGACACTGAAGAAAAGAGTTGAGATCCTAGAAGTCTGATCTTTTTACTTAAAATTTTTTTAATGAACTAAAGAGTAAGTGAAGGCCATTAAAACAGCTGTTTTTACAACATGTACTACCTTGTTTTGTAGAATCAGTCTTTGAAATCCACATTCCCCCCTTCTGTGACTATTTTAATTCCAGAGAAAAGAATGAATATTCAACACTACATCTTGAGAAAGAATCTGCCTTTATTAGGAATTATACGTTCCTTGACTATATTCCTATATTTACCACAGCCAAAAAAGAATAAGAAAACTGTCATAGACTCCTCGGGTAACAAAAACCCTGACAAGTGAAGTACATGAGTATGTTTCAAAATAAAACAAGCCTACTTGTTAAAGTCAAGTAAATAAAACTGATACACTTTCAAGCAAGTCACAACACTGGGTAAAAATAGCTTTTCTGAGCTCACTAGCAATTATTTTTTACTCTACAAACTAGAAGTAATGACTACAGTAAATTATGATGTAAAAATACCCTTAAAGAAAGCAGATCTCTATAAATCTATTATATCTAGATTTTTGTATAACATGATGGACAATAAAAGCAGATATTTATAATTTGTATTTTTCAAAAGTTTAAACTTTGATTGTTCTTTATTCCAGTTTTTAAAAACATTTTGGACCAGTCCAAGAACTTTATTATATAGACTTTATCTACCTGAGAAACTGAGCTCTTAATAGAAATGGCAAATAAGCCAATGTCAAAATTAAAACTTTATCTTGTCACAGAAAAGCCTGGTAGGATACATACACCAAATTGCTACCAGTTATTTTCCTTGAGGGGTGGGATTTGGGTAAGGAACTTCAGGTTAATAAAATAACTTTTTATTTTATATACCTCTTTATGCTTAACTTTTTTTAATGGGCAGGTCTTAAATTTATTACTAAAAACAAAAGTTATGGGTATAAAAATTTACAAATTACATAAAAAAATCCATCCAAACATTCTTCCTAAAAGAGAAATGAACACAAAGACAAAGAGCAACGTAGTAATGTTTTAAATATACCCAATATTCACCAACCGACATATTTACACAAGGAGTCCTATACATTGCCACAAAGTGAGGTCACCATAAACAGGCGTATAAAACCCCAAAGAATTCTTTTGGGTTTTTTTTAATTTGAGGAAATAAGAAAGAGAGAGAGAGAGAAACCCATGTGTGAGCAGGATAGAGGGACAAGAGGGACAGAGGAAGGGAGAGAGAGGGAGAGAGAATGAATCCCAAGCAGGCAACAAGTTCAGTGCAGAGCCTGACGCGGGGCTCAATCCCACAACCCTGGAATCATGACCTGAGCCAAAAATCAAGAGTCAGATGCTCAACCGAGTCACCCAGGTGCCCCAAGAACCAAAAGAATTCTTGACGAATACAAAAGTATCTAACCATGTTTCCTGAATTGTTTCTCAAGCCTTTTAAGTTATAAGAGATATGATATTTGAATCCAAGTCCATAATTATGCCTCTTTGTCCCTTATGCCACCCTAGATTTAAAAGCTGGTTAAATGTTTCCTGTACTACAAGGTGGAAAGGGAGTGAAGAGAGCTAATTTAGAGAGCATCAAATACATGAAACCCCTAAGAGGAAAAAAAAACCTAACTTCTGGAATTCATTTTACTTTACTTTAATGGGTCTGGGTAACCTGAGAGACTTGGAGAGAAAAAAAATTAAAAAGGAAAGTTTCATATAGTATTATATGAATTTGGAAAGGAATAAAAACAGATGTAATGTCCTTCTATCAAAATTATATATTCATGGAGCACCTGGCTGGCTCAGTTGGAAAAGCATTAACTCTTGATCCTGGGGTCATGGGTTCAAGCCCCATGTTGGGTATAGAGATTACTTAAATAAAACTTATTTTTTCTTTTTAGTTTATTTTGAGAAAGAGAGAGAGAGAGAGCAAGAGCAGGGGACAGGCAGAAAGAGAGGGAGAGAGAGAATCCCAAGCAGGCTCCTTGCTGTCAGTGCAGAGCTCCACGCGGGGCTCAAACTCATGAACCATGAGATCATGACCTGAGAGGAAACCGAGAGTCAGATCTTAACCTAAGCACCCCAAAACTTTTTTTAAAAATCGTATATTAATATGTGTATTTCTATTACTGATAACAAATGTATATTGACCCATCTTTCTTAAGGATATAAACCAGAATGAATGCCATTACAAACGGATTCTAAGTGTTTTGGGTCTAAACATTTACCGACTGCCTTGATCAGACACTTTACTATAGTAGCATCTTTAGTTATACGAAAGCAGCAGGAATCTTTCCTGCACTCTCTAACACTCCATCAGGTGGGCAAAAGATCCCTACATATCTATGTCATCTTTTTTCTTCAAAGAACAGCTACAATGCCAAGAGGAAAGCTACAGGGTCTTTCTCCTACAGCATGAAGTTCCTCCTGATCAGCACTGTGCGCCTTGAAATGCCAAGAAACTGCCAAGGATACTCCCTGGTAAATATGGACATGACTATCTACCTCTCATTAGACTGCCCATGTGCCCAAGCACAGCACAATTCTCTGGCAACTCTGAGTTAATTAAAAAACAAAAACAAAAACAAAAAAACCTCCAAGGATCCTTGCTGGGCCTGGCTATCAGCAGAGGTCCAAGCAGCAGCTCAGCAGCAGAACCCAAAGAATCACAGAGCTTTCTGCCTTAATCCCAAGGTATGTCTTCTCTTAACACTCCTTCCCTATGGCTAGGTGGGACAGAGTCTCTAGTCTGGAAGAGTGTACTCCATTCTTGATGAAGCTGTTGTGATTATATTTCCCCCACCTGATAATCCTGGTTGAGTGGGTAGAAAGGAAGGTTGGGAGGGAGAAGGAAAAACATTTATTCAAAAAGATAAAAATAATCTCAGAGAGAGTGAGCAGGGGACCAGGGTTTGAGATGACATTATTATTCCAGTGGAGACTGGGTATATCAGCAGGAAGTCAAACTAACTTCATTTCACAAAGATACAAACTTGCAACCTTGATTTGTTTTTAATTCCCCTGCCTTCTCAGGCCTCATACACAGGGACTATAAATTGCTGGAACTTCAAAACCAGGTGAGAAAAGATGCAGAAAGAAGTGTGGAAAAGGGAGAGGCACTGAGTGGAGACAGGAATTCCGTTCCCTTCTTAAGAAGAATGTTAAAGCCAAGGGCACTCCCGGATCCCCAGGAAAGGAAGTAGCTGGATTCCAAAAAGGCACTTTTCCCTACCTTCTTGTTGTTCTTGTTATAGCCAAAAGTCGAAATCCCAGGCCTGGAAGTCACTGATAGCAGCATTTTCTCTTTAATGTAAGGGAGCTGAGAGAGAGAAGAGGGAGAGGGAAAAGGAGGGGGAAGAGAGGGGGAAAGAGAAAATGAGAGGGAAAAGGGAGGGGGAGGAGAAAGGGGGAGAAAAGGAGCAAGAGGGAGAGGGATGGGGGGGCGGTAGAGAATGAGCTGGGGCTGCTTGTTTACGTCACTGAGAGAAGTTAACCAAGAGTCTGAATGAGGCACTTCCACTGGGTCCTAATGCCCAAGATGTTATTTATTATTTTTTTTTCCACAGTCTTAGTAGTTAAAGCAAAAGAAAAGTTCTTAGGTCTACCCCTTTCAACTCCATCCCTTCTCCCATATGAACAAGTTCTGTTTCCCCTGAAAAGACACTGAGGACTTTTTCCCCCTTAGAAATATAAGATTTAGAAAAAGCTTTCAAGTTTGACTTTATTTTTTTTAATGTTTTATTTATTTTTGAGAGAGAGAGAGAGACAGCATGAGCAGGGGAGGGTCAGAGAGAGAGGGAGACACAGAATCCAAAACAGGTTCCAGGCTGTGAGCTAGCTGTCAGCACAGAGTCCAACACGGGGCTCGAACCCACAGTGAGATCATGACCTGAGCCGAAGCCTGACACTTAACCAACTGAGCCACCCAGGCACCCCTCAAGTTTGATTTTAAAGAGGCCACTGGGATACACTGCCTCAGAGAACACGTGAAGACAAGTCCACTGAGAAAGAATACTTGAGGGGCGCCTGGGTGGCTCAGTCGGTTAAGCGTCCAGCTTCCAGCTTCGGCTCAGGTCACGATCTCGCGGTTCATGGGTCTGAACCCCGCATCGGGCTCTGTGCTGACAGCTAGCTCAGAGCCTGGAGCCTGCTTCCTATTCTGTCTCTCTCTCTCTCTCTCTCTCCCTCGGATCCTCCGCTGCTCATGCTGTCTCTCTCTCTCTCAAAAATAAATAAAACATAAAAAAAAAAAGAATACTTGAGATGAGCGCACGATTTTTCCCACACTTTATACTTATAGTGATCATAATGCACAAAGAACAAACAGAAGAGCTCACCAAAGATCAGAGACAGACTGGGAAATAACTAGTTTCAGATCCTTGGGTAGTTCTATTCCTCTTGAGTCATGCTGGTGGGCTGATTCCTCTCACCCCTTTTCACATTCCCCCAGGCATGATTTCATACTTAAGAAGGACTTATCAAACTGAACTATGCCATGAAACTTGGTGCCTAGTGATTTCTTTGCTTTCCCCCCAGCTTTACTGAGATAAAATTGCCTACCTAGCAGTTCTTCAACAACTGTAAGCTATCTTGTTTGATTCTTTATCCCACCATTTTTTAGTCTTCAAGGTCCATGAAGCTGAAACAGTTAAGAGTTACTCACCAAACCTGGAATTTATGCCCAAACTAAAGTTCACAGAGTTGGGATGTTTGCTTCAAGTTGTCTCTGAGCTGTAGAGCTGTAGGGAAAAAATAACTATAAAAAACATATGCTTTACAGAGAAGACAAACACAAAGTTCTCAGGGAAGAAGAACCTAACACAATTGAGACAACACTCACCTCTAACAGTTCCAAAGTAATGTCCTGTGGAAATAGCTTAATAATATGTAGGAAACCAAAAATTCAAGAATGACACCCAGTAATTCCTACCAATCCAAATGGAACAGGAATACAGAATTAAAGCCTTAAAATCCCTTCTTCAGGTCACCTTGTGCCATCACAGATGCTCTCTTAAATTAACCCTATCTGCTTTGCCACAACAAACATTAAGCTCAAACCCTTTCTTAAATGAAGTCCCAGTAGTCTCTATTCCAGTTTTCCTGTCACCTTTTTGCTATGATAATGGGACCGACTGTACTAACATTCTACAAAAAAATACACACATACCACATACCACCCCCAAGCTCTAACTTTCATTTCCAATAGGACAGGAAGTGCCTGCTCAGCTCAAGGGACACAGGAAGGGTGGGAACAGCCTCAGTGTGGGAACTGCAACCGAGATTGGAAGAACAGAGGCCAAATGCAATAAATAAATTACTATAGGTATCTCTCAGCACTACCATATATGTTTTTAAGTCCCTTTTCTTTCCTCACAGATTTTCATTCATTATATGCCAAGTTATCCATGCCATTTAAACCCTTAGTTGATGTCTTCTCCCTTAATCTAACAATGTGGCACAAAAACCTTAATCTTTAAGGCCTGATTTATAATACCAGTCAACCTAATTTAATTTTTTAAAAATCTCTAACATTCTTAGGGCTCCTCGGTTGCTCAGTTAAGTGTCTGACTCTTGATTTCGCCTTGTGTGGGTTCAAACCCCACAACAAGCCCCACATCTGGCTCTGTGTTGAGAGCCACACACTGCCTGCTTGGGATTCTCTCTCCCCCTCTCTCTGCCCCTCCCCAGCTCACACATATATGGGTGCATGCTCTCTCAAAATAAATAAACATTTAAAAAATCCTAACATTCTCAATGTATTGTTTTCCTACTGCATTCATTAATACTCAGCGATATTTCAGAATTTAAAATAGTTAAAACCATGAGTTTTAGAGACAGGTAGACATGAGTTCAAATGCTGACACCTCTGTTAGTTTACTTATGTGACCTTATGCCAGGGTATTTAACATCTCTAATTCACTCATTTGCAAAATGGAAAAAATACCTACTTCATTAGCCTTTGGAATCAAATCTAAGCTCTAGTTCAGTCCTGTCATTTACAGACACTGAAAATAACCTCACATGTCATTTACAGACACTAAAAATAACCTCATATATCTGAATTTTTTCTCATCTATAAAATAGAGTAAATAGTAACTACTTCCTAAAATTATCATGAAATGAAATACAGCAATACATAATAAGCCCCTTAGGAAGGTCCCTGGCACTTGGTAAACACTCAATAGATATTAGCTCCTTTATAATTAATTACTCTGTTATCTCCCAGCATGTATCCCTCTGGATATTGTATAACCCAGATTTGATAATCTGAAGCAAATACTTCCAAAAACTTGTATCTTAATTACATTCAAAAGATTATACTAGGACTAGGCAGGCTAAACTTTATAACTGGAAATACGAGGTAAGAAATTTCAGGAATCACCCATCCAATTTCATTTCCCTCCTTTTATAAGCAAACAGTCTGATCATTCAGAAATTATTTTCTTTTTTTTTTATAGTTTTTATTTTTGAGAGAGAGAGAGACAGAGCATGAGTGAGGGAGGGGCTGAGAGAGAGAAGGAGAGACAGAATCTGAAACAGGCTCCAGGCTCTGAGCTGCCAGCACAGAACCTGATGTGAGGCTCAAACCCACGAACTGCGAGATCATGACCGGAGCCCAAGTCGGACGCTTAACTGACTGAGCCACCCAAGCACTCCCAGAAATTATTTTCTTAAGCACCTGGGTGGCTCTGTTGGTTAAGTGTCCGACTCCTGATTCAGCTCAGTTCATGATCTCACAGTTTGTGGGATCAAGCCCTGCATCAGGCTCTGCGCTGGCAGTGTGCAGCTTGCTTGGGATTCTCTCTCTCCCTCTCTCTGCCCTTCCCCCAGTCATACTTGCTCTCTCTCAAAGTAAATAAACATTTAAAAATTATTNAACTAATTTGACAATAAACTATTAAAAAAAATAAATAAATAAAAATTATTTTCTTAACTCTGATCTCCTGAAAATTGGTGAAACATTTCTTATCTCTAGAAAAAAAGGAAACAAAATAATACAAAAACAAAGCTCATTAAAGACACCTTAGCCCCCAATTTTCTGGAGTGCTACTACTCCAAGAAATAGAAACAGATGTAGGGGGAAAAAACATGAAAAGGAAAAAAAGTAGAATTTTCATGCATCCTAAGATTTAATACCATTTCTCTCCTCTAAAAGGAGCAGTATCAGGAGGAAGTTGGAAGATGGAAGCAGAGTCGGAGGACCCTAGGCTTATCTCATGAATACAACTAGATAACTATCATTATCATCCATAGCCCCAGAAATTAACTTGAAGACTGGCAGAACAAACTCCACATCTAAAGGGCACCTGGGTGACTCAGTTGGTTAAGTGACCAAGTCCTTGTTTCGGTTCAGGTCATGATCTCACCTTTCATGGTTTGAGCCCTGCATCCAGCTCTGCTCTGGTATCACAGAGCCTGCTTGGGATTCTCTCTCTCTGTCTGTCCCTTGCTCACATGTGCACGTTCTCTCTCTCAAAATAAAAAAAAAACTTTTTTAAAAAAACATTTAAAAAAATGGACTTTAGGGGTGCCTGGGTGGTTCAGTCGGTTGAGCATCTAACTTTGGCTCAGGTCATGATCTCACGGTGAGTTCAAGCCTCAAGTCGGACTCTGTGTTGACAGCTCACAGCCTGGAGCCTCTTTGGATTCTGTGTCTTCCCCTCTCTCTGCTCCTCCCATGCTCATGTTCTGTCTCTTTCTGTCTCTTAATGATAAATAAATGTTAAAAACAATTTTTTAATAGACTTTAGATTTTTGAAGTCTAAGAGTTCAAGGCCATAGAAGTAAAATGACCTACGTTTATGAATTGATGCTAAAGGCTAATTATGTAAAAGAGCACCAATAAGACTGCAAACTACCTTCTTTATTCTGGCTAAGTACATTTTTGTTTGTTTTTATTTACTTGAGAGAGAGACATAGGGCAAGCAGGGGAGAGGCAGAAAGAGAGGGAGACACAGAATCCAAAGCAGGCTCTAGGTTCCAAGCTGTCAGCACAGAGCCCAACTCAGGGCTTGACTCATGGACCATGAGATCATGACCTGAGCAGAAGTCAGATGTTTAACCGACTAAGCCACCCAGGGCCCCTCTGGTAAGTATATTTTTAAAGGAGGTAATGGAATTTTGTGGAAGTGATAGAAAATATAACAGAGTTCTATGGTTAGATTCAGGAGGCATATGAGAGGAAGAAGAATCCTATTTCTTCCATTGTGTCTATTTTGATGCCTACCCCCAGCTGTTTTGCTTATTATATTGCCTACATTTTTCCAGATCTAGTCAATGCCTTTCAAATTCTTGGTTCTCATGGGCCCAGCACTCAAGAGTTGTTCTGAGAGGAAAAAGTAAAATACAGGAGTTACTGGAAATCTCTTGGAAAGAGATATTTGTACCTCTGACTCAAGATAGACTGAGTTTTTACTTCTCTAGAAAACCAACACTTTTAAATAAGTGTCTCAAGTAAAAGGGCTTGGGCTAGATTAACCCTGATTTGTATGTTGAAAGGTGTTTGCATGCAAATATCAGACCTTCCCCATCAGGGTGGAGAACTCAAAAGAATGTATTACCTGCAGATGTGCTAGCCCTAGATAGACATCCAAATGGAGCCAGGCTGAAGTAGCACATGCATATGAAAGCAGGGAGACAGGGCAGTTTGCTAGTGAAACTCTCAATTTGGTTCAGAAACAAAATATTAGGGCCAAGGATGCTCCCCTCACCCTACTTCCACCCAGCTATTAATACTCTCTTGTGTATTATCTTTTCTCCCTTTGAGTAATTTTTGTGCCCAAAGAATAGGTATTGGAAACATACCAAAAAGTTGAATATTTCGCAGTAAAAAGATGAGATAATGCCTTAGGAAGAAGTGAAAAAAAGAGTTCATTTAACACATCAGCTTCCTTAAGCAGGAAAACTTAAGGATTTGCATCAAACAACAAAGAAAAATTTAGTCCCACCTGCTTCTGATGTAGGATGGAATGACAAAATTGGCTAAAAACTAGAAATTGAGGAAGGCTGGCTTAACTCCTTAACTCAATTCATTGGAAAACAGGGAAAAAGACAACTCTGAAGAATTATCTAATTCACACTCTGGATATCAGCGCTTATAGTATGTTCTCCTCTCCTCTAGCAACAGATATTGGTGGCCAAAACTTACTGTAAGGAATATCCTGCCAAAATTTTCAAGTAGACTTTTCCCTTGCCAAACACTAAAGAAATACAGGAATCAAATCACCTTGAATCACTAGGCCAGAAAATTAGCGTAATGTAGAAAGAACAGACTAGACTGGATTCTATACATATCAAGAATAGACTAGATAGATTATATGGTAATATTATATTCTTTAAACGTATATTTCCTTCACACCTGACAAATTAATTTTACATGGCCGCAGCTATTCCTAAAATAAATAACTCAGATGATCCCAATAGGGACCACAACTGAATTTAACAACTAGGTTAAACAAATGGTTGTCTCTAGAGGTCAAATACAAATGTCTTCAAATAGCTCAACACTAGCAATTTCATACAGTTAAACCTAACATTGTGAAAAGTGTGAGACTGTGGAGATGATGAAGAGTCAGAATACCAATTAATTGGATAGTTCTTTTCCTTTGTCCTCTCTCATTTTCAGATAAGAAAACAAACCTAAAGAGGTAAACTCACTTACAAAGGTCATGACATGTCAAATAATGACATAACTGACATCAGAATCCAGACTTTCTGCCTCTCAATTCAAACTCCTTTCCATACCAATCTGATTTGCTTATAAAATTAAAAATTCTGATAGGGGCCCCTGGCTTGCTCAGTCTGTGGAGAGCTCAGGCACCATGTGGGTGTGGAGCCTACTTTAAAATAATTTTTAATTTAAAAAATAAAAATAAAAATTCTAATATATATTTTGAGGTCAGACGTATAAAGGAATAATGCTAGGATTCCAGAGGTGAAAGTTCAACTATTCTCCTCAAACCAGCTCTGATAAAGCTGCTACTCAAGTAGCAGTGATGAACAATATTTTGGCCTATTCTTAAATTGCACTGGGCAATATTTCTAGGAATAAACTTATAATGGAAACAAGAAGATTTATATAAAACCACAGCTGTAGACACACATGGAAAGATGTTCCACATCACCCATCATCAGGAAAATGGAAATCAAAATCAAACTGAGATATCACCTTACATCTGTCAGAATGGCTAAAATCAAAAACTCAAGAAACAAGTGTTGATGAGGATATGGAGAAATAGGAACCCTCATGCATAGTTGGAAATGCAAACTGGTGTAGCCACTGTGGAGAACAGCATGGAGGTTCCTCAAAAAGTTAAAAACAGGGGTGCCTGGGTGGCTCGTCAGTTAAGTGTCTCACTTCAGCTCAGACCATGATCTCACAAGTTCATGGGTTTGAGCCCTGCGTCAGGCTCTGTGTTAACAGCTCAGAGCGTGGAGCCTGCTTGGGATTCTATCTCTCCCTCTCTTTCTGCCTTGCTCGTGTTCTCTCTCAAAAATAAACATTAAAAAAACTAGGGCGCCTGGGTAGCTCAATCAGTTAAGCGTCCCACTTTGGCTCAGGTCATGATCTCGTGGTTTGTGAGTTTGAATCCCGTGCCAAGCTCTACGCTGACAGCTCAGAACCTGGAGTCTGTTTTGGATTCTGTCTCTGCCTCTCTCTGTCCCTCCCCCTCCCTCTCTCCCTCTCTCCCTGTCTCTCAAAAACTAAAAAAAGAAAAGCAAGACATCACATCAAAAGGTCTATCATAAGTTTGTATTCCTATAACATTATGTACAAAATTTCAGCAGGCCTTTTTTTTTTTTTTGGGAGAGAGAGAGAGAGAGAGAGAGCGCGCGCGCACACACGTGCCTGTGGGAGCACAGACACAGGGCTTGCTCAAACCCAGGACCCTGGGATCATGACCTGAGCCGAAATTAAGAATCCTATGCTCAACTGACTGAGCCAGCCAGGTGACCCTCAGGAGGCTTTTTAATTCGGCTTGACCTCCCATTTCTTGCACCCAGATAGTGAGGCACCAACTTTACTTTTTTAACGCCCAAATACAATTTATGCTCAAAAATTAACTGAAAGAGGGGTGCCTAAGTGGCTCAGTAGGTTAAGTGTCTGATTACCTCTCAGGTCATGATCTCACAGTTTATGGGTTCAATCCTTGCATGGGGCCCCATGATGACAGTGTAGAGTCTGCTTGGGATTCTCTATCTCCCTCCCCGCCCCTCCCCTACTCAAGCTTTCTCTCTCTCAAAATAAATAAACTTAAAGAGAAAGAATTAGCTGAAAGAACACAACTTTCACTTCCTTGTAAGTTACCTCCAATGAGAAAATGAATTCCCAATGAATATTAAGATAACACTGCCGCCTCCTGGGTGATATGGGTCATGCAACCTTTAGCAAATACCAGGAAAACAAAGCATAGAATTTGTACACACTTAGACCAGAAGTTTGAAACTTAAAGCCAGCTCTACCACTTTCTGTGTTAAATTAGAAAATGTGAAAATTTTTAAAGATTTTTAAGTAATCTCTACACCCGACATGCGACTCGAATTTACACCCCAAGATAAAAAGTCACATGTTCTGAGTCAGCTAGGCACTCTGAAAATCTTAATCTTTTTAAACATCAGTTTTCCCTTCTACCAAATGGGCACAGTATCTCTCAGGGATTATTATGACAGTCAAATTGGATAATGATTGTAAAAGTACTTTTGTCAATTATAAAGTATTTTACAAGTACACGATGTATTTTTTTACCTATACATGATATTTGCACTACGCTATGTTGAGTATCACAATCCATCTTTTCTTCTTCAAACTGAATATTTTAACATGGTAATTGTCTTAATAAACCCATCTTATTCCTTACTACAAATCTTTTTTTAATGTTTTAAAATTTATTTCTGAGAGAGAAAGAGAGAGAGAGAGAGCAGGGGAGGGTCAGAGAGAGAGGGAGACACAGAATCTGAAACAGGTTCCAGGGTCTAAGCTGGCTGTCAGCACAGAGCCCGATGCAGGGCTCGAACCCACGAACTGCAAAATCATGACCTGAGCTGAAGTCAGACACTTAACCAACTGAGCCACCCAGGCACCCCTCCTTACTACAAATCTAAGTAAATAACCTGCAGTGGTGATAATCAGAGCCAACTCACTAAATTTTAGGTGGCGAATGGTAAATTTCTTTCTTTATATGTTAATGTAGAGTCATTATTATCAACTTACTAAAATATGCTGAGTATAAAAATATGCTAAAATTAGGGGCACCTGGCTAAGCTCAATCAATAGAGCATGCATTCAACTCTCAAAGTCATCAGTTCAAGCCCATCTGGCATAGAAATTACTTTTAAAAAATTAGATTGTTGTGGGGCATCTCGATGGCTCAGCAGGTAGAGCATCCACCTCTAGATTTCAGCTCAAGTCATAATCTCAGGGTTCATGGGAGCCAGCCCCAAATTGGGCTCTGTGCTGACAGGGATTCTCTCTCTGCCTGCTCCCACTTGCTCTCTCTCAAAATAAATAAATCTTAAAAAATTAGATTGTTGTGATGGTTGCAGAACTTTGTAAATGTACTAGCAATCATTAAAGTATACTTTTTAAAAATGTTTTTTTTTTGATAGAGAGAGAGAGACAGAGCACGAGCAGGGGAGGGACATAGAAAGAGAGGGAGACACAGAATCCAAAGCAGGCTCCAGGCTCCAAGCTGTCAGCACAGAGCCCAATGCAGGCTCAAACCCAGGAGCCCGGAGATCATGACCTGAGCCAAAGTCGGATGCTTAACCAACTGAACCATCCAGGTGCCCCCAAAAGTATACTTTTAAAATGAGTCAATTAAAAAATATTAAAAATAAATTTTAAAAAAATCAATGTTTGTTAGTGCCTACTAGTGATGGTTAAAAGTTTTTTTTCTGAAATTTTTAAAACCGTTTTATTCATTTCTGAGAGAGAGAGAGACACAGCATGAGCAGGGGAGGGTCAGAGAGAGAGGGAGATACAGAATCCAAAACAGGCTCCAGGTTCTGAGCTAGCTGTCAGCACACAGCCCAATGCAGGATTCCAACCCATGAACCGTGAGATCATGACCTGAGCCGAAGTCGAACACTTAACTGACTGAGCCACCCGGGCGCCCTGGTGATGGTTAAAAGTTGAATAAAGATTACCTTTTACTTCTTTTGAATAAAGATTTTTTTTTAAGTTTAAAAAAAATGCTAAAATTGGGGCGCCTGGGTGACTGAGTCGGTTAAGTGTCTGACTTCAGCTCATGATCTCACGGTTTGTGGGTTCAAGCCCCGCATTGGGCTCTGTGCTGACAGCTCGGAGCCTGGAGCCTACTTTGGATTCTGTGTGTCCCTCTCTCTCTGCCCGTCCTCTGATCGTATGCGGTCTCTCAAAAATAAATATTTTTTTAAATTTTTAAGAAAAACTATATACAAATATCAAATATCCTTTATGAATACAGATATAAAAAGCCCTAACAAAATATTAGTAAACTGAACTCAAACATATTTAAAAAAAGGGTTTATACACCATGACCAACTGCTATTTATTCCAGGAATGCAAGACTGGTTAAACATCCAAAAATCAAGTGACATGATATGGCATATTAATAAAGGAGAAAATCCATGGATCATCTCAGTAGATGCAGAACAAGCAATTAACAAAATCTATCTGTTCATGATACAATCTCTTAATAATAGAAGGGAATTGGGGGAGGCCTGGGTGGCTTAGTCGGTTAAGCGTCCGACTTTCGCTTGGGTCATGATCTCACGGTTCGTGGGTTCGAGCCCCGCGTTGGGCTCTGTGCTGACTGCCAGCTCAGAGCCTGGAGCCTGTTTCAGCCTGTGACTCCCTCTTTCTCTGATCCTCCCCTGCTCACGCTGTCTCTCTCTCTCTCCTAGAAATAAATAAAACATTAAAAAATTTAAAAAAATAAATAAATAAAAATAATAGAAGGGAATTGCCTCAATTGATAGATAAGGAAGAGTTACAAAAACCCTACAGCTAACATAATGCTTATTGCTGAAAGACTGAATGCATTCCTCCCAAGATTAAGGACAAGGCAAGGGTGTCTGCTAGCATAATTTCTAGTCAACATTATGCTAGAACTTCTACACAATGTGCTAAGAAAAAGCTATCAAACAACAACAAAACCAAATAGCTATGACATCTAGATTGGAAAGGAAGAAATAAAATCATCTTTATTCATAAACAACATAACTGCCTATGTAGAAAATCCTAAGCAACTCACAATAAAACTATTAAAATAAATTAAACAAGCAAGGTCATAGGCTACAAGTATACAAAAATCAACAGTATAGCTATACACTAGCAATGAAACAGATTGAAATGAATTTAATAATTCCATTCAAAAAAAAAGAAAATAATTCCACTCATAATAACATCAAAAGAATTAAATATTTAGAAATAAATTTAACAAAGCAAATGTAAGATCTATACACTAAAAATTATAAAATTCACTGAGATACATTAAAAAATTGTTAAAATGGTAATTTTTCCCCCAAATTGATACACACACACACAGTTTCAGTGCAATTCCTATCAAAATCTTAGCAAGTTTCTCTGTAAAAGTTGACAAGCTGATGGAAATGCAAAGGCCCTAGGAGAACCAAAACAATTTTGAAAAAGAAAAAAGCTTGAAAAAAGAAAAAGAAAAAAGTTGAAAGACTGACACTAATTGATTTAAAAGCTTACTAAAAGCTAAAGCAAACAAAAGAAAGTGGTACAGGAATGTAGGTCAATAGAATAGAGACCAGAAACTCTTATATTTATGGTCAATTAATTTTCAACAAAGGAATCAAAATAATTCAATGAGGAAAGAATTTTTCCACAGTGCTGGGATAATTGGATATCCACATGCAAAAGACACCAAATAAAAACTTAGACCCTTTACATCATACCATACACAAAAGTTAACTCAAAATGGATCACAGAATTAAATGTAAAAACTAAAATCACAGTCTTCTACAAGAAAACATAGGAGAAAATCTTTATGACTTTGGGCTAGCCGAGCCCTCAGACAACACCAAAAGCATGAGCCATAAAAGAAAAACATGATAAACTGGATTTCCTTAAAATTGAAAACTTTTGACTTTCATAAGATACCGATAAGAAAATGAAAAACAGGTCACCAGCCATAAGAAAACATTACAAATGATATACCTGATAAAAGACCTGTATCTAGAACATATAGAGTTCTTATAATTCAATAAGACAAAAACCTAATTAAAAATGGGCAAAATATTTGAAGAGACACTTCACAATCAAATGACAAGCATCTGAAAAGGTGCTGAGAATTAGTAGGCATTAGGAAAATACAAATTAAAACCACAATGAGATACCTACTAGAATGGCTATAATAAAAAAAAAATAGCAAATGTTAATGAGAATGTAGAGAAACTAGAACCCTCATATATCACTAATGGAAAAGTAAAATGGTACAGCTACTTGGAAAAACTGGTGGTTTCTTAAAAAGTTAATCACATCATAACCACACAGCTGGTTTTGTTTGTTTTTTAATGTTTATTTTGAGAGAGAGAGAGAGAGCGTGCGAGTGAGCATGTGTGCACTGGATTTCACGAACCACGACATCATGACCTGAGCCAAAATCAAGAGCCTAAGGCTTAACCAACTGAGCCAACCCAGGCGCCCCTGCCACACAGTTTTATAAAAACTGTTTTATCTTCCACAAAAATTTTATTATTTAAAAATAATCATGTATAGGGGCGCCTGGGTGGCTCAGTCAGTTGAGTATCCGATGTCGGCTCGGGTCATGATCTCACGGTTCGTGGGTTCGAGCCCCACGTCGGGCTCTGTGCTGACTGCCAGCTCAGAGCCTGGAGCCTGTTTCAGATTCTGTATCTCCCTCTCTCTCTGACCCTCCCCTCCTCACGCTGTGTCTCTCTCTCAGAAATAAATAAAACATTAAATAATTATAATAATAATCATGTAAATTATTTATTAAAATTATTTTAAATAATTATTTTAAAATAATTTTTAGGTTTCTTTTTTTTCTCTTTTTTTAAAATATTTTTATTTATTTCTAGGAGACAGAGAGAGACAGCATGAGCAGGGGAGGGTCAGAGAGAGAGGGAGATACAGACTCTGAAATAGGCTCCAGGCTCTGAGCTGGCAGTCAGCACAGAGCCCGACGCAGGGCTCGAACCCACGAAGCACGAGATCATGACCTAAGCAAAAAAGTTGGACACTTAACCGACTAAGCCACCCAGGCGCCCCAAATTTTTAGGTTTCTTATTAATTCTATGCAAAACTGTTGAAATTTTGACTGGAACTATATTGAATTTATTAATTACTCTGGAGTTTTCCTCCACTGAACATGGTGTATTAGTTATCTATTGCTGTATAACCATATAATTGCAAACTTAGGGGTGCAAAACAACACAAATTTATTATCTGACAGTTTCTATAGGTCAGATGTCTTGCCATGGCTTAGCTAGGCTGCAATCAAAGTGTTGCCCAAGGCTCAGCTCTAACATGAGGCACAAGTTAGGACAGATCAACTTCTCTGACTTGATTTTTGGAGGCATTCAATTCCTTGCAGGCTGTTGGACTGAGGGCCTTAGTTTCTTACTGAGTGTTGGCTGGGAGCTTCCTTCAGTTCCTTGTCATGTGGCCCTACCCTGAGGATAGCTCACAACATGATCACTTGCTTCTTTTTTATTTTATTTTTTTTAACGTTTATTTATTTTTGGGACAGAGAGAGCGAGTATGAGCTGGGGAGGGGCAGAAGAGACAGAGACACAGAATCTGAAACAGGCTCCAGGCTCTGAGCTGTCAGCACAGAGCCCAATGTGGGGCTCGAACCCACAGACTGCGAGATCATGACCTGAGCCGAAGTCGGATGCTTAACCGACTAAGCCACCCAGGTGCCCCAACGCTTGCTTCTTGAACGCCAACAAGGCACAGTTACCTCTGCCATATTCTATTTGTGAGCAGGAAGTTACAGGTCCCATTTATATACAAGAGGAGGAGCTTAAACAAAGGCAGGAATATCAGAGGCAGGGAACATGGGAACCAGACAAAAGTTTGCAATATTTAATATTCCATTTAATAATTTCTTGGGGGTGCCTGGATGCCTCAGTCAGTTAAGTGACCAACTCCTGATTTCGGCTCAGGTCATGATCTCATGGGACATGAATTTAAGCCCCATGTCGGGCTTAAGACAGTCCAGAGCCTGCTTGAAATTCTCTCTCTCTCCTCTCTCTCTCTCTCTCTCTGTGTCCCTCCCGCATGCTCACTCTCTCTCTAAAAAAATAAACTTAAAAAAAATTCTCTACAATATCCTTGTACATCTTAAATTTATTCACATGTACTTTTCAGTTTTTAATGCTATCATAAATGTAGCTTCTAAAGAATAGGCATAGGAGCACCTGGGTGACTCAGTCAGTTAGGGGACCGACTTCAGCTCAGGTCATGATCTCACAGTTCATGGATTCAAGACCAGGTTGGGCTCCCTGTTGTCAGCACAGACCCTGCTTCAGATCCTCTGTCTCCCCCTCCTTCTTCCCCTCCCACACACTCTCTCTCTCAAAAATAAATAAACATTAAAAAATTAATTAATAGCCATAGTTATTACTTCAGTATAGGAACAGTACTAAATTTTGGATACTGATCTTTTATCTAACAATCTTATTGAACTTTTTTTTTTGAGAGACAGAATCCCAAGCAGGCTCCACCCCCAGCGTGGAGCCCCAAACAGGGCTCAATCCCTGGCATCACGACCTGAGCTGCAATCAAGAGCTAGACACTCAACCAACTGAGCCACCCAGGCGCCCCATAGTAAAAAAAAAAATAATATATTTTTTTATTAATTTTTTTAAGTGTTTATTTTTTGAGAGACAGAGACTGAGAAAAAGCACAAGCAGGGGAGGGGCAGAAAGGAAGGGAGACACAGAATCCAGAGCAGGCTCCAGGCTCTAAGATGTTAGCACTGAGCCTGATGTGGGGTTCAAACCCACGAACCGTGAAATCATGACCTGAGCCGAAGTCGGACGCTTAACCGATTAAGCCACCCAGGTGCCCCTAAAAATTTTTTTACAGGGGGCGCCTGGGTGGCTCAGTGGGTTAAGCGTCCGACTTCAGCTCAGGTCATGATCTCATGATTCGTGGGCTTTAGCCCCACGTCGGGCTCTGTGCTGACAGCTAGCTCAGAGCCTGAACCTGCTTCAGATTCTGTGTGTCTCTCTCTCTCTGACCTTCAGCTGCTCATGCTGTCTCTCTCTCTCTCAAAAATAAACATTAAAAAAAATTTTTTTTTAATTTTTTAAAGGAAAAATACAAAACAGTGTTTATAGTATGGTACCATTTGTAAAAGAAAAAAAATATATAATTGCTTACATTTGGATAAAATATATACGGAAAAGATATACAGACAACTATAACAATATTTGCTTCCAGGTAAAGTAGGTAGGTAGATAGGACCAGACAGGAGGGTAACTACACCATATGCCCTTTTGTACCTTCTAAATTTTGTGGGGGTTTTTAAAAGATTTTATTTTTAAGTAATTCCTACACCCAATGTGGAGCTTGAACCCATAAGCCCAAGATCAAGAGTCACATGCTCCACTGACTGAGCCAGCCAGGTGACCCTGTATCTTCTGAATTTTGAACCAAAATTCAGATGAATAAATAAAACTGTAAAAGAAAATAGTCCTGGCAATGAATTTTAATTGGTCAGTTTTATGACCTGTATTTTTCCCCTGCTTGAGCTTCTACACTCAATAAGAAATATTCTGGGTGCCTGGGTGGCTCGATTCATTAAGCATCTGACTAGATTTAGGCTCAACTCATGATCTCACAGTTGGTGAGTTCGAGCCCCACATCAGGCTGACAGTGTGGAGACTTCTTAGGATTCTCTCTCTCTCTCTCTCTCTTTCTCTCTCTCTCCCCGCCCCAACCCCACTCACACTTTCTCTCTCTCAAAATAAGTAAATAAACTTAAACATCCAGCTCCACGCTGGCAGTGCAGAGCCTGACTAGGGGATTAACTCACTGACCGTGAGATCATAACCTGAGCCAATTTCCTCTTTCCCCCTCTCTCTGCTCCTTCCCCACTCTCTCTCTCTCAAAATAAACTTTTAAAAATAAATAAAACTATAAAAATAATAATTCAGTTAATCCTATACACTTCCCTGGGTTTAAATCATTTTAATTCTGCTATAGATACGTGATTGAGAATTGTGCAAAACTAAGACTTAAGAAAAAATTCAGGGGCACCTAACTGGCTCAGTTGATTAAGTGTCTGACTCTTGATTACAACAGAGCTCAGGACAGGATGTCACAGTGGGTATGTTCAATCCCCACCTAGTGATGCAGCATAGGGATTCTGTTTTCCTCCCCCCCTGCCCATCCCCCACCGTAGTGCATATGCTCCCTCTCAAAAATAAACATTAAGGGGCGTCTGGGTGGCTTAGTTGGTTGGGTGTCCGACTTCGGCTCAGGTCATGATCTCACAGTTCGTGGGTTCGAGCCCCGCGTCGGGCTCTGTGCTGACAGCTTGGAGCCTGGAGCCTATTTTGGATTCTGTGTCCCCCTCTCTCTCTGCCCCTCCCCTACTCACGCTGTCTTCCTCTCTCTCAGAAATAAAAATAAATAAATAAAACATTTTAAAAAATTAAAAAATAAACATTAAAAAACAAAAATTTTAAATCAAGTACCAGTATTGTCAATAACTATCACAGAAATACATATATATTACTTTTTTCCAATTTCTGTGTTTAATAATTCTCACAAAACAGCAATTATGTTAATAATAATTTTCATATATCATAAATGTATTTGGTACTTTATGTACTTTTTACTGTGATTTTTTTCATCTAAATTAAACTGGAATAATAAATGCATATAAGTAAATATACTTAATCTTGAAAATCTCTTACTATACATATTACCTGACAATCTAAAATTGTTTTATCTAGCAGATTTGGACAGGGGAATGGGTGAAGTGGGTGATGGGTATTAAGGAGGGCACTTGTTGAGATGAGCACTGGGTGTTGTATGTTAGTAATTATTCACTAAATTCTACACTTGAAACTAATATTATACTGCATTTTAACTGGAATTTAAACAGGAACTTGAAAAAAGTAAAAAAAAAATAAAATTATTTTCTCTAAAAATTTTAGAGAAAGATCAGAGGGTTTTAACAGCAGCTTTTAGCAAACTGACAGGCAAAAGTGGATGATGTATAAAAATTTTCAAATTACATAAAATCTTGAGAAATTTTCAAGATGTCTGTCTGTCTCAGAATAAAACATTAAAAATATATATATGTGTACCTGCACCATAGTGCTACTCTAGCCAGAATCTAAATCCTATTCAAAGACATGTGCTTACTAATGATGACTTAGCAATATTTAAATGTATTAACCGACCTAGTGGCCTTGATTAATATTATTTAAACTTTCAACTCCAACAAATGCCTTAAGCCTATGAACTCAAAGCAACACAATGGTGGCAACAGCTCAGTTTCACCACTATCACAGACAGAATGAGAAGTGAAGATAAAGAAGTGGTAAGTGTAATGGCTCTTTCAAAAAACTTGGTGGAATGAATACAGATAAGAGAGAGACAGTGTGAGGAGGGAAGGGGAAGGGAGAGAGGGAGACACAGAATCCTAAACAGACTCCAGGCTCTGAGCTGTCAGCACAGAGCCTTATGCGTGCGAGCTTAAACTCACAAACTGAGATCACCACCTGAGCCTATGTCAGTGAGTAACCAAATGAGCCACCCAGGTGCCCCTATATTTTAATTTAATTAAACAGAGTCAAAACATACTCAAGTAATTGTTTCTTCAGATGGCAAAGACTTGAACATATTCAAATGGTGAAAGATGTACTCATTACAGAGAAATAATTCAAAAAATACAGCAAAGTAAGTGGAGATATTAACCTGAGTAGTGGAAGGATTTCTCTTCAATAGTATCTAGAGAGATAAACACAGGATATAAGTGTAATGGCAGGAAATAGATTATTTCTTTGTGAAGCAGTGGGGTGGTAAGTTCAAGTGAAGGAGAAAATCCTTGAAAGAAGACTGACAAAGGGGCGCGTCCGACTTTCGCTTAGGTCATGATCTCACGGCTCGTGGGTTCGAGCCCCGCGTTGGGCTCTGTGCTGACTGCCAGCTCAGAGCCTGGAGGCTGTTTCGGAGTCTGTGTCTCCCTCACTCTCTGACCCTCCCCTGCTCATGCTGTCTCTCTCTCTCTCTCTCTCTCTCTCTCTCCTAGAAATAAATAAAAATATTAAAAAAAAAAAAGAAAGAAGACTGACAAGAAGTTGCCTTTAGAATGTAAACAGTGTTATCATAAGTGTTTAACTCTTCATAATGCAGGGGTGTCTGGCTGGCCAGTCAATAAAGCTTGAGACCCTTCAGACCCCATGTTGGGCATGGAACCTACTCAAATACATACATACATACATACTCTTTATGAGGAGACCCACCTATATGCTCAGCTTCACTGATCCACACATTCTCACACCCAACCAAACTTTCACTCCAACCAATTGATCTAGAGTCCCTCAAATGTTCCTCTCTTGCTATGTTTGTTATTGAAGAGCTCTGTCTAAAATACCTTTCTTCTCATCTCCATCCAAGCAAACACTTCTCACCCTTTAAGAGTTGGCTCCCATCACCCAACATTTCTTGAGGTCCCTTCCCCTTTATCTCAGCTACCCTTTACCCTGACCCTGGTTAGGTGTCCCCCCCCCCCCTTTTTAATGTTCATTTTTGAGAGGGGAGGCAGGCAGAGGATCAAGCAGGCTCCACACTTACAGCAGAGAACCTGATACGGGGCTTGAACTCACAAACCATGAGATCATGATCTGAGTCAAAGTCAGGCCCTTAACAAACTGAGCCACCCAGGTGCCCAGGATTATACTTCTTTATACTTCCTTCTACATCTCTCTTCATCTTGGCATTTTTCATTGGGAATTTTAAACACTGCTTTCTCATTTTTTCCAACAGTCAGAAACTGGTGTTTGTTTTTGCTTAATTTCTGGATTCCCTAGTTCCAGGCCTTGCACACCATAGGCCAATGAATAAACATTCATTGAATGAATGGAAGATGACTATGTTAGAGCTCCTAGTACTTACATTTTATATAATTATCCAAGATTATCTTTGCAAATGGAAAAACTAAAGCAGAAGACATGTGCACCGATAGTAACATTAACATAACAAAATTAATGAAAAAAACCCCTAAAGGTGAAATAATCTTTCACTTACACTAATTAACATTCTAGCTACAGTCTAAAAATTAGAATAAGAATCTCTAAATCATAATAAACATTCCTTAAACATCACGTTTCCAATTTTGTCCCACAGAGGATTTAGCTTTTCTGATTTAAGTTTCAAAATCATGAAGATCAATCCTCCCCCATATACCACAAAACTCTGGCACGATCAGGGACTGACCTAAAAACCTATTAGACATGACAGAGATTTCTTTCACTTACGAAAACCCTTATTTCTAGCTGGCATGTCACAATTGTCTAATACTTTTGCACAGATTTAACTAGATGGGTTCTTTTCAAATCCAAAACAAAAAAACGACTGGACACTGCCAAGCTTTAACTACCTGGGACGACAAACTTGTTCTTCTTGAATATTTTATACCTTACACAAACTGTCGAATATTTTTACTTTACACGAAATGTAGGCCTCCCACATCACTGGTTCATGCTCCTTCCTCATGCAAAGGCAGCAATATTGTAGTGGAAGAAGAATCACTACAAAGGTCAAAGGGCAGCTGGGGGCTAGTTCTCCAAGCAAAGAACCTCCCCTTCTACAGGCAGATTTTCTTCACTGCCCAAACAGTTCCAATTATCAGAGACAACTGGGAAGAATGAGTGGTGAACTCATCACTCGCTGATTATAATTAAAGCTAATTCATAAAACCAGGGGTAGGAAATAAAAGGAAGCAAATGACTTCTAGGTAATGTTTAGAAATTCCTAACATATGGTACCTTTCTCCTGACAGCTTAGAAAGCTTGAGAGAAATAACATCCTGTGAAACAAGGATAAGATTAGCCTGTTACATTTGGAAAAACTAACTTTGGCTCTGGTTTATACCACTTTTCTTAAAGTCATGGGCAAGCCATGTAGGAGGCAGCCCAGGGCAAGCTTGAGTTCCTGAATTAGAGTCTCAATAGGTGAGATAGGGCAGATAGGGAATGACTGCAAGAGGGAAAAACAAACAAGAGTCACTCTATCTGGTTTCAAACCAAATAAACCCTAACCAAAGCAAAGGAGAACTACCTTTCCACAAAATGAAACACACCAGAGTATATTTTTGATATTTATTCTCCCACAGTTACCCTTGATGCTCACTCTAATCTAAAAATTGTAAAGTGATGGTAGAGTGTGCAACTTGATCTCAGGGTTGTAAGATCGAACCCCATATTGGGAGTAGAGATTACTTAACAACAAAAAAGAATTAAAAAATCTTAAAAAAAAAAAAAGAAAGAAACGTGATAGTTTGTGATACGGCCAACCGTAGACAACTCTCAGTACTGTATCATAATGCTTCCACATAAAATGCTTCCTTTAGGGATGGTGTCATTTTCCTAGGATAATTCAATTTAACAGTTAATTTTGGATATAGCTGTACTGATGAGAAGGCCTTGTAGTCAGAGATTTGGGTCCTATTCTTAGCTCTGGTATTAGAGAACTCGGTTACCTTATTCAGAGAAGCTCTATTTTCGAGTCTTAGTTCCCTCATCTTAAAAATGGGACTAATAATTACTTTGTAGGTCTCTGGTAAGGAGAGAGAGACTATATAAAATAGCTGCCACACCACAAGCAATAGACGGTACCTAACATTTACATGAGTTTTTACTCAATATAGATGCTATGTTAGGCACTGTGAAGATAGAGATGAGTGTTTCCCTAATTGCAAATGATAAAATTCCTGAATATGCTTAGTTTTCAAAATTCTTCTAGGGGCGCCTGGTTGGCTCATTCTGTGGAGAGTGTGAATCTTGATCTCGGGGCTTTAAGTTCGAGCCCCAGGCTGAATGCCAGGATTACTCAAAAATAAAAGCTAAAAAAAAAAACACCACTACGTTTCTATATCACTTCTTTTACACGAGGAATACAGGAGGAAGCAGTTAAAATAACTAAAATTTTGGGAACACTTCACAGTTTATAAAATGTATACTCAGTCAAGAACACGCAAGCCCTCAACAGCTACCAAATGATTGGTAGAGGTAACACGTGAACGCAATCCAGTAACCACCAGGGTGACCTTTTCACCACCTCAGGACCTCCCTAAAGTGCCCAGGGACTGTGTCTGGTCAGGGTATTTTCCGGCCATCTGACTCCTCACTCACCAATACCGCGTGCCGGAGACTAGGCGTTCATTAGACCTCCCACGCCGGTCTACGCGGCGGGTTACTGTGGCCGGTTCCGGCCTTCGAATGTTGAAGGTCACTAGGTGGCCTCTTGAAAAGGGCTCACTCTTATCCGCATGTAAAGAAGTACCGCTCTCCTCTCTCTCCGAGAATTCCATGGTTCTGACGCCGGCGCGTCCTCCGGGAGCTCGCCAGGCTTCGCCAACCAGCAAGCCTCGGCTTTCCCGCCCTCAACGTCTGCACGCAAGGCTGCAGCAGGGTGTCGAGGCACCCAAGAATCCACAAGGCTTTTGCGGACGACCCACTGCCTTTCTCTCATTGGGTAGCTTCGTCTTTTCTCCGCCCCCAAGGTCTTTGCTTCCCCAATGATTGGGCCTGGGCATTGTCCATCCCAACTTCGGACACTGCTCTCTTGTTCCACCCACTAAACGTCCTCCGCAGTTTTCTCCACTTAGATACTTTGCACACCTCGTCCTTCCCCTGTCTAGTGGGGGACTGAGTGCCCAGGGCAGTGGCCCGAGACGTTTAGAGACCAGCCCCTCCTCCTGCTCCAACTCCACCCACTGGGCCCCTCCTCCCCTCCACAGCCAAGGCTCTGCACTCCAACATAGAGCTCCCCCCTGCCTTGCGGTGTTCGCGATTCCTCCGCCCCTCCCTCCAACCACAGCTCAGACTCCTAGGTCGCTCCGGCTGAGCGGGCGGCGCGCTGGGGGGATGCGCTCTATGAGGGCTCTGCAGAATGCGCTGAGCGGGGCCAGCAGTCACTGCTGGCTGGGAGGCTGGGGTCACCTGAGCCGGAGCCCTCTCCTTGGCGGGGGCGTCCGGCACCACCTCAGTGAGGCCGCGGCGCTGGGCAGAGAGACGCCGCACAGCCACCAGCCGCAGCACCGGGATCAGTAAGGCTTTCGGGACAGGGGCAGGGGAACAGGCTTGCTCCCACTCCCACTGTCGTTCTTGCCAGCTCGGAGTCCCCTTACCCGGAGAACGCATCTCATCTCCCTTCTCTTCTCGTTCACTAGCCTGCGATGCCTTTTCTTTTAGATTTGGGGTTTTGGGTCCGCCGCGCTCGGGCGGTAACGTGCCGTCCGCCCGCGAGGGCATTTGGGCAGGTCGGTCCTCGGGATGGTGCCTGTCCAAGGTGCGTACTTAACTGGGAACGCAGATGAGCGCGGCGTGTTGCTTGGTGCACGTGTCTGAGTGCAGGGCCGTGGCGCATCTTCATCTTCTCCTTCTAGGTCCTCGGATGTATTTTAGGGGATGAGTGGGTATGGAACAGCCTCCTTCTTGAATCTTGGTGTACTTGTGTCTGTCCATCTATATGGTGTTGTCTGTGTTTTGGCATGTCCTCAGCGTGTAATGTGTGATGCGCGTGTATTATTAGCGCGCAGGTACGTGCGTGTGTTGTTTGGATATGTGTTGGATGTGCCCATTTTCAGGGCTCCTAATCTGTAGAATAAAGGTAGTTTCCCAGTTGGCTGTTGAATGAGGAACATCATTATAATGGGGAAAAAAATTATAAGGCGCAGATTTCCCAAACCAGAACCAGTCAGAGCCGTTATTTGTGCAGCTCAGGCTCCCTGATTTGAAGGGTTCTCATCTCTTGGGCTATTATTCTGCCCCAGAGGCTGCACGTCTCTCCTCCAGGAAAACTTGGTGGGTGAGCTTCTTTTCTCCGAGACGCAGACGGAGCTGAGCAGGGAATTTTGTCCTTTCCAGAAGCCAACGTAGACATTGTCCAAAGTAGTCCCTGCTCTATGATAGCAGGAATAGAAAATGGACCATCTCTCCTGTCATTGACATGTACAGATGACATTCAGAAAGACATTCACATCATAATTAAAGTAGCCAGATAGACACAGCACTGCCTCACCACCACTGGAGCCCCTGCCCTGACAGGTAACAGACCAGTAAGGTATGATTTATTTTATCATTAATTATTAGGCTATACTTTTCCATCAGCTACTTCTCAGGGAAACATGGAACATTTAAATTTTAAAGAATAAGCCCTCTCTCTCTCTCATTCTACTCTCCATTCCAACTTTCCCCAAATAATCACCATGGGAGAAATGGTGGGATAGACCAAAGCCTTGATCTCCTTCACCTTTAAACCTTCTGTGGGATGGAAAACAAGTAGTATCCCTGGTTCCTTCCACACAAGCTTCCTCTCCAGTGTTGTCAGGTGTTGAAGTGTTTTTGGGAACCTTGATCTTCCTGCCTATGGCTACCTTTGCTCCCAGGAAATTCTTAGGGGCCTTGATCTGGTGCTCCCTTGACCAAAAGGAATTGAGAGCACTGGAGGGGGATGGGTTCTGCAGTGTGACACCATGATGAGGAGAGCTTCTTGTGTTTGGGGGGTGGGGGATGAGAAGGACAGACAGAAAAGAGAAAATGCCCTGTTATTCAGGTTCTTGTTTGTTTTTTTAATATTTAGCTTTATTATTTCTGATTATAAAAGAAAACAAGATAGAGTATTGAGAAGAAAATAAAGATCCCAAATTAGAGGTAACCATGATGTATGTCCGTATATACCCCATATATGTATACATGTATATATAAAACCGTAACAAAAATAGAATTACAGTATTCATATTCTTTAATAACCCTTCTCATTTATAAACAGCTTTTAATATCATTGCATATATGTATGATATTGTCATTTTAATCGCTGCTATTTAGCCATTTTAAGATTCTCTTGTATGAGGTATCATAATTTATTTAACCAGTCTTCAGTCTGGTTACTATATATTCTTGTGCACCTGTTCAATTATTTCTTAGAGTAAATTCCTAGGAAATTTTGCTCCCCAGAGACACCTGTCATCGAAATCTTGTATAACCCTCTAGAGATATTGTATGCATATGTCAGCAAATACATGTTGATATTATTTTCCCTTTTTAATGAAAATGATATCATGCTATACACATTGTTCTGCACCTTGCTTTTTTCCCTCTCAACATTATATTGTAGATCAATCTATATCTGGGCCAAAGGGTTTGCAGTTTTCTTAAGACTTGTGATACTTCAGTAGTATGGCTTATTTCCTGTCTTCCCTCAGCTTACAGGCACGGAGAGGCCTGCCCTCTAAATGTTCCTACATAATTTCCTTATTGAGTTATTCCTCAGCTTTTTCCTCCCTTCTTCTATCACCAGATGGACTGTGTCCTCCTTATAGGCACTAGCCTTATTGTGACAGTTGGATTTCCTCAGAAACAAGAAAACACCCCTCTCCTGGTATTCCTCCTGACCCTAAACACACACATGCCTGGTCTATGCCAAGCTTCTAGAGAGACTTAATATTTTTAATGCCTTGTTTCAATAGATAGTATGTCCATATTCATATATACCATATTTAATAAATAATGTACACATATTCATATGGCTCAAAATTCATAATATGTCAAAAGATACATAATGGGAAGTATCCCTCCCACTCCTTTTGCCCAGCACTTGCTTCATCACCCTAGAGGAAGGTAAATCAGGCTTACAGGTTTTTTATTTTTTTTTAACAGGTTTCTTATATATCGTTCCAGAAATATTTTGTGCGTGAAAAGGCAAACATTTTTTTTCTTTTAAACATAAATAGTACCATACTATGAACACTATTCTACAGCTTGCTTATTTTAGTTAATATGACATCTTAGAGATCATTCCATACCAGTACTGAAAGAAATCTCTCATATCTTTTTTTTGTACTGCATAATATTCTATTACGTGAATATACCATAATTTACCTAAGCCATTCCCTGTTGACGCACATTTATGTTGTTTCCAGTATTACTATTACTAACTATGCAATAAATGTGAATATGTTATTTTGTAGGTTTGTAAATACTTACAAGATAAATACCCAGAAGTCAAATTCTTGGATAGAAGAGATTTAAAGGATCTTAATCTCAAATAGCTGTCATATTTGGAATGATCTGATAAAATAATTCTTCTAAATCTGTTAACATATTAATAGAACTCTTGAAGACCAAGAAGTCTGTAATACCTGGAATTTTAAGTGCTATAAGTCAGCAAGACAGATACTTTGGGAAATAGGGACCTTCCTAGAAATGTAACTTGGTAATTTTTTATTGAAGACCTGCTGTGTGCTAGGGACTTTGCTCAATGTTAGGAAGACAAAGATAGTCAAAATACAAAGACCTAGAGGGAGGGGATGGGAGAATGCATACAATGAATGAGAGGAGTAGGAGATTAAAAAAAAAAAAGGTTGTTTTCTAATTTCACATCAGAAGAATTGGAATTAGAAATTTTTACATGTTGGGGCACCTGGTAGGCTCAGTAAGTGGAGCATGGAGCTCTTGATCTCAGGGTTGTGAGTTCAAGCCTCGTGTTGGATATACAGACTACTTAAAAATAAAATATTTTTTAAAATATTCGTTTTTTACTTTTTTTTAATGTTTATTTTTGAGAAAAAGAGTGTGTGAAGATGGGGCAGGGGCAGAGAGAGGGGGAGAGAGGATCTGAAACAGGTTCCTCACTGACAGCAGAGAAACCCACATGGAGCTCAAACTCATGAATTGTGAGATCATGATCTGAGCCAAAGTTGGACACTTAACCAATGAGCCACCTAAGTGCCCCTACATCTATAATCTAAAATATCATCATACCTGTTTAAGATTTTNTGGGATGCTTTTTTTTTTTTTTTTTTTTTTTAGTAGGCTCCATGCTGGGCACACGGCTTGAACTCACAACCCTGAGATAAAGACCTGAGCTAAGATGAAGAGTCAGATGCTTAACCAACTGAGCCACCCAGGCACTCCTGTACTTCTAATTTAGTAAAAATAAAGAATGTTGATTCTAAACACACACACACATGCATACAGTCCTAAAGGTGGAGCAAGGGAGTCTTCTATCAGTAAAATGTTGTGTTGTGTCATACCAGCAGCATAAACGATATTGGAAGGTTTGAGGAAGGCTTTATAGAATTAGGAACATTTGATCTGGACCTTGAAGGATGAGAAGGACTTTTCCACATGAAGGAGAAAAAGGTATTTCCATGCAAAGGTTGTAGCATAAGCAAAGGCCACGAAGCCTAACCATGTCTGGCCCATGGGGGCCTACCTATTACCTGGCATACCTGGGCTGTTGGGACATGGTAAAGAATAGGAAAAGAATGTTGGTAGGTTTTAAAGAGCCTTGAATGCCATACCAAGAAATAACTTATCGTGTTGGCACCAGAGAGCTATCAAAGGTTTTTGAGTAGAGAAATGATATTTGAGTTTTAGAAAATTAACTGGGACATTGTAGAAGATGGGTTGGAAGTCAAGGGAGGGTGGTAGCAGTTAGGGAACAGACAATATGGAGCTGATGATGAAGCAATGTTTACTGAGCATTTACTTTGTGAAAGACCATTTTCCACAAAATGTTATGTTAAATAATCCTACTTCACCCATGTAAAGCAGACGTTACTACCTTTATTTTACAGATGAGGAAGCAGGTTCAGCAATATCAAATAACCTGATTTACTATCCATATTAAGGTCACACAGCTATTAAGGAGAAAACTCTGTTTCTTTCTACTATGCCATGCTGGCACAAGGGAAGAAAACAGGGTGGATTTGAGAGACATAGTGTGGGTTGCCAACTGAACATGGGTGTAAGGTATGGGAATTATCCAAATGATCCCACATTTCTGGCTTGGCACCTGGGTGATACTGCTACTAAACCAAATGGGAAGCTCAGAAGAGGAGCAAAGGGAGGGGAAATGACCTCAAGTTTGGACATTTTGAGTTGGTGGTCCCCTATGGGAAATCTAGAAGGCAGAAATGGAAATGTCTAGAAGGCAGCTAGAAATAAAGGTCTGAAGGTTAGGAACAAAAGAAAGCTAGACCGTAAGATTTAAGACTTCTCAGGACAGATGTGAAGGTTGGAATTCTAGGGCTANCTAAGCGAAAGTCGGACGCTTAACCGACTAAGCCACCCAGGCGCCCCGACACCTATCTACTTCTAAGGTCATGTTCTAGGAGAAGCAGGGAGCAGTTCTCACGTTCCTATCCTCCTCCTCTATTCTCTGCCCCCAAACAGTGATTCATCAGAGAGTGGCATGCTATCCCGCCTGGGTGATCTACTCTTCTACACTATTGCTGAAGGACAGGAACGAATCCCTATCCACAAGTTCACTACTGTAAGTTCCTCTCTCCGTGCTCAGAACACTGATACTTCAGGATCTCTGGAAAGTGGGGGGACAGAAAAGCCCAAGTGTAGGGCGGCTAACAGGTTACTTCATGAGGATAAGGATAGCAAATGGTAGTAGATGTCTAGACTCATAAGGCAATCTCATCTCTGGCCCAGGGTAGGAAGATTAAACCCTCTGACTCAGCCATTTTTCTTGGTTTGAGACTTTGACCCAGGGGGTTCAGAAACCAGCTTTCTTGATGAAAAAGGGCAGGAAAACTTTGTTAGTCTCCACAGCTGCACCATTCTCTCCTTCCTTGGTCTGCAAACCCATTTGCTCCACCTATTATAGTAGTTGGGATTGAGCTAATTGTTATCAATTGGGAAAGAATATTAGGATTGCATTGCTGTCCCTGTAGTTGATCTTACCAGTCTCTTTCTTTCTCCTAAAGGCACTGAAGGCCACCGGACTGCAGACATCAGATCCCCGGCTTCGGGACTGCATGAGCCAGATGCGCCGCATGGTTCGAGAGTCCAGCAGTGGTGGCCTCTTGGACCGAGATCTCTTCCAAAAGTGAGGGCCCCAGAAACAAGGGCACCACTCTCAAAACTGATGTGTACATAGACTATAATAGCAGGGAGGGCTCTTGGGGATTGGATAGTTCAACCCTTCATTTTATTACTTATTTATTACGCAAGTAACATATGAACGTGCATATACTCATTATACAAGTTCAAACAATATATAAATACATGTTCTCCTTTCCCTCTCTCCCCAATCCCAGTCCCCCTTCCCAGAAGTAAACATTGTTAACAGATTAATGGGTATCTTCTACATAATATCCTATGCATTTACACATATATAGGAATATATGCAAATATACTTCTATGACTTAGGATTCTTAAAATATAAAGGTGACCCACTATACATACTATATGGGTAAATTTTTCTTATATTCCAAGACACTGTCTTGGGGTATCTTTCCACATCATTACAACCCCTCATTTTAGGGGCAAAAGAAATGTAAGACACAGAATGATAAAGTGACATGCCAGAGGTCATACAGCTGTTGGTCGCAAACCTCATGACCACTCACTCCTTCTTTATTCCCAACTTCCATGGCTCCAGAGTGAGTCACAGCTGCATCTCTCCAGCCCCCTAACCCAATCGTGTCTGGGATCCAGGTGTGTGAGCAGCAACATTGTGCTCCTGACCCAGGCATTCCGAAAGAAGTTTGTCATTCCTGATTTTGAGGAGTTCACGAGCCATGTGGATCGCATCTTTGAGGATGCCAAAGAGCTCACTGGAGGCAAAGTGAGGGCCAGGGGACTAAGGGAGGGGCAAGGGCTCTGGGCCAGATATACCTTGCTTCTTGGAAATTTCCTGGGGCTGGGAATCAATGGATGAGAGATGAGAAACAGAACCTCTAAATATGGGGACAAGGGCTTTATATATTTCTGTACATGTGATTTCTAGAGCAGGTGAGGGAATCTGAAGTTTCTTTTGGGACAAGTGGAATAAAGGATTCAATAGAACTTCGAAAGAGACCTATTGGGTCATTAAGCCTAAGAACCAAAACCCAGAATTCTCTTTTTACCTTACATAGGCTTTACTGCCATCTCTATAGGAATAGAGCTACAGAAAGCTAAGAACTTCTTGGACTTAAGCGTGGGTCCCTGGGAACAACAGGCAGGAGGGAACCCTGTTGCACTGCAGATGACAGAATTTTTACTTTTATCCTGACCCTGACCCTCATTTCTGTTCCCCTTCTACATCCATATCTCCATTCTGTCTGTTTTGTCTTCCCACCCCACTCATGCCCAGGTGGCGGCCTACATCCCTCAGCTGGCCAAGTCCAATCCAGACCTGTGGGGCGTCTCCCTGTGCACGGTGGATGGTCAGCGGTGAGATGCTGGGTGAGAGGAAGGGGAGGCAGGGCACAGGTGCAGAACATAGGCTGAGCCCTTTCATGGTACTTATCTGCCCCCCAGGCACTCCGTGGGCCATACAAAGATACCCTTCTGCCTGCAGTCTTGTGTGAAGCCCCTCACCTACGCCATCTCCATAAGCACCTTAGGCACTGACTACGTGCACAAGTTTGTGGGCAAGGAGCCCAGTGGCCTACGCTACAACAAGTTGTCCCTCAATGAAGAAGGTGAGCACTATCAGGGCTCAGACCAGACTCATAGATGTCCCTCTTCTTATTCCCACCTATCCCCCCGCCCCAGCCTTGTTTGTTTATTTCTCTGACTTTCCTGATTAGCTCTGTCATTTCATCCTCCCCAGCAAAGAAATTTTTCTTGTCTAGCCTGCAGAGTGGGCAGGCTGTAAAGGAGGCTTTGCTCAGCAACTAAGACAACTCTGGGTGGTTTGTATTTCTCCAGGAATTCCCCATAACCCCATGGTCAATGCTGGTGCCATTGTTGTGAGCTCCCTGATCAAGGTTAGTGCCATCCTAGCCTTCTGGAATGTACTGTTTTCTAAACCCCCTTGTTCCTATATCCCTCATAACTGCCCAGTTCTCCAGGGAGACTGCTGGCCCTTGATTCCTTTGAGGGTTCCCTGGAAGTAGTGAGGGCACAGCAAGGACCCACATATGTCAAAGATATTAGTAAAAGGAGCTGTACCTCTGCCCCCACCCCTGGGTCTGGAGCCCAGAGCTTCCTGGCCCTTAGAGAAGTGAGTAGGTCTTGACCCCTGCCTAGGACCAAGGGCCAAATGCCAGACACAGGGGGAGGACAGCACTATTGGGCACTGATTGGCCACTTCTGGGTGAGGGACACAGAAAGAAGGGTGAATGGCCAGGCCAGGGCAGCTATTCACGTCACCTGAAACTGTGAGTTGGCCTTGAGCAGGGGTATCAGGCTGGTCTGTCAGCTGTAGGTCTCCCAGGGCTTGAGCAAGAACCTGTGAACAGTGTGGGCCGCAACACCCCAGAGCCAATCACAGCCCCTTCTGGGGAAGGTGGTGTTAGGAACCCTCCCCCTGGGACTCAGGTGTCAGAGTCCCTATGGTGTTGACACTATAGTTGACATGTGCAGGAAGCAATGGAGTGTGGTGGGGGTGGAATGGGAGACGAGGCTCAGGCTCTCCCTTTGCCCTGGGATAGCTCTGTTTACACTCCTGTAACTGGCACCTGCCTCATCCCATTCCCATCTAAGTGGGCCTTACTGGCCCTGACATTCAGCTAAAATCTTATTCTTTATTTCAGTTGTCAATATATTTGATATAACTGAATATTATATGCAACACACCTCCTCATCCCATTCCTGTCACTCCAGTTGGAGATGGCTATGGGAGTCAGGGATGGGATAGAGTATGGCCCCAGCTTGGGCCATAAGGGATGAGGATGGGGATCAGGAATAGGAATAGGGCTTGAGGACAGGATTGGAATCAGGAGAAGGAAAATGAGAGTCAGGGATGAGGGCTGGGATTGAGGATGAAAATGGAAGTGAGGTGCAGGGATGGATGAGACTCACACAGATGGGGTGAGGTTATTTGTACTCATTGATGATAAAATCTAAATGGTTTGGCTTTTAAGATCATTGGATATGATATGCAGGCATACAAAAAACTCTCAGTTGAAAAAAAAAAAGTCAATAGCAAAACCAGTCTAAGACATGAACTCCCCTAGGTCCTGCTGACATTCCCGTCATCCTAGGCTTGGAATGCTGATCTCTCTCTCTCTCTCTGCAGATGGACTGTAACAAAGCAGAGAAGTTTGATTTCGTAAGTTCCCTTGCTACTCAGCCCCTGGCTGCTTTTCTCCATGGCATGTTATCCTTTCCAGCTGCCCCAGTGCCTGGCTCTAATCCCACTTTGATAATGCAGCAGCCCATACTAGAATCCTTATTTCCAGAGGTGTGGGGATCTCTGGCCTCAGAGGCGAAAGCCTCTTGAGTCCCTGCTGGGATAAGGACTGAGGAGTTCAGAAGAATTAGTCAGGCTAATATGCGTTTAGTAGAGGTTCTCTCTCACGTGGTGCCTTCCATGCTCCTTTTTCTCTTTTAGGTGTTACAGTATCTGAACAAAATGGCTGGGAACGAATACATGGGTTTCAGCAATGCTACGTAAGGCCCCGTTCATAGGATTGGATGAGTACATTATGGGGTGTGTGCATGTGATAGACAAAGTGGGTTGGGGGGGCTGGTGATAGAATCTTAAGAGCAAGAAATCCAGGAGAATTTTGGCCACCCAGCTTCCTCTGAGCCTCTTTATTGACATTTGTTTACTTTGTAAAAGAATTTGGTCCATTTCTTTTTTTTTTAATTTTAATTTTTTTGAGAGAAAGGGTAAGTGTGTGTGCAAGTGTGAACAGGAGAGGGGCAGAGAGGAGAGAGAAACCAAGCAGGCTCCACAATGTCAGCACAGAGCCAGATGTGGGGCTCAAACCCACTAGGAAATCATGACCTCAGCCAAAATCAAGTGTCCAATTCTTAACCAACTGGAGTACCCAGGCGCCCTTCCATTTCTACTTAGTACTTAAAAGAAGCAGTTTGAGAATTTATTCTTAAGCCCTTTCTTGACAAGTCCCTCAAGGCCAAAATGCTCACCAGTTTTCACCAAACTAGAGGACTACACGGTTTGGGGTTTGGTTTGTTTTTTATGCTTTACAATAAAGTTTTGCCCAGTGCTTGCTCAGGGTCAGAAGTTTCCTCCAGTATTAACTGTGAGAATTTATACAGGGGCAGATTTAGTTTGACATGTATGATCTAGTTCTGTCTCTCTCAAGGAAGTTATTTTTCCCCTTCTCCTTACATCCACCCTCAAACATCAAGTACTAAATTGGGTGTTTGCTTCAGATTCCAGTCAGAGAAGGAAACAGGGGATCGGAATTATGCCATCGGCTATTATCTAAAGGAAAAGAAGGTAATCGGGAGTGGCTGGCATAGAAAGTCCTTGGGAATTCTGCAGCTGGTGGAAAAGCACCTGGGGTTGGGGACTTTGGCTGAGATCCTGGCAATGTGACAGATAGGGTCTGCTGATGGCCTGAAAAGAAATGCTCTCCCTTCTTCTTTCTTACAGTGCTTTCCTAAGGGGGTGGACATGATGGCTGCCCTTGATCTCTATTTCCAGGTGAGGAAAGACTTCTGTTTAGCTCCAGGCCAACGGAACAGGACAGACTTCCATCCGTGCTCTGACCCACAAGAGGGATGCTCCTCTTCAGTGGTTCTGGTGTCCTTCAGAAACACCAGGGGGACTTTTTGAAAGATCAGGATGCCAAGAACATTGCTCTACACCCAAGAGCACAGTGTTCACATCCACATTGCACCCTCACCTCTGCCTTGTCTCCATAGCTGTGCTCCGTGGAGGTGACCTGTGAGTCAGGCAGTGTCATGGCAGCCACCCTGGCCAACGGCGGGATCTGCCCCATCACAGGAGAGAGCGTGCTGAGCGCTGAAGCAGTGCGCAACACCCTCAGCCTCATGCACTCCTGCGGCATGTACGACTTCTCAGGCCAGTTTGCCTTCCATGTGAGTGCTACTGGCCCTGCCGTCCATTTGCCACCAGTCCAGAGCCGAGAAGTGAGGACACAGAGTCTCTGAAAGTTGAGGATGGAAGCTTGTTCCTGCCTCTCATTCACTAACTTCCAGCCAGGCAGCTAGGCTGAGAATCCCTAGGGGACTTTGTCAAACACACCAGGTCCCTCAAACACATCAATACGTGATGCTGCAGCTTCTGAGCCACTCTTCTGCTGCTCTTCACGTGCCTGGCACTTCTCTAGGTCTCAGTTTAGATGTCACTTCCTCAGAGAGGCTTTTCTGACCAGCTTGTGTCCTGTAGCCCCCCTCCCCCACTTCATTCTCTATTCCTGCACCCTACTTCATTTGTCCTCTGTTTTCTCCTAAGCTGTGATTATTTTTGTCTGTTGATCACATATCTTCTACCACCAGAACGAAGTCAAATGATACTGTCCTAGTTCTAGGGCAGCATCAGGCACAGCATAGACACTCAACAAATATTTCCTTACTAAAGCCATTAATTTAACGGGGAGAGGGCAGGAGAAGAGTAAGAAAAGAAGCTAATTAACAAGCCAAAAGGTTGAGATGGATATGGCTTAGCCTATGCAGTCATTTGGGATAGACTAACTTATTAATCCAGACTTGGAGGCACCTCTAGCTTATCCTCAGTTTCAACTTTATCCCCAAGGTGGGCCTGCCAGCAAAGTCAGCTGTGTCAGGAGCCATTCTCCTAGTAGTACCCAATGTCATGGGAATGATGTGTCTGTCACCTCCACTGGACAAGCTAGGGAACAGCCACAGGGGCATCAGCTTCTGCCAGGTGAGTTACTTTGCATATAGGACTTAATGTTTTTGAATGAGTAAATTAAACAATTTTGACCACCTACTAAGTCAGGGAGTAGGTAAATAATCTCTTTGGCTTATAATTCTAGAAGCTGGTGTCCCTCTTCAATTTCCACAACTATGACAACCTGAGGCACTGTGCTCGGAAGTTAGACCCACGACGTGAAGGGGGAGAAGTTCGGGTAAGGAAAATCCCAGGGTGGCTTGTAAGAATATTTCCGAATAGAACATTCCATAATGCTTTAGCAATACTCTTGGCTAAGCATCTTTGTAGAAGGGTCACAGGGCAGAGCTGAGCATGGGTGAGCTCAAAGTCACAGTTAATCTCAGGTGATTATGATTTGTTTTCCAGAACAAGACTGTGGTCAACCTATTATTTGCTGCCTATAGTGGAGATGTCTCAGCCCTTCGAAGGTACCAAATAAACACAGTACTCCTGGTCAGAGATCGCATTAGCAGTCAACAGAGCAAAATAATTGCTTCAGCTTTAGAACCACATAGAATGGACACTGCATTTAAATGAGATTATTTTAGAGGTGCCTGGATGGCCAGTTGGTTAAGTGTCCAACTTCGGCTTAGGTCACAATCTCGTGGTTTGTGAGTTAGAGCCACCTTGTGCTGACAGTTCAGAGCCTAGAGCCTGCTTCAAATTCTGTGTCTCCCTCTCTCTGTCCCCTCCCCTGTTCATGCTCTGTTTCTCTCTCTCAAAAAAATAAAAAACACTAAAAAAATTTTTTAATGAGATTATTTTAAGTACAGTGACTGCCATGTGATAAGAATTTAATTATCGGTAGTCACTGTTAGGATTAACCTGGGTGTTAAGAGCAGAATCCTAGGAAGTAATGAAGGACCCCGCTGCAAGTAGATCACCAACATCAACAAACATACAGGTAGAGATGTTTCTGGAAACATCATGCCCCTGTGTGATTTGGGAGTAACAGTCTCATCTGGGTATAGAACATGATTATGCAGTGTCTACAGATCTGAGCATAAGCTCTGTTTTACTTTTTCTAAAATCCATCCAGTCTGATCCCATTTCAGAAAAGACACTGGTGATTCTAGGCTGATCTGGGTAACTTTGGCTATTTTCCACCACCCGCAGGTTTGCCTTATCAGCCATGGACATGGAACAGAAAGATTATGACTCCCGCACAGCCCTTCATGTTGCTGCAGCTGAAGGTATCTAAAGGTTAAATAAAAGGGGAAGCAAATCTTAAGACCTTTTCTTTTTTCTTTTTTTATATTTTATTTTTTTTCTCTCTCTTTTTCTAAGTAAACTCTACTCCCAACGTGGGTCTCGAACTCATAACCTTGGGACCAACAGTCACATGCTCTACTGACTGAGCCAGCCAGGCACACCCTAAGACCCTTTCTTTTCTTTTCTTTTCTTTTTTTTTTTTTTAATGTTTTATTTATTTCTAGGAGAGAGAGAGAGACAGCGTGAGCAGGGGAGGGTCAGAGAGAGAGGGAGTCACAGACTGAAACAGGCTCCAGGTTCTGAGCTGGCTGTCAGCACAGAGCCCAACGCGGGGCTTGAACCCACGAACCGCGAGACCATGACCTAAGCAAAAGTCAGACGCTTAACCGACTAAGCCTCCCAGGCGCCCCAAGACCCTTTCTTTTCTAACAAGAGTAATCCCTATTGTATATGCCCTTAAAGTTACAAGGGCAGCAACTAGTTTTGTCCAGATGCTCTGCAGTTTCTAGGCCAACTATTATTGGGTGCTGCAGGGAGCAAAATGGGAAGAGGCCTTTCCCATTTTGTTTCAGACTCCAGCTGCCAAAAGTCTGCCTACTGTTAACACCAAAAGGTTCAGGATCTGTGCCATCTCATTTTCCTTCTGCCCATATTCCTAGGACACATCGAAGTTGTTAAATTCCTGATTGAGGCTTGCAAAGTGAATCCTTTTGTCAAGGACCGGTGAGTAGGATTAAGGTAAAAGGGGGGCTGGGCAGCAGGTTTTCTCCCACTGCCCCCCAGCCACCACAGTCATGTATTTAACCATAGCACTCTTGATGTCTTTTTTTTTTGTCTGATCGTGGGCTTTGTTGCTTTTAGGTGGGGCAACATTCCCCTGGATGATGCTGTACAGTTCAACCACCTGGAGGTGGTGAAACTGCTTCAGGATTACCAGGACTCCTACACACCATCTGAGACTCAGGCCGAGGCAGTGGCCGAGGCCCTGTCCAAGGAGAACTTAGAGAGCATGGTGTGAGCATAGGGTGCACACACAGTTCCTGCTCAAGAAAAAGCATGAGCTGGCCACACACTTAACCCATAACCACCAAACATGCTATGAGAGCCGCACTGCTTTGCTTCAGTGGGGACCAAGACTTAGGCTACTGCTTTCTATGAGAGTGAAAATACCCCATTCCCTTGGCAAACAGAGTATAGAGAAGTGCCTTGGTGGACACATGCAGTAGAGCAATACATGGGAGACTGACTTTCTTTGAGGTACAGCCTAATGGTTTATCCCACTCAAAATCATCCCAGATCTTCACCCAGGTCCCCTCTTCCTCTCCCTAAAAAAAAACCCATCATGAGAGAGACAGAGATACTCTGGTAAAGGAGCCCTAGCCACCATGCACAGGTATATATCCACAGAGGAAGTGGCACGCTATGCCCCAGGCTTTAATAGTCTGGATAGGTCTGCCCTCCTTGGCCAGAAAGTACTGCTGCTACTGCTAATTTTTTAGACAGAGAAAGTATTTTGTGATCAAATAAACTTTAATTACACAAATTATTATATTTGTTAAACCCAGTCCTTTCTCTCCCACAGGGGCATTCAGCTGCATCACCATCATAAAGGTAGAATAAGAAAGAACCACAAAGACAGAGCCCAAACAATACGTATTTCACATACATACTCATCCCACTACGTTTTCTTCAACCCTAAATATTACTCTAGGTTAACTGTATCCTGTTGCCAGAGGGGGTGGGAGAAGGGTGGGCGGTAACATGTGAGGGTTTCCGTCTGAGCAGGCCCAAAAATGGATTGTGCAAGATCTCAGGGCTCCCCCCTCCCTCTGGAAGTTCCAGCTGTGGCACAAGTATCTTGTCTCCTTTTATCATGGTTGTAACTGGCCCAATGATTATAACAGATTGACCAGATGTCAGGGATGTGCAGATCAAGGCAGATGGACTCTAGGTGGTGATAGCTGCAGCTGTGTGGGGCTGAAAGTCCGGCACTGAGGTACTGGGGAAGGAGGGCTCTGTTTCATTTGGACACAGAAAAGCACTTCCTGAGGGAACCAGAGCCAAGACTCTGTATGTGCTACAGGGAAAGGTCCAGGACATTGACTGTACCACTCCTCCAGCCAGAGGTAGAAAGGATTTACTCTGGAGAGATCCTGTAGAGCCCCAAGGGGGGAAGGGGAAGAAGAGGACATTACATGGGAGCAAAGGGAGGCGGAGGTATCACAGTGATGAATAAATTCAAAGTTGAAAGCTAAGACCCCAGAACTGAATGCAGTCTGAGAAGGTCTGGGCACAGGGAGCAAGAGGGACTGAAGGAAGCCAGTCAGGTTAAGGATACTAAGGGTAGCCTAGGAAACTGGTGGTAGATTGGGGGAGGGGAGAGGGTGGCTGTATGCCCAGTCTTCACAGGGTAGGGTAGAGGAAAAAGACTGAGACATTACACAGAGGACTGAATTGCCAGAGTTAGAGGTTGCTTGGCGGCAAAATTAAAAGGTTTCAGGCAGTTTCACCAGGAGGCTACCCAAGAAAGAGCATGATTAAGGACTCCAGTGAAGGACATACTAGAGGCCTTTAGGCACTTCAAGCCCTGAGTGGGTCAGCAGCTCTCCATCCCAAAGGGCAAAGGCAGGTACCACTGGACCTTGGAAATCTGTCTGTAGCGTGTGGACCACAGCGACTCTGCTCACATCCACCAGACTCAGCTTTTGCGCCTCATACTCCAGCAGCAGCCCCACCTTCTCTGGCTGCCCCATGCCCTCAATAGGGGCTTTTTCATTGGCCAACATGGTGTGCCACTTGCGCTGGGCATACGTGAACACCCAGGAACGATCGTCAACACCGATGCAGCTATCCCGGGACATATCCACATCGGCCACTCCTATCCGGAATTGCTGGGAGCGCTTCACTGTCACTTCCCAGTAGTGCCTGCCACTGGTGACCGCTGTGTCTGCCAGCACTACGGCCCATTCCCGGAAACGCTCCACGTTCAGGGCCAACTTGGTGGGCTCCAATCCTACTATGCCATACTTGACACCTGTGTCACCTTTGAAGAGTGCCAGGCTGCTGTGGGCGGTTTTTTCTTCCAGTTTGAAACTGATGCCTGTGAGCAGAGCAAAGAGATTAGATGATGACGGGTGCTAACACCCTAGATCTGGCGATATATACGTATTAGAGCTGAAGCAGGCAGTCATGCACTCATGAGGAAACAGGAAAGAGAATGTCACGCGGGCAAGAGTGAGGCATTTCAATACGGGCTTTCAGACTGGGAAGCCTCGGCATAAAAACAAACAAAACCCAACAGATAGTGTCTCAGGTTTGGACTTTCAAGACCAACGCAGATCGGGAAGGGGAAATGATCTAAGGGGACTCCCGTGAATAAGAGAAGCCATTTTGGAGGTAAAAAAGAGTAAAAAGAAAGAATCCTACCTCTGCGGGCATCCGCGACGGCAACCCCTAGCCGTTTGGCTCCCCGGCGGCACAAGCACAGCGAACGTGCAAAAGGCAGCGCCATCTTGCGCCAGGGCTGAATAGGGCACGCCCTCTGGCCTGAGACCCCGCCATGTGCCCGCCTGCTCCTTTCCGACGTGGTGCACGAAAGGCAGCCGCGCAGTGTGATGACGTAAGGGAGCCAGCGTCCAGCAGGGGAGCCGCCATCTTAGTGAGTTGTGTTTTAGGTCGCGGGCGCTTGATACGGTTTATTTCGTTTTTTCCCCGGGAATGCTGCTCACATTTTTACGAAGTAGGACCTTTAAAAAGATGGTGTAGCAAGATACCAAAACGTATAGATTTTAGAATTAAACAGTAATGGGACTCAAACCCAGCTCCTCTGTGTGACCTTGGGCAAATCACTTACCTGAGTTTTTAAGTGTTCTCATTTGTAAAAACCCTTTAGACCTTGGCAAAAATTAAATGAGAGAATAACTTAGACTACAACTTGACAAACAACAACCACTAGGTTATGTAGCAGGTTATTTTAAATAATATGTAAATACTGTAAACGTTGGTTTTGTATGTTCAGAGTTACTGGAGAAGGACTCAAAATCCCCACCCCATGTTTCTTTCCTGATTTGTAGATTTGTATATCCAACAACCTATTAGAGATTTCTACTTGGATGTACCCCGATCCCACCCCGCCAGTGACCTTAAACTTCCTTTAGGTCTTCCCTATCTAAAGGGAAGTATCTAAAACTTCCTTCGTCTTCCCTACACAGGCTTCTCCGCATAGGTTCCCTGACCCTGTGAACTGGCAACCCATACCAGCCAGTTGCCCGAGCCAGAAACATAGAAGCCCTTGATTTCTTTGCCTCCCTCATCTCATACATATGATTATCGTTGAGTCCCCATCACATTTCTCCCCTGGACTACTGCATTAGCCTTCTGACTGGACTCCCATTCTCCCCAGTTCTGCGGCGAAGGGAACGTTTAAAGAGGCAGACACTTACCTCGCCCATTAGGTTCTTAAGAATGGGAATTAAGAATGGTTTATTAATAATTCTTAGGAATGGTGATTAAGCCCTTTTTTCTCTGTGACTTAAGGCCTCACTTTTACCCTTGACACAGACTAAGTACTGTTGTTTTTGAATTAGTAAATGAATGAGGATAAACGGAGATAGTAGCGCAGTGGCTGGCTCATTCTCTCCACCAGGGGTCAGCCTGGTCCAGCCTTCACATCGTGCCTAACGTATATGAGAAGAGAGGTTTCTATTCCTCTTAAGCCTAGGAGCGACGGCATGGAGGAGAGAATTCCTTCTCAAAAGTCTTGCTCTCTCAGTACTTTGCATTTTGGGGGTAATAAGAAATTTCCTGAGCTCTGTTTCTGTGGCGTTTCTCTTTAGGTTCCATCCTAGATGTGAGAGCTGAAGCAATCACTGCAGAATCCTCATACTGTCACTTAGATACACCTCTGTTACTTTATTTCCTGCTCAGGGTATAGCTTCTTGCCTGTCATCTCTTATTTTACTTTCACAGACTCACCAGCTATCTGATAAACTTACCTTAATCACTGAGATGATTTACCTACCTCGTTGCTAATGTACAAGTAATTAATTCTTAACGTTTTCATGCATAATAATGAAGAAGTGATAGAGTTGCGCTTGACATACGAAAGGGGAAAAGACATTCAAGGTATAGGGAACAACTTCTGCTAAAGCACTGGGTAATGAAACAGAATGAGGTATTTAAGGAGGCACAAAAAGCACAAAATTGCCAAGGCCTCATGCTGGAGAGAGATGAAGAACAGTTGGAAAAGTTAAGGCTGAATTGTGAGGAGTTCTGCATTCATAGTAATGTATTTTTAATTTAATGTTTATTTATTTATTTTGAGTGAGGGAGAAAAAGAATCGCAAGCAGACTCCGCACTGCCAGTGCAGAGCCTGACTCAGGGCTTGATCTCAGGAACCGTGAGATCATGACCTGATCCAGAAATAAGAGTTAGACGCTTAACCTCAGATACTTACCTGACTGAACTACCCAGGTGCCCCCATAGTAATGTCTTTCAAGCATTCAGGAGCTGTTGAAGGGACACAGGGAAATGACAAATTACAGGTGCTTTTATAAAGATAAAGCTGACAGCAACATGAAGAATAAATTGGAGAGGAAATGAGACCAGAAACAGGGCCAAACAGGGTCTAGAGTTTTCAGGTGAGATGTGGTGTGGGTTAGGTCACCTGAAAGATAGAATTGGTAGAGTTCTGGTGACTGGTTAGGTGAGAGTGAGGATAGGGAAAGGAGTCAAAGCTATTCATAGGTTTCTGATTTAATGATTGGCTGCAGGAAGAAAAGCATGTTTGAATGAAGGGAAGAGAATGCATTCTGTTTCAGACAGGCTGTATTTGAGGTGTCTGTGGGACACCCAGGTGAAAATGTTCTGTAAATATATGGATATAAATTGGGGTACCTGGGTGGCTCAGTCAATTAAGCATCTGACTTCAGCTCAGGTCATGATCTCACTGTCAGTGAGTTCGAGCCCCATATCTGACTCTGTGCTGACAGCACAGAGCCTGGAGCCTGCTTTTGATTCTGTGTTTCCTCCTCTGTCTGCCCCTCTCCCACTCATGCTCTGTCTCTGTCTTTCTGTCTCTCTGTCTCTCTCAATAATAAATATATATGTGTATATAGATGGATAGATAGATAGATAGATATAAGTTTTGAGGGAGAGAAGTGCCTGGGTGGCACAGTTGGTTAAGTGTCCAGCTCTTGATTTCGGCTCAGGTCATGATCTTGCAGTTCAAGAGTTTGAGCCCTGCAACAGACTCTGGGTGGATGATGCGGAGCCTGCTTGGGATTCTGTCTTTCCTCTCTGCCCCTCCCCAGCTTGTGCACATGTGTGCGTACACTCTCTCTCTCCTCAAAGGAAATAAACTTTTAAAATTTTTTAAAAATTAAAAGAATACATTTAGAGTGAGAGTAGACATAGGTGAAGTCATTCAAGGAAAGGGTGTCACTAGAATAAGTAGGGAATAAGCTGATAGTGCAATCCTAGGGGAAACCAGTACGTGAGATAACGCATATACTGTTAAGTACTTAGAATAGAACCTAATCATAGTGAGCACTGGTCTCCTTGGCTTGGAGTTGTGTCTGACTCCCTAGAAAAGAAGGGGAGAAAGAGACAAGTTCAGGATGTTTCAGTCTGTTTTCATTCTGTTTCTTGGATTACCCCATTTCTAATATCTGGGAGCTCTCACCTGATCCAAGTGCTAATTGGAGCCCTTAACTATGGATGGGAGAGGGATGATGCACAGAGCTTGGTGATTGTTCTGGACTTTGCCAGGAGTCAGCAGTCAGCAAAGCATAACCAGAGAAAGAGAGAGAAGGGGGGCCCTCAGGAGCTAGCCAAAGGGGCTGCTAGTCTGGCTTGTGCTATGCTGGGGCCTTTGTCCTATGAAACTATCCACACAATGGAGCTGGGTTACATGCTGATCTGGCATTCTGAATATGGGGCTGGGATAGAGATCCCACGTGGTAGATAGAGAGATGGAGGTTCACCCAACCCCTCAGGACCATATCTCAATTCACATTGTAATTGCCAGAGAGGGTGTTCAATACTTGACAATCATAAAGTATGTTTATATCTGATGTTTATATCTGATTAATTCAGGAATCAGTTCATTTATATATATATAATTTTTTTTTATTTTTAAAAAATTTTTATTTATTTCTGAGAGAGACAGCATGAGCAGGGGAGGGTCAGAAAAAGGGAGATACAGAATCTGAAACAGGCTCCAGGCTCTGAGCTAGCTGTCCGCACAGAGCCTGATGCGGGGCTCGAACCCACAAGCCATGAAATCATGACCTGAGCCGAAGTCGGACGCCCAACCGACTGAGCCACCCAGGAGCCCCAGTTCATTTATATTTTAAGGCAGCTAACTTAATGTGTATATTGCCTGGGTATATCTCACTTTATCCTCATACAATCCTGTTAGATCAGCAGGTTAGATTTTTTTTTTCAAGTTTATTTATTTATTTTTGAGAGAGAGACGGAGTGAGCAGGGGAGGGGCAAAGAGAGAGGGAGACACAGAATCCCAAGCAGGCTCTGCACTGTCAGCACAGAGCCCAACATGGAGCTCAAACTCACAAACAGATCATGACCTGAGCCAAAACCAAGAGTCAAATACTTAATCAACTGAGCCACCCAGGCGCCCCAACAGGTTAGATATTTTTATGAAATCCAGATCTAGGTTATTCTTTAGGTCTTGATCATATGGGCTGGCCAAGGAGTAGCTTCAGAGAGGTAGTAAACTGTTCCTGGATAACCTCAGAGGCGGGTATGGTAATTACATGAAACCCCTGTGGAGAAATGATACAAGACAAATAGCTCTGCCTGCAGATTCCTTGAGCTTTATAGATGCTCTCACTCCCTAATATTATTGATTATACTTCCTATGGTACCTCTAGAAAACTGAGAAATGGAGCCTTCTTTATTGAAGAGAGTATAGTAAACTTGGGATCCCTAGCCCCAGGAATATAAAGAGGTTGGAAGGCTGATTGTTAGTAACCAAGAAATATCTCAGTCTACTGCAGAGATAGTTGAGACTCCAGGATGGTCACTACTACAAGATGATCACTACTTTAAAATAACTTTGTAACTACTACAAGTTTGTTATTTTATAAATCCATTTTCTCCACTTCCATAGTTCTTAGTAGGAAAAAATTTTTTAAATGTTAGTATGCTTATTTAAGGCCAGAAGAGAGAAAGGCGGAGAGTCTAGAATTAAAAACTCTGGCACCCCCTGAAAAGAACCCCAAATACAAGAATGAGGTAGAGTAATAGCAAAAAAAAAAAAGTGAACAAGCTAACCAGAAAAGAAGACAAAGATAACTTAGCATCTGTCCTGGGTGATCCCAAGAGTGTTGTATTCCAGGAATCCCCTTCACTCCCAGGCATTTTTCCTCAAAGGAACTTTCCTTTGCAGATTCCAGTGTCACTAGAATAAGACCTGGTTGCCAGTTCAGCCTTGGTACCTTCTTGCTGGCTTGCTCTGTTTCTGGTGAGGAATGGAAATATCCTTACCCTGCCTTCCCTGGAATTCTCACTGTCTTCCAGATCCTCTTAGCTTTCCTCTTTACCTTTCTGGCTCCTGAAACCCAGGATTGTAAAGATGATTAGGAGGTGGAAGGATGAGTCTCTACCTTCACTGTGAGCACCTCTGATGACAGAAGCCATTATAAGCTCTTGCTCCTTCCTTAGTGAGTTTGGGTCAGAGCACTAAAGAGGAAGAAAAGAACTTAGTATAGAAGAGAGAAGGGCCAAGGCAGAGGAGAATGGAGGGGTTAGGTGTGAATATAAAAGTCTAAGGCTCCCTTATGGAGACCACTGCCTGGGTAGAGGTAGCAGGTTGAGGGATGAGGTCCTCTCTATTGGCTGAAGGAAGGACATGTGATGTTCTCTAATCACAAGAGTGGAGTTCTCACCTCTCTGGCTTCCTCCTCCTCCAGAAAAAGCACCTGAAACACTTTGCTCCTCATGCCAACTCCACTCACTTAGACCTAGAAAAGCAGTCTCCAAACTGCTTTTGGGACACTGTTCGGAACACCAAACAGAGACTCTGAGCCTGACTGGCAAAATGGTGACCTAGGAGATAAAATTTTTGCAGAGAGGAGAAACCATCTTTTTCTGTAGACTCCTTACTTCTGTTGAAACTGAGAACTTTCCTCTTCTCTTTTGTTAAATCCCAGGCCAAGCAAGTGGGAGCCTATTTTCTGACCACTCCCTTATTCTGTCCTTCAGTCCTTCTTCCTTCCTCTCACGACAGATGCTGGGGAAGGGAGCAGTAAGTGCAGGATGAAGAGGCTAAGGCCTAGTTGGGAGAGTTTTTTGAGGGGGTGGGGAACGGAGAGAGGTAGAGACGGAAAGATATGGGAGACCAGAGGGAAGAAGAGTGGAGCAGACACTGCCAGCCCAGACAGCCAGCCTGATCTCACCTTACCTCCCATACCTATCCCCCAGGATCTAGAACCAACGGTTTGGGAGAGATGTGCTGGTTGAAGGCCTGTGCACGTTGGTCTTTGTAGGGACTGTTCTTAGGGCTTCATGCCCTAGTGGGAGCTCTGTGCTAGGCACAGTCCCTCAACCTTGCCTTAAGAGCTGGTGGTGGTGAGCCTGGCACAGATTTTTGATGTGGGCCCACACAAATCCTGCCCTCACTCTGGCACTGCTTTGTACCAACTGGCTTGCCTCTCTAGGGGGTGTCCCATGTCCTGGCCCAGAGCACAGCAGCCATCTTGACCTTAGTCCTTTTCTACCTCACACTGCCCCAGGTGTCTGTAGCCCAGCTAGCCATCCAGGTAAGCAGTAGCCTTCCCCTTCCTGACTACGGTGATACTAGGTAGGTGATAAGGGTGGATGGCTGGTAGGAGTTTAAGGAATGAACAAAAATGCAGGCACCGCTGCTCTGTGCATCCTCTCATTTAGCCACCTTCATTATGGATGCAAATAGACCAATGAGCTAGCCTCAAGCAACTCAGGAATTTCAGTAATTTGCTGCAGATCCTTTGCTTAAAGCATCCTTGGTGGATAGCTGGTAGGGCCTGGTGGAAGCAGATGAGGGGATGCTTATGTCCTCCCACCCTGGTGCTAGCATCTCTGCTCTCATCTAGATGAGCAGGCTAGATCATAGGCCAGGGTCTGGGCATGGAGTTTTTCTCCACTATCCAGCAGGTACTCAGTATGTGTGCTGTGGCTCACCAGCAGTGACTGGAAGCAGGTGGGCCAGGCAGTCTGGCAGTGGGTTTCTCAGTGACTACTGGAGCACTAGCATTGGTAAGAACACAGCCTGTACAAAGCAGGAGCTTGGGGAAGGCTGGATTCCACTCCTCAAGGGAGACACAGCTGGGGTTTGTTTTGTTTTTTAAAAAACTTTTAAAATATGTATTTATTATTGAGACATAGAGAAACAGAACATGAGTGGGGCAGGGGCAGAGAGAGAGGGGAAACACAGAATCTGAAGCAGGCTCCAGGCTCTGAGCTGTCAGCACAGAGCCCGATGTGGGGCTCAAACCCATAAACCGTGAGATCATGACCTGAGCCGAAGTTGGACATTTAACCTACTGAGCCACCTAGATGCCCCTGTTTTGTTTTGTTTTGTTTTGTTTTGTTTTAAAAAGCTAGGCTAGGGGTGCCTGGGTGGCTTGGTCAGTTAAATGTCTGACTTCGGCTCAGATCATGATCTCACAGTTCGTGGGTTTGAGCCCCGCATCCGGCTCTGTGCTGACAGCTCAGAGCCTGGAGCCTGCTTCGGATTCTGCATCTCCCTCTCTCTCTGCCCCTACCCTTCTCGTGCTCTGTCTCTGTCTCAAAAATAAATAAACATTTTAAAAAAAGGCTAATAGAAAACAATAGGTATTCTAATTATATGTAAATCTATGCAAAAACTCAAATGAGTTTTTGAGAGTTCATATTGAATTTGAAAGTTTGGCATTCAGCTAAGTGGCCAATATGAAAGGAAATGGGCCAGGGTTCAGTTCTCCATGAGGTTCTTATCAATATTTGATGATGAATAAAGAGTAGAAGTTGGGGCACCTGTCTGGCTCAGTCAGTGGAGCATGCGACTCTTGATCTTGGGGTCATGAGTTTGAGCTCCATGTTGGGAAGAGGTGGGGGGAGGAAGGAAGGAAGAGAAAAGAAGGAAAGAAAGAAGTTGATAGCTTCAAATAAGGAAATCTAACCATTGTATTTGCTGTCTACAAAGGCACCAAATTAGCTGCACTTTACCCTTCTATTCTATAAGAGGCTGTAGAGTTGGTGATTAGAGAGAAGCTCTTGCTGTTAGTAATACCCTCTTCCAACTGAGCCAGACAGGTGCCCTGATTTTTTTTTAACTTTATAAAAAGGGTATCATGCCATGTATAATCTTTAGGGCCTTTTTTGTTTTACTTGATATTTTATTGCTAAAATACATTCCTTTTACTGAGTGTCACTGCAGTAATTCACTCATTTTGACTGCTGAATAATTTTCCATTGTGTGAAACATATGTGTGTGTGTCTCTATATATATGGAGAGAGACACACACATATATATCATTGTCTATACATCCATTCTCCTATTGATGGGTATTTGGGTTGCTTCAAATTTCTGCTATTGTGAATAATGCTGCTCTCAGTATTCTTGTGGATGTCTGCTGGTATAGTTACAGAAAAGTTTCTCTTGGATATATAAATGAAATGAAATTCCTGGGTCAGAAACTATGTTTATTCATCTTTTTTTTTAATGTTTATTTATTTTCGAGAGAGAGAAAGGGAGGGAGAGCATATACACAGGGAAGAGACAGAGAGAGGGAGCCAGAGGATTTGAAGTGAGCTCCACACTGACAACTAAGAGCCGGATGTAGGGCTCAAACTCACCAACATTGAGATCATGACCTCAGGCAAAGTCGGATGCTTAATTGACTAAACCACCCAGGTGTCCTTGTTTGTTCATCTTTATATGATGGTGTTATACTGTGTTCCCAACTGATTATTCCAATTTATACTCCCACTAGGAGTCATAACTAGCATTGTCACTTTGTATCCCCATCTATATCTGAGCCAAAGTACCTGTTACCAGTCTCTCCTCTGAACACCATGATATACTACCTTCTGTCCTGCCCAGGGGTCCTTTCCAAGAAGCAGTGTGAACACTGCATATTCACCAACAGAGGTGACTGGGAACTGGGAGCATCTCTGAGTAAGATGCAACAAGGGTTACAGGGCCTGAAGTGAAGAGATTGGTAGAGCTTCTAGAACCCAAGAGATTCCATGGATCTCTAATGGATTGTTCCTCTTCCATGAATTTGGGAGCTCCAGTCTCCTCTGACCTGTTCTCAGCAACCCTTCCTATCCCCAAGCTGGATATTGGAAGAAGAGAGAAGGATAGACCCTTATCTGTGTTCCCCCTCTCTCCCCACAAGTGACTGGATGGGACCAATGCTAGTGACCAATACTGCAGACCTCTCCTTCAAATTTTTGCTCTCTCTGGTGCTTCATGGAAAAAGCTCATGACTTATATGACTTGCCAAAGTGTAGAGATGCTGGAGCCTACCATTATGTCCCATTGTGCCTTCTCTACCATTGCCCAGCCCTCATCTCTAGGTCCCAAGTTTATCACCAAGCCTGAGCACAGCTCAACTTCTTTCCCCAACCTCTCCTATCCCATTTTGTCCTTTTCTCTCTCCAGATACCCTCATCTTCAGACTTTTCCTTAGGGATCAAGATTTAAGACCCTAATGTCCTGATTATGACCATATTAGGAGGTATTAGACCCTCCCATTGCTCCATAGCCATGACTCTGTTTCTTTCTTTTCAGTACTTCCTGTCAGGAAAGATGAAGCATAAACTGATCTTGAAATTTAACTACTAACCCTCTTCCCCCTTCTCAGGCCCCTACCCCCACGCCCAGCCTATCCATGGAAGAAAGCTTCTTCCTCCTATCTTTGTGGTTTACATGGCCAGGCTGAAGGTTTGGAAAGGGAGGTGCTGGCATGGATTGGGGGTAGGGAACCTGGGCTTCGAGAAAACCAGACACAGCAGAACTATTCTGTCCCAGAGCTGCAGGGTCCACAGATTCCAGACCAAACCAACCAATGGGCAAAGGGACTCTAATCCCAGAGAACTAAAGAATTCTCTTTAGTTCCAACTTCCCTGCTGGACCCCACTCCTGACCCCCACCCCCACCCTTACCTCTGGCCGACTCAGAGGAGACTGAAGGACCTCAGGAGCACAGTCTCATACCCCATGAAGTGAACTCAGTCTGACTGACCTTCCAAGCAGAATTGAGGAATGTTCTAATATAGATGTCAGTCAGGACCATGAACACAGAGAAAGACAGACTTTTATAGTCCCCCTGTTCTTGATCCCTTCCTCTCAGAGCCTCTCCAGCCTTGACTCTACCCCCACCCTAACACCTATGGCTCTACTCCTCTTCCAGTGGAAGAGGGAGGGGAAAATCCAACAGCTTTATCAGATGCATGAGTGGGCCCAGCCCTCCACAGCCATGAAGGGGTTAAGAGGCTGGGCCAGCCACTTCAATCTGCCCCTCCCAGGGATTAAGAGTCCTCTATAAAGGGGACTGTCCACTCAGATCAGGCCAGGGGGGTATCAGGGACCCAGGCATTGTGCCCATCCCCCCTGCCATGTGGGAACTGCGGTCAGCCTCCTTCTGGAGGGCCATATTTGCTGAGTTCTTTGCCACCCTCTTCTATGTCTTTTTCGGACTAGGGGCTTCACTGCGTTGGGCCCCCGGTCCCCTGCATGTCCTGCAGGTGGCTCTGGCCTTTGGCCTGGCCCTGGCTACGCTGGTGCAGGCTGTGGGCCACATCAGTGGAGCCCATGTCAATCCTGCAGTCACTTTTGCCTTCCTTGTGGGTTCCCAGATGTCTCTGCTCCGTGCCTTCTGCTATATGGCAGCCCAACTCCTGGGAGCCGTGGCTGGGGCTGCCGTGCTGTATAGTGTTACCCCGCCTGCCGTCCGAGGAAACCTAGCACTTAATACGGTAATGGTCAGCTAAGTGGGGCTGGAGGAACCTGGTACCCTGATTCCCTGCCTGGTGGAGGCCCATCGGTTCCTCAGAGGGCTGGGACATTGTGTGTGTGTGTGTGTGTGTGTGTGTGTGTGTGTGTGTGTGTGTGTGTGTGTCTTTCTTTGGAGGAGTAAGGAAGGCAAAAAGCCCTGGACTGACTCAAGAAACCTGAGTTCTGGTCTCAGCTTTTCTTCCAACTCCTTGCAGGTTCTTGAGGAAACTTATTTTACTTATGGGGCCTCAGTTTCCTCATCTGCATAAATGGGTATAATTATGTCCACCATGAAGGAGTATTATTAGGATAAAATAAGAAACAAATACAATTACTATGAAGGGGGTTGTATTATCCTTCCTCGCCAGTCAACTGATGCCATAAGGGTGTTCCTGTCTGGGAAACCTTGAGGAAGTAACATTGCAGCAACCTTAATGAGCTGCCTCCTTTCTTCTTCCTTTGCCCAGTTGCACCCTGGGGTAAGTGTGGGCCAGGCCACCACGGTGGAGATCTTCCTGACACTCCAATTTGTGCTCTGCGTCTTTGCCACATACGACGAGAGGCGGAATGGCCGCCTGGGATCTGTGGCCCTGGCTGTTGGCTTCTCCCTCACCCTGGGGCACCTCTTTGGGGTAAGCAGGAGAGAGGATCAACTTCTTGTTGAAGGATTCCAGGGCCCCTAAACCTTTTCTAACTTTTAAATATTCTTTCTGCCCACCTCACTGTCAGACATGAACATAATCTACCTAATCAGTCAGCACAGAGAAATCAACCTTGTTCTATTCCTCTTTTGTAACCACTATAATCTGGTCATTCTTGACTCCAAAGTAGAAATGTATGCATCATGGGTAGATGTGAGTTTTGCCTATGGATCCACAGTCTGTCCCCCTATGAAGCATTAGTGCCTTCACTCCACTGTGGAACCCCCATGCGGCTAGTTCTTCCCTATTTGCTGCTGGCTGGAGGCAAGGTGCCAGCCCTCAGAGACATGTGGGTTGTGGGGAGAGAAGCTGGAGTGGAGTAGGGAAAAGTGTCTCAGTTATGACTGTGTCTTTTGCAGATGTATTATACTGGTGCAGGCATGAACCCTGCCCGCTCCTTTGCTCCTGCCATTCTCACCAGAAACTTCACCAACCACTGGGTAAGTGAGGGGAGAGGGGCAAGATCCTGAAGCCCTCATGGATGGGTGTGGGCTGCAGGTTCCATGTTTGGCTTCTACCTTTCATCTGGATGTGTTAACTGCTTCACCAGCACTCAACTAAAGGGGCTGTCACAGAATTTGGCATGCCTATGGGAACAGGATTCATTATTTTGCTAGAAAGAGAGGTTCTTGCTCATATTGTTCCTTCACTGGTTGGTCAAGGGATTTTTACTAAGTATCCACAGGATTCTAAAACTAGCACTGTGAGGATACACCACTGAACAGGAAGTCGAAAACTTCTACTCTCAGAGCTCAGGATATGTGTAAGTAGAGATGGGCCTGGGGCTCATTCCAGGTCTAGCACATTATTGACCTTGTGTGTGACCATGGCAAATGGCTGAGTCATTCTGTACCCCAGTTTCCTTAACATAAAATGAGGTGTTATGAAAAATAAGTATGAAAGTTATACATGTGAAACATTTAGCACAGAATCTGGCATAAAATAAGTCCTCAATAAAAATTGGTTATGTTTGTGTTCTTTGGCCATAGGCCAGCCAAACATACAGAAATTAAAAAAAAAAAAAATTAAAAGCTGTGTCCCTGTTTTCATGGCAGCATTATTCACAATAGCCAAAAAGTGGAAGCAACCCAGTGTCCCTCATAACTGTATGGATAAACAAAATGCAGTATGTACATATACTGGAATAATATACAGCCTCAAAAAAGGAGACTTACTGATGCTACAACATGGATAAACCTTGAGGACATTATGCTACATGAAATACACCAGTCACAAAATGACAGACTGTATAATCCCACTTATGTGAGGTATCTAGAGTAGTCAGATTCATTGAAACAAAGCAAAATGGTAGTTGACAGGGATTGGGAAGAGGGAGCAATGGGGAGCTATTATTTAATGTGGGTAAAGTTTCAGGTTTGCCAGATGAACAAGTCTGGAGATTTGTTGCACAACAATATGCATATACTTAACACTACTGAACTGTACACTTAGAAATGGTTAGGATGAGGGGCGCCTGGGTGGCTTAGTCGGTCAAGCATCCGACTTTCGCTTAGGTCATGATCTCGCGGTTCGTGGGTTTGAGCCCCGCGTCGGGCTCTGTGCTGACTGCCAGCTCAGAGCCTGGAGCCTGTTTCAGTCTGTGACTCCCTCTCTCTCTGACCCTCCCCTGCTCATGCTGTCTGTCTCTCGCTCTCTCTCCTAGAAATTAAAAAAAAATTTTTTTTTAAATTAAAAAAAAAAAAAAGAAATGGTTAAGATGAGGGGCACCTGGTTGACTCAGCCGGTTAGGCGTCTGACTCTTGGTTTCAGCTCAGATCAAGATCTCATGGTTCATGAGTTTGAGCCCTGCCATCGGGCTTTGTGCTTACAGTGTGGAGCCTGCTTGGGATTCTCTCTCCCTCTCTGCCCCTCATCCTGCTTGTGCTCTGTTGGTCTCTCTCTCTCTTTTAAAAATAAATAAGTAAACTTAAAAAAAAAAAAAGAAATGGTTAAGATGGTAAATTTTATGTGTTTTACCACAATTAAAATTTTTTTCAAAGTAATATATAAACTAGTGCAGACTGATAAAAAATAAGAATATACATGTGCTGAGAAGATGTGGGATAAACGAGTAATTTGGTGAGTCAGCAAAGAAATGGTAAGTTTTGAGGTATTGGCAGTGAAGCAGCTTAGAATTTAAAAACAAACAAACACTGATTTCTGCTTAAAGAGTGCCCAATTGTATGTGCCAAGTGCAGATGTCTGTTTTCCACCCATAGGGTTGGAAAAAGAATAGCCTTGCTTTTTTTTTAAAACATTTTTTAAAAACATTTTTAATGTTTATTTATTAAGTTTTTTAAAGATGTTTATTTGCTTTTGAGAGAGAGGACAAGCAGGGGAGGGACAGAGAGAGACACACACACACACAGAATTGGAAGCAGCCTATGGCTTTGAGCTGTCAGAACAGAGCCCAATGCGGGCCTTGAACCCACAAACCGCAAGATCATGACCTGAGCTGAAGTCAGATGCTTAACTGGCTGAGCCACCCAGGTCCCCCTATGTTTATTTTTGAGAGAGAGAGAGAGAAAGAGAGAGAGAGAGAGAGAGAGAGAGATGGACCGTGAGCAGGGGAGGGGCAGAGAGAGAGACACAGAATTGGAAGCAGGCTCCAGGCTCTGAGCTGTCAGCATAGAGCCTGATGTGGGACTCAAACTCACAAATCACAAGATCATGACCTGAGCCAAAGTCAGATGTTCAACTGACTCAACCACCCAAACAGCCCACTTGCTCTTGATTCCTTTCCCAAGTCTGATTATTCCTCTCCTTTTCCTACAGGTATACTGGGTGGGCCCAATCATTGGAGGAGGACTAGGCAGTCTCCTCTACGACTTTCTCCTCTTCCCCCGGCTCAAGAGTGTTTCAGAGAGACTGTCTATTCTCAAGGGTGCCAGGCCCAGTGACTCCAATGGACAACCAGAAGGCACAGGGGAACCTGTTGAACTGAAGACCCAGGCCCTGTGAAACCTCCAGTTGGCTAGAGGGAGTAGGAAGCTTCTGGGTTTATTCAGAGGGGCTGAGCCAGCCCCTGGATGAAGAAAGACTGGGGGAGGGACATGTATTTCTTTATTTTTTAATTTATGTGTGTTTTTTTTTTGTTTTTGCCTTTTGCTGTGTGAAATCTTTCAAGTTGCATTCATGAGCTGATTTGTGCAAACTTCCCTTCCTCCCCATCCCACCTCTCTTCGCCGCTGTGTGTGCATGATTGTGCGTATGAATGTGAGTGAACGTGGCTGTGTCTGAGTTTTGGGGCATAACAGGAGAGGTAGGGAAGGGAAAAAAGGTGTCATCCTATACCTTCCTCTCCCAATTCAGTGTGGTGAATATAGGGAACCAAGACCTTTAAGCTTCTGGCCTTCACCCTGCTGCCAAGTCAAGTTTATGGCCTGAGGTTTCTGCAGGAGCAGGGAAGCAGGGAGTACTCCTTACAGGAGGCAGATGGAGACAAGGCATTCCAAGGTTGGGAGGAAGAAGCTGGAGGCAGGGAGAGAGGAAATGGAGGTATTAGTCTCAGAACAGGTTGCAGTTGTACCAGAAAGTTTTGGGGAAGTTAATAGAAGAGTGCAGTCTACTTGTCTCAGGGATGCTTGCCCCAGGGACTTGGGTAGGGAAGTAGCTCTGAGAAAAGTGAACACTGGGTTTGAACTGTTCTGTAAAGCCACATAAACTTGTCTACATCCACCAGCTGGGTTTTGTGTTCATTCTGATACGATGGATCTCTTTGGAGGCCCTGGGCCAGTGAGCTGCCTTCCTAAACAAGGGGTAGGGTGAGCCTAGAATCTAGAAAAATTAAGTAGTTTAGCCCTTCTGCCAGAAATCCCCAGAGGGGCCTTCAGGCAGATGGTATGTAAGTCACAGAAGGGTTGCCTAAAGTCAAAACAGGAAATCTGATGCCTAGAGCAAATGCAGAGGTTGGGGGTGGGAGGGCAGTAGGAGAGGGAGTCTTTGACCCTCAGAGTTTTAATTTAGTTACAGCAGTTCAAAAACACCCTTCAAATGGTTTTTCCCCCCTAGTTTTATAGTCTTCTTTATTCTCCTTTTTTGTGTGCGTCTTTTCACTTTTCTCACATGTGTCCTTTCATCTTTCTTCTCTCTTCATAGCCCAGAAATCGTTTCCTTCTTTTCAAATGCTTAATAATTCAGGAGATAATTATTCGTTTGAGCCCTATCTTCTTTTGTCATGGGCAAAATACACCCATCTCAGCAGAGTCCAGAGGAGATCCTCAACTTAACCAGTGGATATTTATTGTTGTTCTCTTCCTTTTTGGCAAGCTTTGAGCCTATCTCCCTAGCGTGAAAGGCACCCCGCCGACAAAAGACCACTGTAGCCCTCAGGTCAAGTCTCCACTTCCTCCCAAATGGAGCCTAATTTTTCTAACTACCCTTTGAGACTTTGGAATAATCCACTTGACTAGGAGAAGGGGAAGAAGAATGTAAATTTAACTCTAATCAGATTTTGATTTCTATTATCTTAAGTCGGCAGAACATTCATAGCGCTATGATTCTTAGCTCAATATAGGGGATAGACTAAGATAAAACAATAGGTGTACTTGCTTCCCTTTTCCTTACTTCATCACCACCACCCCCTGCTCGCTTGGAGTCACATGGACCAGCCTGTTCGCCCCGCCCCGCTCCCACGCAGACGGGGATTGGTCTCACTCGGCCAGGTGGCGGGAAAGGCTACTGTCGGGGGCCTGCGGGCCGCTGGCTCCGCGGGGATCCTGAGGACCAGCGGGGAGCGGGTGAGTGTGTGGGAGGGAGGGCTCTAGCGGACGGCGTCCTTTCTGAGCCGCGGGGGCACTGTTGCAAAGTGCGGACTCCCCTTTCCCGCCGCCAGGTTTAAAGGCGGGGGGCGGGGCACGCGCTTTAGATGCGCACGCGCAATTCTGCCCCCAGTCCGAACTAGGTACCGCAGTGTTCCCGGTTCGCCTGAGACGCTGTTTGGTTCTTCCCACGCCCTTCAGTGCAGTTGGTCCTTGCGCAGAAGTGTGGCCGTGAGGGGAAGGGGCTTGGAACTTTTGAGGTAGATCCGAAAGGTGCAGGGCATTCTCACTTCGGAATGTCCCATCCAGTTCAGACCCAAAACAAGCGCAGCTTGGTGATCAGCAGGTCGCTTGACTTTAATCTTGAGTTTTTACAGCATGGATTTCTCATTCTCTTCCTTCCTTTCTCTCTGGTATAAGACTTAAGTAGGATACAGTTTTTCCTTGGGTTTGTTAGCTGGACTGTCAGCCACTGATCAAGCTCCTTGCCTTGAGTCTCAATTCTTTACCCAGCCTTTCGTGCTGCCGCTGGTTACTTTATTAAAAAATCTGTGTGGTCATTTCAGGTTATAATTAAAACTCCTCATTGGCCACCCACAGACAGGCTTAAATCCTTAGGTGGCATCCATGGTCCCTCACAGTCAGGTCCTCTCAGCCTCATTTTCTAAAGCTCCCTAACATTTTTTCTGTCTCATGCACTGGACTCCCAGCCACATGGAAAGGGTGTATGCACTGTGCTGTTCATGCCTTGGTACCTTTGCTCCTGCTGTTCCCTCTACTTGAAGTTCTGGCCACTTCTTTGCCAAATGAACTTCTCTTTCAGGACTGAGCTCTCTCATCTCTCTGAAAAACGTCTGTTTCCAGCCCCCCTACCCCACCCGAATCCTTGGCCAAAGTAGTCACTTCTTCCTTTGTGTTCTTGAAGTTTTGTACCTCCCTCTTGCATCAGTGTCACTGATACAGCTCAGCAAAAGGTTCCTGAGCTCCTAACAGGTACCGTGCACTGTGCTCTGTTGTGACAGGTGGACAGAGATGAATAGGACAAAGTTCCTGGCCTTAAGGTACTCAGCCTGGATGGAAAAACTTATGTAAATGAGTCCTCTGCAGTTACTGGGTGACAAAGATGTCTGCCCAGGCTTCCTTCCTACTCTCACTTTATACTCTCTTGAGCAAGCTTATTTACTGCCACAATTTCACACACCTTCTTGTATTCTGATGACTTCAAAACTCCAGCTCCAACTTTTTCTCCCTCTACTTCAGTTCCAGTTTAGAAACCATTTATTGATCATTTACATCATGCTGGTCACAATGATTCCTGATCTCAAGGAGTTTATAATTTAGTGCAGTTGTTAGCAGGAGGTTGAGTTAGAATCAGCAGATGAACATTTTCAAAACACTCTCATCCAAGCTCCACCCATTATAAATTTTGATTCGGTAACTAGACTGAAAATTTAAAGGTGAACAAGCAACACCTTATGCCCTCAGGGAATCTAAGGCCAAGGAGGAGATTTCAAACAACTTGTTTAAGTATTATGTACAACGTGGTCTGTAAATGCCATGATGGAAGTATATTTATGGCACAAAGTAGACACAAAGGAGAGCGAGGTCCCTGCGTGGCAAAGTCAGGAGGATGTACCATTTGGGCAGAACCTTAAAAGATAAAAGGGTAGACTTCAGGGCTTTCAGGAAGTGTCTTGAGAGAGCAGCTTAAAAAGTAATCAGCAGGGAGATTATGAAGGACTTTGTATCATAGGCATTTGCAACTGCTGAAACCTTAGTTTTGTATTACAGTAGTACATGCTGTGGTAAACAATTCCAATCATACTACAGTGAAAGATAAATATTTCTCTTATTGTAGCCCCCTGCCCCCAATTCTTCCCAGAGACAATCACTATGGAGTTTTCCTTGAAAGTTTTTTTTTTTTTTAACCTTGTTTATTTTGAGAGAGACAGAGTGTGAGGAGGAGAGGGGCAGGGAGAGAGGGAGTCTCTCAGGCAGGCTCCATAGGATCAGCTCAGAGCCCAACATGGGGCTTGAACTAAAAAAACTGGGAGATTATGACCTGAGCTGAAATCAGAAGTCAGCGCTTAACCAATTGAGCTACCCAGGTGCCCCATTCATTGAAGGGTTTTAAGCAGGGTGGTTATATGGCCAAATCTAGTAACCATTTTGTGAATAGATTTAAGAGAACAAAATGAGGCAGGAAAAGAAGTTAGGAAGTGGTTGAGTCATCTAAGCTAGAGATGCTCAGAGGCTGAACTAAGGCAGTAGCAGTGGGGACTTATGGGGGCTGGATAGGAGAGCTTAAGGAAGTAGAATTAGCCCGAGTTAATGACTTGAGGTATCTAGGATGATGCCTAGCTTTCCTATGTGAATGACTGAGTAGATAGTGTCAGTCCCTAAAGAGATCCAAACTAGAAGTAGAGACACATTTGGGAGGAAGGTATGCCATTTTGGACATGTTGAATGTGAGGTGTCTATGAAGCATAAAAATGGACAATGCTATTCATTAGTGAAACGTGAGATTGACACCATGAGAGCTCAATATGGCAAGAGTACAGGCTTGCTGGCTACTGACAGATGGTGGTTGAAGACATGGGAATGGAAGAATGTGCCCAAGGAGGCTGTGTAGTGTAAGACAGGAAGAGAACTGAAGACAAAGACCTATGAACATCTGTGCTTAAGGAGGAGAGAAGGAGAAGCCAATATGGTGTCAAGGAAAGGTATTGTTTTTTGTTGGGTTTTCTCCTCCCTGAGATGGAAAAGCTTTAAGCAACTTACATGGGGATGGGCCAATATGAAAAGATTGGAAACAGATGAGAAATGAGGAACAACCAGGGTGCCTGGCTGACTCAGTCAGTGGAGCATATTACTCTTGATCCTGGGGTTGTAAGTTTGAGTCCCATGTTGGGTCTAGAGATTATTTTTTAAAAATAAAATCTTAAAAAAAGAGGAGCACCCAATTAAGGGACAGGGAGTGATTGATTAATCACAAATGGAGGGCTTGAATTTAGAAGTGAAGTCTGGGTGGGCACTTGAAATATGTACATTTTTAGGGTTGGGTAGAGGAAGTTGAGAGAGTTCTTCCTTGTCTGATGACCTCAGTTGTTCTCTAGAGGAAATGGGCAGATTCACCAGCTGAGAGGTCCAGGAAGCAGTGGAGTCGAGGGGCTTGAGGATAACAGTGAAAGCTAATAACAGTTGTTCCTTGGGAACGAGAAGAGGAAATGAACTAGGAACACTAAAAAAGATTTCCTGGGCCAGGCTGAGGGTCCTGCTCAGGTTGGAGACTACACAGTGGTTGTGTACCATTCTGCAGGGTTGTTTAGTTTTCTTCGGCAAATCTGAGTCATGATTTAAGTTCAGGAGTCTAGAAAATAGATGGTTGGATTGATCTGAGGTTGGGATCTTTTGTAGGGTGAATGCAGTGAAAGGAAAAAGATTGACACACCTCACAGAGATAGGATAGTAGGTTACATGATACTACCCCAGTTTGATCATTTTGCTTTTCAGCTCAAAACTCTTCAATGACTGACTTCTGGCTTTTGTTCCAAATCCTTGAATTGGTAGACGAAGACAAGGTTGTCCCATAAAGCCAGTTCCAACCCCTCATTTCTACTGCTTTCCTGTTAGTTTCACCTGCCCAGAGTGGCTCCTGCTCTGTTTTTGCTCTAGCCCTTCTCTGCCTAAATGCCCCTCTGCCTCTTGGCTACCTGAATCCTGTGCAGCAAAGACCCAGGTGTAATCACACTTCCTCTGACAAAAACCTTCTTGACCACTTTAACCTGAAAAGAGGCCTAGTTTTTCAGAAATTTTTTTCAATATCACTTAATTAGAGCTTGTACTGACTTTTACGTTGTTTCTTCTATATCGGGTGGGTTTTATTTCTGTAACTAAATTTCTTAAATTGCTTTAGCACACACACAACATTTGTCTTTTCACCTTGTGATCTCTACATAAGCATTTAGGGATTGACTGTAGAGTCCAGTAGGTAGAGAGGAAATTAATATTTTGAGAGTCCTTACTTTGTGCTTCAGCATTCAGTAAACTGCTTGGTGTCAGTGTTTCTCAAACTCTCTTGGTAAAGGACGAGGTAGGGTTCTTCCCCCAAGCTGTTACACATCAGTAATTTTCTTTCTTTCTCCCCCCNATAAATGACATACAAATTACTTTTCTAAAAACACTTTTTTTTTTTTTTAAATTCTGGAACTGTTTGATTACTAATGATAAACAATTCAAGTAGTACTAAAGTGAAAGATACATGTTTCTCCTACCCAAGACTCCCCTCCTTCATTCTCCACAGTGACAATCACTATGAAGTTTTTTATATAGCCATTGAAGGGTTTAAGCAGGGTGGTTAGATTGGCAAATCTGGTAACCATATTATGGATAGACTTAAGAGAACAAGACAAGCAGGGAAAGAGGTTAGGAAACAGTTGAGTACTGAGGACCTGAACTAAATGGAATTACTAGAAAAATAACATGAAAAAAACGTACAGAATGTAGACTTCTAAAAATTATTAGATTCAACAAACAGTAACTCTCACCTGCTGTATGATGTTCTAAGTGTGGATGCTTTGTGTCTGTACTATGTGCAGACTGCTAACAGTGTGTGGACCAGCGGTGGTCTGCGTGCCATGCTTCGAGTAGCACTGCTTTCCATGCATGATCTCATTCAAACTTCCCCGTTTATTTTCTTCCTATACTGACAAGGAAACTGAGGTTTAGGTTAAGCCACATACCCAAGATTGCCAATTTAGTACTGGACAGAACTAGGATCCAAATGCCGAAAGTCATTCTGTTCATACTAGTGATTCTCAAAGCTGGTTCTTAGAGTTGGTTTGGGGCAGAATTTTTGTTTGGTTTTATTTTGTTTTCAAGAATGTGAGTTCATTTTCTAATTTCAATAGCAAGTGTATTTAATATTTTATCCTTTGTTTTATTTGGTTCTTGAATTTTGAGGCCTACAAGTATTAATTTCAGAGGAATATTGCTTCATGTGAACCACTTGGTACTTAGTTGAGTGGGGAAAGTAACTAACATCCCTATAAATGTCTAGGTCTGCTGGGTGTAAGATGTTTGACAAAGTTCCCGGCTGTCTGTGATGAAATGTGAAAGTAAAATAGAATGTTTTTTCATAAATTCAAGTTTATAAAATTTAATGGACTGTACTTTGTCCTGAGATTTTATTTGTAGTTTTTTTTGAAATGTTTTATTTTATTCATTTGAGAGAGACCGAGAGAGCGTGTGCATATGCACTCACACATTGGGGAGGGGCACAGAGAGAGAGAACCCAGAGCAGGCTCATGCTGTTGGCACAGAGGCCAACGTGGGACTTGATCATGACCTTGAGATCATGGCCTGAGCCAAAATCAAGAGTGGGACACTTAACCTACTGAGCCACCCAGGTGCCCCCTTAGTTTTTTTGTTTTTATTTTTGTTTTGTGTGTGTGTGTGTGTGTGTGTGTGTGTGTTCTGGTTTTGGGTTTTTTGGGGTTCTTTTTTTTTTGGTGTTTAAATAGTGAAAATAGAATATATAGTAATTGTGTGGGATTTTTTTTGTAAACAGCTTTATTAAGATATAATTTAAAAATTCACCCTTTTAAAGTGTATAGATCACAGAGCTGGACAACCATTACCACTATCTAACATTAGGATATTTTCATCACCACCGAAAGAAACTCTGTACGTACCTACTAGCAGTACTACACCTCTCCTTCCCCCATATCACTAATCTAGTTTGTGTCTGTATGGATTTGCCTATCCTGGACATTTCATATAAATGGAAACATACGGTATGTAACCTTTTGTGTTTGGCTTCTTTCACTGAAAATAATGTTTTCAAGTTTCATCCATATTGGAGCATATGTCAGGACTTCCTTCCTTTTTATTGTCAAATATTCCATTGTATAGATATGCCACTTTTTTATCTCTTCAACAGTTGATGGACATTTGTGTTTTTTCCCACATTGTGACTATTATAAATAATGCTGCTATGAACATTCATGTAGAAGTTTTCGTGAGGCCGTACTTTTTGTTTCTCTCAGATAAATATCTAAGAGTGGAATTGCTGGGTCTTATGATGACTCTGTGTTTAACATTTTGAGGAATTGCCTATTTTCCACAGCAGCTGACCCATTTATAATCAGCAATAGATGAGGTGGGGGGGGGGGTATGTTCATAAATATCCTTAAGTTACAAAATTTAAAGTTGACAACCTTATGTTAGTCTCCCTAAATTAAAATAAAAAAATAAAGATCTATCTATGAAATCCAGAAGTTTGGAGACCATTGCATTTCACAAAGCAAACCGAAACACTCCAGAAATCTATCCAGGAGTTTATTATTGAAAAAAAAAAGAGAGAATTTCCTTCTTTTCTATTGGTTCTTTAGCAAGCCAGAATGGTGCTGGCTTTCTGGTTTGTCTCTGTTGTGAGTGAAAGAGGCAGCATGGGGGAAGTTGTTTTCAAAGCAGAAAATTCAGGAAGTATAATAAAGTGCTCTGATTAGAACAGAAAAATTACAGGCTTGTGTTGTTTATTTCTTCTGTCCCATGCTTGGAAATCGTATGTGTGGCCTCTCCTTTTCCCTCTTTGCAGGAGGAATGGATATAGTGAAGGTTACTCTCGTGAAGCCCCACTCTCTTGTCTGTGCATCTGGATTAACCTTTCATGTTCACAGAAACACAAGAGTTTGGGCTGCTTCAAAACTCATTTACTGTGATAAACAAAACAAAACAAAACAAAATGCAAAGATGAAAGGCTGCAGAAAGAGGCCAGAGGAAACTTTGGGAGAAGACATCAGGTTCCTGCATCTCCGTGGGTGGAAACCTTGAATGGACAATAATTCTCAGTCAGCCAGCCCAGCTGCCCCCATTCCTTCTGAAGAACTGTTGGAAGGAGACCTTTGGGAGGAAAGAGAGATGGGAGGGAAAACCTGGAAGTACAGCATTAGCTACCTTTGCTGTTTTTATTGAAAAGTACCATTTTACCACAATTATTAAAAACAATGAATACCTTTATGTATTTTTTTCTTTTTAATTTTTTAAAAATTATTATTTTGGTGCAAAAAGGTGACTTTATTAAAGCACAGGGACAGGACCCATGGGCAGGAAGGCTGCCTACATTTTTAAAAATTTTATTAAAATTAAAATTTTTGAGAGAGAAAGAGTGCAAGAGCACGAGTGGGGTAGGGACAGAGAAAGAGGGGTACAGAGGATCCAAAATCGGCTCTGTGCTGATGGCAGAGAGCCTGATGTGGGGCTTGAACTCACAAACTGTGAGATCGTGACCTGAGCCAAAGTCAGATGCTTAACCGACTGAGCCACCCAGGTGCCCCAGAATACCTTTATTTATTTAGTTATTTTTAATTTCTTTATTTGAGAGAGTGCACATGCAAGTGGGGGAAGGGCAGAGAGAGAGGAGAGAATCTCAAGCAAGCTCTGCACGGTCTTCGCAGAGCTTGATGCAGGGCTCAGTCTCAGGAACCTCGAGATCATGACCTGAGCCAAAATCAGGAGTCCAGTGCTTAACTGATCAAGCCACTCAGGTGTCCCTGAATATCTTTATTTAATTTATTTTTTAATGTGTATTTTTGAGAGAGCAAGTAGGGGAAGGGCAGAGAGAGAGGGAAACACAGAATCTGAAGCAGGCTCCAGGCTCCGAGCTGTCAGCACAGAGCTCGATGTGGGGCTCGAACCCACGAACTGTGAGATCATGACCTGAACTGTAGCCAGATGCTTAACTGAGCCACCCAGGTGCCTCCAGATCATTCACATTTTTATGTGGTTGTTATTGTGAACATTCTACTTTATGTGCCTTTTTAAAAATAGAAGCCTTTGAATTTTATCTTTATTTATTTTAAACACCCATTTTTAAAATGTTCATTTTTTAATCCATTCTTTAAATGTTTATTCATTTTTGAGAGAGAGAGAGAGAGAGAGAGCGCATGCGCGTGTATGTGCGTGCCTGAATAGGGGAGGGACAGAGAGAGGGGGACAGAGGATCTTAAGCAAGCTGTGGGTTGACAGCAGAGAGCCAGATGTGGGGCTCAAATTCACAATCCAAAAGATCATGACCTGGGGCACCTATGTGGCACAGTCAGATGAGTGTCCAACTTTGGCTCAGGTCATGATCTCTCAGTTTGTGGGTTCAAGCCCTGCGTTGGGCTCTGTGCTGACAGCTCAGAGCCTGGAGCCTGCTTCAGATTCCGTGTTTGTCTCTTTCTACCCTTTCCCTGATTGCACTTGGTCTCTCGCTTTCTCAAAAGTAAATAAACATTAAAAAAATTTTTTAGGGGCACTTGGGTGGCTCAGTCGGTTAAGCGTCCGACTTCGGCTCAGGGCACGATCTCACGGTTCGTGGGTTTGAGCCCCGCGTTGGGCTCTGTTCTGACAGCCAGCTGAGAGCCTGGAGCCTGTTTCACATTCTGTATCCCCCTCTCTCTCTGAGCCTCCCCTGCTCATGCTGTCTCTCTCTCTCTCTCAGAAATAAATAAAACATTAAAAATTTAAAAAAAATTTTTTTTAATTAAAAAAGAAAGATCATGACCTGAGCTGAAATTGGAAGCTTAAATGATTGAGCCATCCAGGTGCCCCTAAGCTTTTGAATTTTAGTGCACAGTTGTTGTTGTTTTTTTAACATATGTATCCATTTTGAGAGAGAGAGAGCAGGGAAGAGGCAGAGTGAGGGGGAGAGAGAGAGAATCCCAAGCAGGGCCCAAACCCACGAACTGCAATACCATGACTTGAGCCAAAACTAAGAGCCAGATATGCTCAACCAACTAAGACACCCAGGTGCCCTGCAGTTAGTTTTTATATGATATATTGTTTATTAACATTCGAAAGTTTTCCTAGCTGTTCCCAGACTTGGGATATCTGGCTTGTCTCCAAGACTTTGCCGTTTAAGATAACTCATAAACATCTTACTGAAGTATATATTCTCTGAGACTCTGTTTCTTTATCTATAAAATAGAAAATAATTGTACTTATCACTTAGGACTATTGTGAGGGTCAGGGCGCCTGGGTGGCTCAGTCGGTTAAGTGTCCGACTTCGGCTCAGGTCATGATCTCACGGTTCTTGGGTTTGAGCCCCACGTTGGGCTCTGTGCTGACAGCTAGCTCAGAGCCTGGAGCCTTTTTCAGATTCTGTGTCTCCTTCTCTCTCTGACCCTCCCCTGCTCATGCTCTCTCTCTCTCTCTCAGAAATAAATAAAACATTTTAAAAAAATAAAAAAAGGGACTGTTGTGAGGGTCAAAGTGAAATTAAAGCTATAAAAGCATTATATTAACTAGAATGTACTAGGAAGAGGTTTTGTTTTTATATCAATGATTACTTATCTTTTTTCAATTGTTGGGTTATAATCTCCAAAATGAGCTCATTGGTTCAAAGGTTATAACCCATGATAATCTGTTAATTCAAAATTAATTTATTCAGAGGCATCTGGATGGCTCAGTTGGTAGAGCATGTGACTTTTGATAAGGACTTGTTTTTGTATTTTAAGAGATAGGACATAGCTGAGTTACTACTTTTTGTATATGTGTGTTAAGCTTTTTCTTTTATGAAACATTGGTGTTAATAGACGTTAGTGGGATTTTTTAAAAGTGTGTTTTTATTTTTAATGTTGCTATTTTTAATATCCTTACCAGTCATGATGGCTTCTCCAGTTTGAGAGGATATATAGTGGTACATGAAATCACAAAGCATGAAAACTGCTGATTTTTATTTTAACTTTGTATTATCCATCGGAGTTTACAACGTGCTGTGATGTAACTTAACTGGATTTTCACAATACAGTAACTAGATAATGGAAGTGGGGTAGGTATCTGTCAGTTCAGGACCTCTGGGGAGCAGACACTGAGATGGAATTAGGAGTGTCTGTGCTAGATCAAGTGGGGAGCAAAGTTGGGGGCAGCGAGAGTCTCAGCTGAGCGAGTGAGAAACTCAGAAGCAAAGATTGCTTAATAGAGGAGTCCTTGTTGGACGGAAATGGCTGGGACCCAGGACCCCTGTGCTTATCATTAGCTGGGGGACTGCCTGGGAACGATAGGACTGAGGTGGATCCTGGAGGAGCTGTCAGCCAGCTCCATTCTTTTCAGCTGAATGACAAGCTTTTCCCTTCCCTCCCCTCCCCTCCCCGGAGCCCCAACAGAGCCTGAGCCAAAATCAAGAGTTGGATGCTTAACCAGCTGAGCCACCCAGGCACCCTCATGAGCTCTCCCTTGAAGAAAAATCTCTGAAAAGACCTCTCCATGGCTGCCACAGCATCCTTTCTGTGACTGACCGATTTGGTGAAGAATGGAGAGGGAGGCAATGAAGCTAGGACTCTGATCCCTCCTTCTGACCCTTGTACTCTTCTTTGTGTTCAGTAGAAATGAACTCTATGAAAGAAATTGAGTGCATTCAGAAATGCATAGGACAACGTTTAGTAGAGGAGAGTAAGACAATTGTAAGTAGTCTGGGAGGGGAAGATGAGACCGGACTGAGTGAGTAGCTTCTAGTTAAATGAATGAAAACTGTAAGTTTTCTGTTCCTGGCTAATTTTTTAACTGTGTTCCACAGCTGAAACACCTGTGAGAGCTTTTATTCCAGTTCTAGTGAATAGGCCCAAGATTGCCAGCTTGCCTGGTGACCTGAAAGCTTTATAATAGGTCAACCTGACCCATTTCTTCCTCTGCTTTGCCTGTGTCTTTCTGGTTTTGTCAAAACTGCGGGGGATTAGAATCTGAAGTCCTGGGTCTCTTACATAAGGTCTTCCTTGTCACCTCTGCAAGGACTGCTCCTTTCCTGTGTCCTTTCCCCTCCCCCATCTTAGTTTGGTTGCCAGCTAACAGATAGTCAGGTAACAGGTAGCTGTTACCACCTCTGCTAATTTTGCTTGTCAGGTAAAGTGATGTGTTGAAAGCAGATGTTTGAATACTCTGCTGGGCCAATTTTACAAATAATGAATCTTTACATAGAATTGGTCTACAATGGAGGAGGCAAGATATAGGGGAAGGGGAGCTGGGACTGTATGAGGTTATCTTTCTTAGAGCCTCGCAGACGTGGCTTTGTCTCTTCTGTTAGAAGACTTTATCATTTCACACTTTTTAGTGCCAGAGTGTGATGCTGTGCCCTATTTTGAAGAGTATATGCCAGTTTATCATCTTTATAGACTGTTCTATTGTCAGCTTCCTAAGCTGCCACTTGGAGAGAGCAGATGGGGAAGCCCTTCAGTCTGGGTGTGTGTGCGTGTGTTGCTCATTGGTAAGCACACCAGTGATCTGTCTGAAAAAGCTGGATAGGGTGCCTGGGTGGCTCAGTCATTTAAGCGTCCAACTCTTTTATTTATTTTTTTTTTCATAAAAAAAATTTTATGATTTATTTATTTTTGAGACAGAGAGAGACAGAGCATGAGTGGGGGAGGGGCAGAGAGAGAGAGAGAGGGAGACACAGAATCTGAAACAGGCTCCAGGCTCTTAGCTGTCCCCACAGAACCTGATGCAGGGCTTGAACCCACAAACTGCGAGATCATGACCTGAGCTGAAGTTGGACATTTAACTGACTGAGCCACCCAGGCGCCCTAAGCATCCGACTCTTGATCTCAGCTCAGGTCTGGGTCTAAGAGTTGTGAGTTAGAGCCCCACATTGGGCTCCACGTGGAGCCTACTTTAAAAAAAAAAAAAAAAAAGCTGGCTGTATCTAAGGAGAGAATCAGAGATCTCACATACCATACCTACCACACTGGAGCCCTGGTCTCAGAGTCTTCAGGTCCCCTGAGAAAGGGCATTTAAGATAAATCTCCCTTTAGACTTTCTAGTCGATCATTCAGTGAATATTTTACAGGCTCACTCTTGCTGGGCTGAGCTTTCAGAAAGTAGATTAGGACTAGGTGTGTGTGTTGGGCGGTAGAGGATAGCAGGTAGCCTGGAGAAGTAGACCAATTACATAAATGCAAGGAGATAACATCAGCCATTAAACCTCAGTCCCTTGGATACTTCCCATTTTCTTTGGGAGAACAGGGGTGGAGTTGGGCTAGAGGTAGGTCTGAAACAGGGAAAGGTCTTTTTAGAGGAGGCAACCAAGGGCTGATAGCAGTGTAGCTGCGTGTGCTGAGGGGGGGACAAGATTGACGGGTATTCCCAATTTTCCACAGGTTAAAAGGTTAGTGAATACAATGTGTTTGTGTGTGTCTGTGTTATCAGTGTCAGGTTCTGAAACATCTGAGATTCTGAATCTCTGCCTACTTGATTATCTGATGAGGGTTTAGGGATTTTAATCAAAAGGAACATGCTTTAGAAAGGGAAGATAGTTCTTCTTGAGAGTGATGGGGAGTTTAACCAGTTCCTCGTTAAATCTTTTCCTTACCCATTCTGTTAGACACTAGCTTTTACTAAGATTACCAAAATTTAAGAGTTATATTGGAAAGGAGAGTGAAGGAACTTTCTGTATGCGTCTCCAGTGTCTTAAATGCTTCAGGGCTCTTAGAAGTGGTAGATCCTAGGTCAAATCACTGTATGGTCAAAGCTGGGTTTCTTAACCCTTGTGGTACGTAGAGCTGTAACAGCGTGTGTGGAAGGGCTATGGGAGGTGGAGGTGGACTTAAAGGAGAGGGAAGCTCATCCCCCCCTTCTCTAAAAGGCTACAGAGCTCTCTGAGGCTGAAAGTCACAGTGATGACTTTGTCTAACCAACCTTTCTTCCTGTGTATTATCTTGACTCCGAAACAGACAAGTTTCCGTAGTGTCAGATCTAAGTTAGAGTAGGGGACAGGTACTTAATTCTTAGGCTTGGAGCCTCCTTGTTTTTTGTTTTTGTTTTTGTTGTTCAATGTTTATTTATTTTTGAGAGAGAGAGAACACACGAACAGGGGAAGGGGGCAGAGAGAGAGGAGGTTCTGAAGCCATGTCAGCTCTGACAGCAGATAGCTCCATGTTGGGCCTCAAACTCAGGAACCATGAGATCATGACCTGATCTGAAGTCAGAGCTTAACTGACTGAGCCACCCAGGCACCCCACCTCCTTGGTTTTGATTAGATAGAAGCCTTAGTTTAAGCTTTTCCTGGAGCTAAGATTAGTACTTTGGGTTCTGACAAAAGTGAAGCATTTGAGGACCTTGTTCAGAATACTCTGAGCATTAGCGTCCTGTTCTGTTCCCCTCTCCCTTTCAGGGAGAGAACCCTAGATTTGGTTTCCTTCTCTGTCTCTGCAGGCCTCATCATTTCTGTGTCCTGCCTCTACCTACCTTATATCTCTCGTGGCTGGTCCACTGGTGTATGGACTTGAACATGATGAATTGTGAACTTCTAGCCACATGTAGTGCCCTTGGGTACTTAGAGGGAGACACTTACCACAAAGAACCAGATTGCTTAGGTGAGTACCCTTTTGAGGAAACAGGTATAAAACTTGCTTGAATCGAGGAGGTCTGTAGAATTTCTCAAGTCCTGGGTATGAATAGCACAGGGGCCAAGATGGAGGTTCTTCTAGGGTTTCTTGTAAGTGTTTATTCTGTCACTGAAGAGAGTGTGAAGGATTTGATCCGCTACTTGAGGCATGAGGACGACACTCGTGATGTGCGGCAACAGTTGGGGGCAGCCCAGATCCTGCAGAGTGACCTTCTACCCATTCTGACCCAACACCGTCAGGACAAGCCTCTCTTCGATGCTGTTATCAGGTTGGTTCCCCAGCTTTTTAACTTTTACCATGCACCAGCCCTTGGTGTTTGAGCTGATAGGTTTTGGTGTTTTTCTGTTTTTGCTTCTGTTTTTTAAGTTTTATTTATTTTGGCGGGGGGGGAGAGAGAGAGAGTGAGTGGGGGAGGGGCAGAGAGAGAGCTTGAGAGAGAGAGAGAGAGAATCCCAGGCTGGCTCTGCACTTGTCAGCACAGAGCCCGACACGGGTCTTAAACCCACAAACCACAATCATGACTCGAGCCAAAACCAAGAGTTGAATGCTTAATTGACTGAGCCACCCAGGTGCCCCTGTTTTTTTATTATTTTTAACGTTTATTCATTTTTGAGAGACAGAGACAGAGTGTGAGTGGTGGAGGGAGACACAGAATTGGAAGCAGGCTCCAGGCTCTGAGCTGTCAGAACGGAGCCCGACATGGGGCTCGAACTCACAGATTGCGAGATCAAGACCTGAGCTGAAGTCAGACGTTTAACCGACTGAGCTACCTACGCGCCCCGTGAACTGCTAGATTTTGGTGTTTGACCCTGGTGGGGAAACGTAATAACATCTCCCTCTTTCCTTGTTTCCCCAGGCTGATGGTGAACTTGACACAACCAGCCTTGCTCTGTTTTGGCAGTGTGCCCAAAGAACCTAGCTTCCGTCACCATTTTCTGCAGGTGCTAGCTTACTTGCAAGCCTACAAAGAGGTGAGTTTTTCCTTTAGAGTCCCTGGGGCAGAAGTTGGGGGTGGTAGGGAAGGGAAGAATGGGTGCCACTTAACATCCATTCCCCTATCTTACAGGCCTTTGCCAGTGAGAAGGCTTTTGGAGTCCTCAGTGAAACTTTGTATGAGCTGCTACAGCTGGTGAGTGGGTCTCCACCTTCCAGGATCCCAGGGGACTGTTAGTACCTGCCTGCACTTCCTCTGGGCAGAGTGCCAGGCTGGGCATTGTCAGGACAGCAGAGTTTGGAGATACGGCCCCAGTCCTTGAAGATGCATAAAGCCATCCATTGTCTCAGGCTACCTCCGGAGTGCTTGAACCTTTCCTTCCATTTTTTTTTCACCTTTTTTTTTACATGTTTATTTTTGAGGGAGAGAGAGACAGATTTGTGAGCAGGGGAGGGGCAGAGAGAGAGGGAGACATAGAATCTGAAGCAGGCTCCAGGCTCTGAGTTGTCAGCACACAGCCTGATGCAGGGCTTGAAGTCCAGGGCCCGAAGTCATGAACTCCAAGATTATGACTTGAGCCGAAGTCAGACACTTAACCAACTGAGCCATCCAGGTGCTCCTCTTTTCTTCCTTCTTAATCCTGGTTCTCCTCTCGGCCTATGTCCTCCAGTCTGGGTAGATGCCGCCTGCCTTCCACAGGGAGTGTCTTCCTCTATCTGTCCTTCTGACTAGGGCTGGGAGGAACGGCAGGAGGAAGACAACTTGCTGATTGAACGGATCCTGCTGCTGGTCAGAAATATTCTCCATGTTCCAGCCGACCTTGATCAGGAGAAGGTGAGAGGTTGTCTGCTTACTTATGCTTGGTTAGGTTGAGCTGCCCTTTCTAGCTTCTCTGCCCTCTGACAGGTCAGGGGGCACCTTGGTCCAGCAGTGAGTTGGAGAACCTCAAGGCAGGGCAGTGGAACTGAATGACCTCTCTTCCCTCCCTTATCACACTCACTGCTCAGAGGATTGATGATGACGCCAGTGTCCATGACCAGCTTCTCTGGGCAATTCACCTCAGTGGCCTGGATGACCTGCTTCTCTTTCTGGCCACCTCACCTGCTGAGCAACAGTGGAGCCTGCATGTGCTAGAGATCGTCTCCCTTATGTTTCGTGACCAGGTGAGCACCTGGCCTGTTTCCCTAGTCCCTTCACCCATGTACTTTTCTGCTATATAGCCAGCGTCAACTCTTGTAATAATGGCTGAATTATCTGGTGGCAGGTGGGAAACAGTGTAGCCATGTCTTGAATAGGGGGTACCTTCAGCAGTCCTATTTCATTCACCTTTTCTGTCCTTGCAAGGACTGAACCTAGACTAAGCAATGACAGTCCTTCTTACTCTTTCCTCCTTGTTCCAAATCTAGAACCCTGAACAGCTGGCGGGAGTAGGACAGGGACGCTTAGCTAAGGAGCGGAGCACAGATGTGGCAGAACTAGAGGCGTTGCGCCAGCGAGAGATGGCAGAAAAGAAGACTCGAGCCCTTCAGCGAAGCAACAGGTGAGAGACGGGATCTGCCTTCCCACGTTCCCATCCCATCGGTATGGAATGCCAAGGCCCGAGGCTAAGATAGTGGTGACCAGATAACACTTTGCAATTACAACAGGGTCTGATGTGCTGATGAAAGAGAATGGGGATAAAGCTTCCAGAGATTTGAGAAATCACTCTGGACTTTTTTTTTTTTAACTGCAGACATTCTCGATTTGGGGGCTCCTACATTGTCCAGGGGTTGAAATCCATTGGGGAGAGGGACCTCATCTTTCATAAAGGTCTCCACAACGTGAGTATGCTCCCATCTGGGGTGGGAATATTGTGGAGCTAAGGGTACCTAAGAAAGATAAGCAAGCAGGACACCTGACTGGCTCAGTCGGTGGATCATGTGACTCTTGATCTCAGGGTTGTGAGTTCAAACCCCATGTTGAGGATAGGGATTACTTAAAAATAAAATCATAAGGAACAAAAAAAAAAAAAGGTAAGCAATCATCCCTGGAAGTAAAGGGTCTCTGTTCCTACACTTAGAAAGTTGGAGACCGTAGGAGAGGCACCTGGGTGGCTCATTCGGAGTCGGTTGAGCGTCCAACTCTTGATTTTGGCTCAGGTCATGATCTCACAGTTGATGGGTTTGAGCCCCATGTTGGGCTCGGTGCTCATAGTGCTGAATCTGCTTGGGATCATCTCCCTTTCTCTCTCTGCCCCTCCTCTGCTCATGCTGTGTCTCTCTTCCTCTCTCAAAAATAAATAAACTTAAAAAAAAAGAATACTCTTTCTTTATTTTTTAATTTTTTAATGTTTATTTTTGAGAGATAGAGTGTGAATGGAGGGAGGGGAAGAGAGAGAGGGAGACACAGAATCTAAAGCAGGCTCCAGGTGGTCAGCACAGAGCCTGAGTAGGGCTCAAACCCACAAACTGTGAGATCATGACCTGAGCCAGAGTCAGACACTTAACCAACTGAGTCACCCAGGAGGCCCAAAAGAATACTCTTTAAAATAAAAAATTTTAGGGGCGCCTGGGTGGCTCAGTTGGTTAAGTGTCCGACTTCGGCTCGGGTTGTGATCTCACAGTTCGTGGCTTTGAGCCCCGCATCAGGCTCTGTGCTGACAGCTCAGAGCCTAGAGCCTGCTTCGGATTCTCTCTTCCCCTCCCCAACCGTGCTCTGTCTCTCTCTGTCTCTCAAAAATGAATTAACATTAAAAAAATTTTTTTAATAAAAAATTTTATTTATTTTATTATTACTTTTTAATGTTTTACTTATTTCTGAGAGAGAAACAGCATGAGTAGGGGAGGGTCAGAGAGAGAGGGAGGTACAGAATCTGAAACAGCTCCAGTCTCTGAGATAACTGTCAGCACAGAGCCTGACGTGGGGCTCGAACCCACGAACTATGAGATCACGACCTGACCCAAAGTTGAACGCTTAACCGACTGAGCCACTCAGGCGGCCCTAAAATAAAAAATTTTTAAAAAATAATAAGTTGGAGGCTGCAGGAGAAATAGAGCCTCTGGCATTATTGTCTTTACCTATATCTTCACTTTGTACCAGAGGGAGAGAACCTTCTAAGAGTTTCCTCTGAGAACATGGTTGCACTAGAGATGTGGAAAGAGCTACAGGGGGAGCGTAGTAGTGAGGAGTAATTCTGATCCCCCACTGTACACTCCCAGCTCCAAAACTACAGTTCAGATTTGGGAAAGCAGCCCCGAAGGGTGCCTAAACGTCGCCAGGCTGCCCAGGAGTTGTCCATTCAGCGCCGCTCTGCCCTCAATGTGAGACTCTTCCTCAGAGACTTCTGCTCTGAGTTCCTGGAGAACTGTTATAACCGGCTTATGGGCTCAGTGAAGGTGAGAACCTAAGAAGGATGGGATAGGGAGGTGATGGGACTAGTGGTGGGTAAGAAAGACAACTGGGGAGGAGCCTGTGGAAGGCTGAGGACTATGGGAGGGTATGGACTAGAAGTTGGGCAAGGTATAGGGCACCCTTGAGAGATAGTGAGGAGTTTGAGAAGGTGTGGGCCAATTGGGACAGTTTTATGAAGGCTGAGAGAAATTGCCCTAGAGGAAGGGAGAGGAATGTGGAGAGACCTGAGGAGAACAAGAAAGGGTGGGAATTCCGGTCCTAGAATATTGTTATAGTGGTGTCCAGGGTCTATCCCATTGTCCTAGGACAGGGAGAAAGCTCTGGGGTCACAGGGTGGTCTTTTTCTCCTCGACTTTAGGATCACCTGTTGCGGGAGAAGGCTCAGCAGCATGATGAGACCTACTACATGTGGGCCTTGGCTTTCTTCATGGCCTTCAACCGAGCTGCCTCCTTCCGGCCAGGCCTGGTTTCTGAGACCCTCAGTGTCCGTACCTTCCATTTCATTGAGCAGAACCTCACCAACTACTATGAGATGATGCTGACGGACCGCAAGGAAGCTGCCTCCTGGGCACGTCGGTGAGTGGGATGAGAACTGGGGTCAAAGTGGGCATCTTGCCAGGCTGGGAATCTGAGTGCCTAAATTCTAGGTGGTACTTTCTTTCCTGTTTTGGAATTAAGGTGGTAAGGCTGGGGAGCAAGGACTGCCTGGGTCATTCTGTTTTTGATGGGCACCATTTTTGGGGAAGGTTTAGAGGTAGTACTGTTTCCCTGAGCCAGTTTCCTAAGTTGTCCTCCATTTCTCCTCTTTCCCTCATCTCACAGGATGCACCTGGCACTGAAGGCCTATCAGGAGCTGCTGGCCACAGTGAATGAGATGGACATGTCCCCAGACGAGGCTGTGAGGGAGAGCAGCCGCATCATCAAGAGTGAGGCCCTGGCCTGGTCTCTGGCTCTGGCCTTTCCTATCTCTTGACCACAATCTCACTCTTTCCAGTCCCAACTTCATCCATCTCTCCCTTTCCTCAATTTCCAGACCAATCCATCCATTCCTTTCTCTTCCCCATTCCTAGACAACATTTTCTATGTGATGGAGTACCGAGAGCTGTTCCTGGCACTCTTTCGCAAGTTTGATGAGAGATGTCAGCCACGCTCTTTCCTTCGTGACCTGGTAGAAACCACTCACCTCTTCCTCAAGATGTTGGAGCGGTTCTGTCGGAGCCGTGGGAACCTGGTGGTGCAGGTACTGGGCAGCCCTGGGATGTGGACAGTGTGGAAAGAGCCATGGGGGAAGGGTAGAGAACGGGGAACTATCTCCTTATATTTCTGCAGCTTAAGCTGACCTGTTAGAACTTCTCTGAACTAAGGAGGGCAAAGGGTTTGTTGGTGTTGCTGATGTGAGTCGACTATAGTTTCCTTTTTTCTGTTACATTTATTTTCAGTGTAACATAAATATCTTAATTCATTCAGAAAGCATTTATTAAATACCTACTATATGCTAAGCACATAAATTGTGGGAATTCACAATTTTAGAGTTTAGTAATTATGCTGTGATTCTTCTTGGTTATACTTCAGAAGCATTGTAGTGAGATGGAAAGAGCCCTAAATTAAAAGCCAGAAGGTTTGGAATCTCATCCTATATTAGTTACTGTTAGAATAACTCAAGCTATTCATAGAGTCCCCAGATCCCTATACATGAGATTGTAATATGAGCCTGAAATGAAATAAAAGATTAAAGACGTGTGAGAACATGTTGCGGTGGGGCAGAGAGAGGGAGAAAAAGAGAATCCCAAGCAAGTTCCACACGTCAGCATAGAGCCTGACTCGGCGCTCGAACTCCTAACAGGTGAGATCATGAGCTGAGCCAAAATCAAGAGTTGGATGCTTAACTGACTGAGCCACTCAGGTGCCCCTTTTTTGGGTAGAATTTTTTTTTCATGTTTTATTTACTTCTGAGAGAGAGTGAGAGCGTAAGCGGGGAGGGTCAGAGAGAGAGGGAGACACAGAATCTGAAACAGGCTCCAGGCTCTGAGCTAGCTGTCAGCACAGATCCTGATGTGGGGCTCAAACCCACGAACCATGATATCATGACCTGAGCCAAAGTCAGACACTTAACCGACTGAGCCACCCAGGCGCCCCAAGAATATCTTATTCTCATAGCAAATCTGTTCATTTTATAGATTTTTGCTTAAGATCTAACTGCTTTTGGGAAATCTCTGATCCCAAGAAATAAGTTAAGGACTGTTCCTAAGTTTTGCCATGGCACTTTGTGCTCAGCCATATTCTATGTCTTATCTATACTGTAATATAATTTACCTATCTACTCACCTGTTTCAAGACTCCAATAGATTGTATGCTCCTCGAGGGAAAGGAAATACACTGCTCACCGTTGCATCCCTTTTGCTTATGAATAGCACACAGTGGTCACTTGTGACTATTCATTATTAATTCAGAACTCCAGTGAATGAATTAATGGAGAAGACATTGATGGGAAAAAATCCGTTTAGCTTTCCTGTCATCCAAACAATGATTCTTTCTCCATAGAACAAACGGAAGAAGAGAAAGAAGAAGAAGAAGGTCCTAGATCAGCCTGTTGCTTCTGATAATGTCTCCTATAGTGCAGGGGAGTTAGAAGCTATGTGGCCATCCCTGGCTGAGCAGCTACAGTGCAGTGCCCAGGTAGGTAGTTGCAGAAACCCTATCATTCTTGAGGGTAGTGCACTGGTAGGCTGTCTGGGTTTTCCTCCTCTGTTTCCATAGCCTTAATCTAACCTCTCTAGGATCCTGAGCTCAGTTTGGACTCCATGGTTCCCTTTGATGCGGCCTCAGAGGTGCCGGTGGAAGAGCAACGGGCAGAAGCCATGGTGCGGATCCAAGACTGTCTTCTGGCTGGCCAGGCCCCACAGGCCCTAACCCTCCTTAGGTCTGCCCGGTAAGGACCTTGCCCACCCATTCGCCTAGATTCAGCTCCTGGACTTTTGGGGGCAGGAGGAGGCTTTCACTGTGGTACAAGATTCTTTGCCTTCAATTGAGAGAAGTCCCATCAGAAGTATGGGGGCTCTGCACTGAGCACTGAGTCCTGGGGAGTTTGGATTGGCTTTGTGGGGGTTTTGTTGTTCGTTTGTTTTTAAATGTTATTTATTTACTTTTGAGAGAGACAGAGAGTTAGCAGGGGAGGGGCAGAGAGAGAGGGAGACAGAGAATCCCAAGCAGGTTCCACATCGTCAGAATCCGAATGGGGCTCATACCTACAAACCTTGAGATCATGACCTGAGCCAAAATTAAGAGTCTGATGCTTAACTGACACCTAGGCCCCCCTGCTGTTTGTTTTTATTTTATTTTTGAGAAATATCAGTGGAGCAACTGGGTAGCTCAGTCGATTAAGCGTCTGACTTAGGCTCAGGTAATGATCACACAGTTCATGGGTTCAAGCTCCACGTCGGGGTCTGTGCTGACAGCTCAGAGCCTGGAGCCTGTTTCGGATTCTGTGTCTCCCTCTCTCTCTGCCCCTCCCCTGCTCACGCTCTGTCTCTGTCTGTCTCAAAAGTAAAAATAAACATTAAAAAAAAATATATCAGAAAGCACAGTTAATTGGGGGCAAAATATAGATAATTCTACTGGCTAAAGATAATCATCATTAACATTTTGATGAGTAATCTTCCAGGTTTTTTGTCTTCTGTGTTGTATATAGACCAATACAACTTCTTCTATAAAAATGAAATATTGTATATCTGTTTTATAGTATTTACTTAATATATCATGAAGATTTCTTATGAGATATATAGTCACAATTGCTAATGGCATCGTGAAATGTGCATTTGTTCAACCAAATGTCAGACATTTAGATTGTTTATATGGTGATACTCATTACAATGTGGCTTATTTTTTTATTTCATTTATTTTTTTTTTTTGAGAGAGAGCGAGAGAGCGTGTAAGTGGGGGAGGGGCAGAGAGAGAGGGAGACACAGAATCTGAAGCAGGCTTCAGGCTCTGAGCTGTCAGCATAGAGCCTGATGCAGGGCTCAAACCCATAAACTGTAAGATCGTGACCTGAGCCGGTCGGATGCTTACCCGACTGAGCCACCCAGGTGCCTCTCATTGCAGTGTGCCTTATGAGGGAAAATTTCCCCAGAGTCTTTCATCTTTGAGGTAACGATATGCATTCTCTTTCTGGCTGGCAAATGAGAAAGAAGTCTAAAAATTCCTTCTCTTACTTAAAATTATAACTCATATTCTCTCTGGTTAAAGNCCTACTCACACTGTCTCTCTCTCTCTCAGAAACAAATAAAACATTAAAAATAAATAAATAAATAAATAAATAAATAAAGTCTTTTTTTCTCTCTGGGGTTCAGGGAGGTGTGGCCAGAGGGAGATGTGTTTGGCTCTCAAGACATTTCTGCAGAGGAAGAGATCCAGCTGCTGAAACAGATCCTCTGTGCCCCGCTTCCCCGTGAGTCTCCAGTTCCTTCACATCNTTCATTTTGAGAGAGACAGAGAGCAAGTGGCGGGGGGGCGGAGGGGGGACAGAGAAAGAATCCCAAGCAGGCTCTGCACTGTCAGAGGTGACAGTGCAGAGCCCAACGCGGGGCTCAAACCCACAAAACGGGAGATCATGATTTGAGCCAAAACCAAGAGTCAGATGCTTAACTGACTGAGCCACCCAGGCACCCCTAATTCACACTCTTTCTATAGGGCAGCAGGGGCCAGAGGAACAAGGGGCAGAGGAAGAAGAGGAAGAGGAGGAGGTGGAGGAGGAAGAACTGCAAGCGGTCCAGGTGTCAGAAAAAGAATTTAATTTTCTGGACTACCTGAAACGGTGCGGGCTGAGGAAACTGAGTTGGTCCCAGGGTGGCGATTATAGAGCTGGGAGGGCAAGCACTGTCTTTCTCATGCTGACAACCCCTTTGTCCCTGTGTTGATGCAGTTTTGCAAGCTCGACTGTCGTGCGAGCCTATGTGCTGCTGCTGAGGAGCTACCGACAGAACAGTGCCCACACTAACCACTGCATTGTCAAGATGCTGCACCGGCTGGCCCATGACCTCAAAATGGAAGCCCTCCTCTTCCAGCTCTCCCTCTTCTGCCTCTTCAACCGTCTGCTTAGTGACCCAGCTGCCGGGGCCTATAAAGTGAGGGCATACCAAGGAACAAGGATGGAGAAGCGTAGGGGAGTCCAGGGGTAACGAAGGGTAGTCTGTAGGAGATAAAGGATGTTGAGTGATGTCAAGGGCTGAGAGAGATCCTGAGGAAGTAGGTAGGCAGGTGGAGGGAGCTGGAGGGGGAGGCTAGGAGAGTCTCAGTGAGGAGAGGCAGCTGGGAATAGGGAGAGAAAAAATACCTGTAGGGCCTGGTTAGGCCAGTTAGTCCAGAGGTTTCACAGAAGCCTCCTTCTCCCACAGGAGCTAGTGACTTTTGCCAAGTACATCCTGGGCAAGTTCTTTGCATTGGCTGCAGTCAACCAAAAAGCCTTTATGGAGCTGCTGTTCTGGAAGAATACAGCTGTGGTTCGAGAGATGGCCGAGGGCTATGGCTCTCTGGATGCTGGGTGAGCTGTACTATGGGAAAGGATGGGCAGTAGTAGCAGGTGACACAATCACAGAGTGTCAGAGGCAGAAGAGCTTGCAGATCAGGTAGCCTGACTTTCTTCCCCTTTCATAGGTGAGAAAATAAGCCCCCAAGGTGAAATGCTTTCCCTGAGATCAACCAAGAGAGAATGTGGGGCTGGAGCCTGTCTCCTGTCTATTCTAGTTTCCTTCCTTCACCAGCCTTCGTGGGTGGTGGTCAGTTGCCAGTGGGGTGGCCATTATCCCTTTTCCCAAATATGCCCTGTCCCAAAATGTGGTGGGAAACCATAAGGATTCATGGAAATGTTCACCCTCTTTCCCTGCAGCTCAGCTCCTCTCCTTTCCTTGTAATCTGCTCAGCCTCTGCAGTGGCAGCTTCCGTAAGCCCAACCCGGAAAATCTCTTCATTTGACTTTTGGGTTCATACGTGGAAGGAGAATGAGGGAAAGGAAGCATACCTTAGGCCTCTGCTAGTGGCTCTTCTGAGTTACCTGTGTTTCCCTTCTTGTTCCTTTTAGAGCTGACCAGAGAGGGCCTTTGGTCTCCTCTCTTGGAGCCAACATCCTACCTACTCCCTTTCTCCTTTTCCCATTTGTCAATTGAAATTTTTTAGGTTTATTTATTTATTTACTTATTTATTTTTAATGCTTTATTTATTTCTGAGAGAGAGAGAGCATGAGCAGGGGAAGGTCAGAGAGAGAAGGAGATACAGAACTGGAAGCAGGCTCCAGGCTCTGAGCTAGCTGTCAGCACAGAGCCCGATGCAGGGCTTGAACCTGCAAACTGTGTGATCATGACCTGAGCTGAAGTTGGATGCTTAACAGACTGAGCCACCCAGGTGCCCCAGTTTATTTATTTTGAGAGAGAGCGTGTGCGTGGGAAGGGCAGAGAGAGAGGAAGAGAGAGAGAGAGAGAATCCCATGCAGGCTTTGCACTGATTTGGGGAGCCTGATTCGGGCCTCAAACTCAGGAATGCATGAGATCACTACTTGAGCCAAAATCAAGTATCTGACACTTAACTAATTGAGCCACTCAGGCATGCCTCCTTTCCCCATTTAGATCTTCCAGTCGCAGACCCCCTATGTGGAGCCCAGAGGAGGAATCCCAGCTTCAGGAACTGTACCTGGCCCATAAGGATGTGGAAGGTATGAGTCCTTGACACCTGAAGATTTAGGAATCTGGCAGCCTGAGCTCCAAGACCCCTCTTTACTACCTTACTCCTCCACATTAGGTCAGGATTTAGTAGACACCATCTTGGCACACCTGAAAACCCCTCGGACACGCAAGCAGGTCATCCATCATCTGGTACGCCTGGGACTGGCTGACAGTGTCAAGGACTTCCAAAGGTAGAGGCACATGTTCTGGTGGGAATTGAGATCAGATGTCCTCGGTTTCCTCCCTGGGCCCCCTCTTCCCCTGACGTCTCCTTGCAGGAAAGGAACCCATATAGTACTCTGGACAGAAGATCAGGAGCTGGAGCTGCAGCGGCTTTTTGAGGAGTTCCAGGACTCAGATGGTAAGTGGAAGCTCAGGGAACCTTTGAGATGAGAGAGCCAACCTGGCCATTTCTTCCCCCTGCCTCCTGTTCCCAAGGAAGGCTTATCCCATCCCTTCTTTCCACCTAACTATACTTGTGGTGTCATTTGTGAGGGAATCGACTTAGCTTCTTTCCAGAGACCTCTGCTTTCTTTCACTACTCCCTTTCCCCTTTTGCTCTAGGGTACTTATACTTTCCCTCTTTGTAGATGTGCTAGGTCATATCATGAAGAATATCACAGCCAAACGCTCACGGGCCCGAATAGTGGATAAGCTACTGGCTCTGGGGCTGGTGGCCGAACGGCGGGAGCTATATAAGAAACGCCGGAAGAAGCTGGCGCCCTCGAGCTTGGTAACAGTCTTTCCCTGGCTCTGCAGGCCGGGCCCACTCCCCCTGAAGTGCTCCTCAGAGGTAGCTCACCCGAATTCTTCCCACCTTAAGCTCTTCTGGCCAGGTGTCCTCCCCACCCCTTGCCCCACCAGTTTCCAGGGGTGGTCAAGAACCAGAGGACTTCACTCAGTTCTTCATCTTGTTTCCTTTTTTCATTTCTCATGCCCTCTGAATTTTAGCCTAATGAAGAGGAGCCCCTGAAAGATTTTTGCCAGGAAGATCTGGAAGAAGAGGAAAACCTGCCAGAGGAAGAGAGTGAAGAGGATGAGAAAGAGGAGGACTCAGAAGCAGAGCAAGCCCAGGAAAGCTCAGTGCTTTCAACTGAAAAGCTTGGGCAAAGCCTGTATCAGGAAGGTGAGGACTTGGGCTGGGAGAGATGTCTCAGGTGGAGGGGTTGGTAGTATGAGCCAATTCTAAGTTTCCCTCCTTCCCTTAGGCTTTTCTTCTCCCCTTCTGTGGCTCCAGACCTGCCTGATTCGAGTAGCAGAAGATCGAGAAGAGGATGGTGAGTAGATAAATGATGGTTTTCGGGGCTGGGGTACTGGAGGCTGCTGGTGACCTGGCCGTGGGAAGGGACCACCAATTCTTACTTCAAAACCTCACCACGTGACTACTGACCCTATCCTAGGCTGCTCACAGCCAGTGCCTTTGGTGCCTCTGACAGAAGAAAATGAGGAAGCAATGGAAAATGAACAGTTTCAACGGCTGTTGCGCAAGCTAGGGGTTCGGCCTCCTTCCTCTGGGCAGGTAAATACACCAGTTAGAGAATCAGCCTGCCGTATTCCTGTTATTTTAAAATACATACATCTTTTCCTCATTGCAGTTACCATCTCTGACCTCATTTCCTCTTAGCTCTGACCAAGACTCCTGCAGCAGCCTTCCTGTTCATCTTCTCTAATCTCCCCTTTCCCTAGTCCATCTTCCATGCTGTCCTGAGTTTCCTTCCTCCCTTTGTCCCTCCCTCCCTTCTTTTTTTTTTTTTTTAATTTTATTAAGTAGGCTTCATGTCTAGTGTAGAGCGCAGTGTGGGGCTCAAACCTGCAACCCTGAGATCAGGACCTGAGCTGAGATGGAGTTGGACACTTAACCACCTGAGCCACCTAGGCACCCCATGAGTTATCTTTCTAAAGTAGAATTTTGATTGTATTACTCTCCTGTCCATTACTTCCCTGTCTCTCCGGGAGAGATTATATTATTCTCCTGAACCAGCCAACTGGATGGTTCCTCACTGTTGGCAGGACAGAGTCCTCAGCCTCTGAGTGGCATGCCTGGCCTTGGCCAGCCTTTGCAGCCTCATGGCCACGCCACCCACACACCTGTGTTTTACCATCCTCCTTGTGGACTGTTTTCTATCCACCAGACAGGAGGCTTCTCATATCTCCATACAGTTGATCGTGCCAGTCCCTCCATTGGATGGCTCCAGGCACACGTACAAGGTGACACTCACACATCACCCATCTTCCTGATGACCCTCCACTTGACCTTCCAGAGTCTGTTCAGTTCTCACCTCCTCAGAGAAGCAGTCCCTACCACTCCTTCAACCACTAGAGCAAAAGTGGTAACTTTGGTAGCTAGGATTTACTCATTCCCTTGAGGTAGCCCCTATCCTGTGAGATTATAGTATGTTGGTTCTTTCTCCTGTTAGATTGTGGGTTCCTAAAAGCAGGGATCATATCTGATTCATCTTTACATCCTCAGTATCCATTCATTCATTTATTTTATTATTTTTTTTTTAAAAAATTAATGTTTAATTTTGAGAGAGAGAAAGAGAGACGAGCAGGAAGAGAGAGAGAGAGAGAAGAGAAGGAGACATGGAATCTGAAGTAGGCTCCAGGCTCTGAGCTGTCAGCCCAGAGCCCGATGTGGGGCTTTAACCCATGAACCATGAGGTCATGACCTGAGCTGAAGTCACACACTCAACCGACTGAGCTACCCAGACTCATTCATTCATTTAGCAACTGAATTTACTGGGAACTTTGTGATATGTGAGGCCTGTACTAGACATTGTGCATATATTGGATAAATAAGCAATAAGTAGAATTTACAACCCTTGTAGATCTTTACCAATGTGGGATCATATTTTTTCAATGAATGATATCAAGATCCGGTGAACTAGTCTGCTCCTTTCCTACTCTTTTCATTTTCAACTTGTTTGCTCCTGTAGGAAACCTTCTGGAGGATTCCAGCCAAGCTGAGCCCTTCCCAGCTCCGGAGGATAGCAGCTTCTTTGAGTCAACCAGAGGAGGAGCAGAAACTTCAGCCAGGACTAGAACCTAAAGTCCCTGGAGATCAAGGTCCTGAGGAGCAGGAAGAACAGCGAGCAGAAGCCCTGAGGGCTCTCCTGGTAGCTCGGAAAAAGAAAGCTGGGCTGTTGTCCCCAGGCGGTAAGACCACTTACCTTTTGGGTACTTACTGTGGGCTAGCCATGTTGATCTAGAGGGCTGATAGGGTATTTTGAGAAGATGAGGGCACAGTTCCCTAATTCCATGCCTCTCATGGTCATTTCAGGGGAAGGGGTGTCTGGTGAGAAAGAACAGCTGCACATGGTACCCAGGAAGCGACAACTGCTGGACAGCGATGAGGAGCAGGAGGAGGATGAAGGCAGGATCAAAGGTAGGGATTCTGACAGGAACCTGCTTTTTCTTCTGAAAAAAAAGATCAACTTGAAGATCAACACTACTGTCCTTCTTTCCCCATAACATATTTAGTTTCTCTCTCTCTTCTCACCTCTGTCATTCCCATAGCACCAGAGTCCAGAGCTCCAGGAATCCAAAAGAAGAAACGGTTTCAAATTGAGGATGAAGATGAGAACGACTGAAGAGCCAGAAGCTTTGGGGTAGAGGTAGACCATTTTTAGGTAGTGAATTTAAGTCAGAGTTCATAAGCAGGACCCAGAAACTCCTCTTACTAGATAGAAGCAGTAGAGTTCTGGGTTTCCCCATGGATTTGGGGTCCAGGAAGTTCTGGCAACAGTGTCGGACAACTCTGCAGTCACTTCTTGCATCTCCCAGTTTTAGCAGGATCCCTCCGTAGCTCTCTGGAGACTTACTCTTCTTCTAGAATCTGTTTCTTTGGGTTAGTAGCACCCCTTAGAAAATCGGAGGAGTGAATCAGATATAGAAGGCACCTTGGCCCCTGTTTGGCTTTCTGCCAGAGGTGGGTCACAGCACCAGATGGGGAGCTTTATGACATGATGGCGGGAGGTGGGGGGTGTTGCACCATTTTTAAAAGGCACCAGATGCCCCCATCCTCATTTTCTTTCCTGTGATCACTCCGTAGACACTAGACTGAACCTAATTCCTGCAGTTGAGGTAGGATTGGGATGCAGTACTCTCCAGATGATTAACGTATTTGGTTTGTATTTGGTATTACATTAAATGTGTAAAATTAAAAGTTGCCATGTTGGTGTGATGTGCCAATCTGTCTAAGTCCCCCAGTCTTCCACCTGGAAGAAGAGCTTTTAACTCTTAGGGTTAAAAGGGACAATCACCCTTTTCTCTTGCTTTCCCTACAGAAGACATGAAAACATTCTCACCTCAAGGTCCTTTGTCTCGGATAAATATTCGGGGTAACAAATGTGTACAGCAGGAAGAAGCAGGAGCCACAGGGAGCAAGAGCCAGTGTTCCAGCATGGAGCAGAGTGGAGGGAAAAGTCTGGGCAAGAGAGAGACAGATAAATATTGTAAATGTCATGTCTTTCCCTATTCTTGGAAACCACCAGCTTTCTGGCTCCCTGTGTTCCTAGCTAATGTGGGGTGAAGGAGAGATTCCAAAAATAGCTGTTGAGATCAGGGAGAGCCCTATGTAAAGGATGCATTGGATTGTCTTGTTCTTCCAACTTGGTTTTTTCCCTCCCACAGCCTCTAAAGATAGGAGTGAAGCTATTTAGGGGTAACTGAAGCTTCCAAGGGCTAAGATGCTTCCTAGTTTGGACTGGTCTTGGTGTATCTTTTTCCCAAGCCTTTCCCTACTTCCCAACCTGAGCACTTCAGCAAGGCTGTTTCTGCTTCTTTGCTGTGTCTTGCTGTCCCCACTGGCTGTCTTTCCAAGAAATGCCCCCCAAAGGGGCCCTGAACTTCCAGGCTTCTTTGAAACTTCCAGCCTCGGGGCGCCTGGGTGGCTCAGTCAGTTAAGCGTCTGACTTCGGCTAAGGTCAGGATCTCACAGTTCGTGGGTTCGAGCCCCACGTCAGGCTCTGTGCTGACAGCTCAGAGCCTGGAGCCTGCTTTGGATTCTGTGTCTCCCTCTCTCTCTGGCCCTCCCCTGCTCACACGGTCTCTATCTCTCTCTCTCAAAAAAAAAAAAAAGAAAGAAAGAAAGAAAGAAACTTCCAGCCCCAATTTCTTCTACTGGTTTTTCTTATCAAGTATAGACCATTTGCTGTGATTGGGCACAAAAGTATTGCTATCCTTTTCCATTTATTTACCCTATAGTTTTGAAATTTTTAAATGAAAACAGGAATAAAAAGTTATTTTTACATATTTGAGTCATAGCCCTCTGATTCTCACTCTAGGTCTCCCTGGATCTCTGTGTTGAACTAGAGAGGGGGTATGGGAGAGAGAGGTAGATACTGCTAAAAGGAAGAAATTTCAGGCTACTGGGGAATATCTGAGACCTAGACAGGCTGCAGTCTAGTCAATACATATGCAGTTCAGGTCTTCCAGGAAGAGGCCCAGGTGGAATTAGACATGTAAGAGATTTACTGGGGAAATGCTTTTGAAGGATAAAGGGGAAATAGAGCAGTGTAGATTGGGAGAGTCTAAAGCCCATGATGGTGGTCAGTTGCCTGTGAAAGGAGAAAGGGGAAAATTGCAGTGTTACTCAGAAAATCTTGTCTGGCTGATAGGGACCCCCAAACAGAGATTACCTGGTTGAGGAGCCCCATATCTGGCAGACATGGGCTAGCCCTAGCCCCCTCCACGGGTTCTTAGCTCTGTGCAGCCTGGAGAAAGTGACGTGGGTGTGAGCACTGCAGAAAATCCTAAGAAATCAAAACTTAAGATGTCAGCAGAATAGACTCTTCACTACATGTTCTCTCTCTCTCTCTCTCTCTCTCTCTCTCTCTTTTTAATGTTTTATTTATTTTTGAGAGAGAGATAGAGACAGCATGAGCAGGGGAGGGTCAGAGAGAGAGGGAGTCACAGAATCCAAAGACAGGCTCCAAGCTCTGAGCTAGCTGTCAGCACAGAGCCCGACACGGGGCTTGAACCATGAGATCATGAACCATGAGATCATGAACCATGAGATCATGACATGAGCCGAAGTCGGACGCTCAACTGAATGAGCCACCCAGACGCCCCTGCATGTTCTTGTAAAAGGAGATCTGAACAACACCGCAGTACAAACATACAAACACTTGGCAAAGTCATGTACCCTACTGATCACTGAGGCAAGCAGCCATTCCCTTTGTTCCTTTCCCATGAGACAGACAGTACTGGGAGTGGAGCAACCTGCTGAGAAGGCGCACATCTCACTAAATGGTAATTTGGGGCTCTAGCATTTAAGTAGGAAGTGGAACAGAGAAGTCCCTGGTGACCTAGGAATAAGAGAGGCCAAGTGAGATCAATTAGGTTCCATTCCAATTCCATGGACCCTCTGGCTGCCATTTCATATGGAACCCAGACGAAGGTCCTAGTGTCCTTTCCCTCATCCCCAGGAACCCAGCCTCTCTCTGCACACCCCTGATTCTGTTAGACTTGGCTCCTAAAGTTCTTGCCTGGCTTCATCCACGTGGCTTCTCTACCCAAGATCTGATAGGCCTGGCACTTAAGAAGCCCTGGAGCAAGCTCACTACCAAACTGATGCCTGGACCTGCAGCTTTAGCTCTATAGGCTGGGATGTGTAAAAGTACATAGACCCACACCCACCAGCTCAAAGGACCCGGGAATAGCAGAGTACAGCGGGGAGAGTACTGTGTGGCACCCTGGCCCCTGTTCTGCAGGTGTTGGACTCCGGGAAGGCCACATGTGTCCACCCTACTGAGGACTGGGAGCAGGAGCAGCCTGAGCAGAGTGAGGCCCGGTCGTTGACAGGAGTGGGACCTACTATGAACTGCACACCTTTGTACTATACTGTGTAGAGCCACTCAGAGGCCAATAAATGGCTGAGATGAGGTCATAGACCCAGAGTACAACCTTATAATTGTGATGGTTAGGCCCAATGCAATTGTTGGTCAGCTCTGCATTTAAGCCTGTGGTAAGGGCTAAGGTTTAGGTCCAGACAAGGGAGCAGAACTTAGGAGAGCTGCAGATATGAGTGACCTGGAGGAAACAACTACCATGACCTTAAAGGGGCAGGTGTCAGAGGTAGTAAGTTTAGCTCTCCACAGGTGATGGGTCTTCTTTAAGAGCCTGGAACTTAGAGCCTTGAACTGGGAGTTTTGTGCTACAAGAAAACTAGATAGGCATAGAAGGAATGAACTCTAATTTTTTTTTTTAATGTTTTATTTATTTCTAGGAGAGAGAGAGACAGCGTGAACAGGGGAGGGTCAGAGAGAGAGGGAGTCACAGACTGAATAAGGCTCCAGGCTCCGAGCTGGCAGTCAGCACAGAGCCCTACGCGGGGCTCGAACCCACGAACGGCGAGATCATGACCTAAGCGAAAGTCGGACGCTTAACCGACTAAGCCACCCAGGCGCCCCTGAACTCTAATTTTTTTATAAGCTGTAAATATGACATTCAAAATCCAAACTAAGGGTGCCTGGGTGGCTCAGTCAAGCATCCAACTTCAGCTCAGGTTACGATCTCACAGTTTGTGGGTTTGAGCCTCATCGGGCTCTGTGCTGACAGCTCAAAGCCTGGAGCCTGCTTCAGATGCTGTGTCTCCCTCTCTGCCCCACCCCTGCTCATGCTTTGTTTCTCTCAAAAATAAATAAACTTTAAAAAAAAATTTAACAACAGGGACTCCTAGGTGGCTCAGTCGGTTGATCGTCCGACTTTGGCTCAGGCCATGATATCGTAGCTCATGGGTTCAAGCCCCATGTCAGGCTCTGTGCTGACAGCTCAGAGCCTGGAGCCTGCTTCAGGTTCTGTGTCTCCCTCTGTCTCTGCCCCTCCTCCACTTGGTCTCTCTCTCTCTCTCAAAAGTAAATAAACATTAAAAAAATTAACAACAACAAAAAAAAATTCTCAAAATCCAAAATAAACATTAGCTCTAATATCCATAGGATATACAGTGATGAAATATATAGTAGTTAAAAAGCATGCTAATTTAAATTTGTCTAACAGTTTTGTTTTATGGCCCAGATGTGGTATATAGTTTTCTTTCTTTTGTTTTATTTTTTATTTTGAGAGAGTGAGAGAGAGCAGAGAGCATGCACAAGCTGGAGAGGGGCAGAGAGTGGGGGGGAGAGAGAGAGAGAGAATCCCAATCAGGCTTACAGTGCCAGTGCAGAGCCCGATGCAGAGCTCAAACTCAATGAACCATAAGATCATGACCTGAGCCAAAACCAAGAGTTGGACACTTAACCAAGTGAGCCACCTAGGAGTCCCCCACATGTGGTTGAAAAGAATGTGATTTTGAGGTAAAATTCATATAACATTTCATTATTTTAAACATTTTAGGGGCATCTGGGTGGCAGCTGTTGCTGAAGGAACTTAGGAGAATGAGCCACACATTACACTGGTTCTACCCCCAGAGGACACCCCTCCTCATTTCTGACCTTGACTCCTAAAGTATCTGACCCTCTACGGTTCTTCGTCTCAGTCTCCTTTTCCCTTTCATTCATTTCCCATTCTGCCTGCAGATTCCTTTCAAAATATGGTTGTCATCATGGGATTACCTTGCTCAAGAGCATTTCATGGCTTCCCATTTCTTTCTAGACAGAATCTGGACCCAGAATAGCATACTCGATCTCGGCAAGTCTTTGCAGCCTTGCCACCATGCCTGACCATGCCCATATTTTATACTGTTGCCCCCCACCTCCAGCATTTTTTTTAAGGTTTTTTTTTTTTTTTTTTTTTAAGTAATCTCTACAGCCAATGTGGGAGCTTGAACTTACAACCCCAAGATTAAGAGTCACATGCTCTACTGACTGAGCCAGCCAGGCACTCCAGTCATTCAGAGTATTTTTTTTTTTAATGTTTATTTTTGAGAGAGAGACAGAGCATGAGTGGGAGAGGGGCAAAAAGAGAAGGAGACACAGAATCTGAAACCAGCTCCAGGCTCCAAGCTGTCAGCACAGACCTCAAGGTGGGGCTCGAACCCATGAACCCTAGATCATGACCTTAGCCAAAGTTGGATGCTTAACCGACTGAGCCACCCAGGCGCCCCAACCCCTCAGTATTTTTAATCACTGTCACAGGGCATGCCTTTTCATGCACCTATGTGCCTTTTCATGCAACTATTGATTATGACAGTCCCTCTACTGATGAACTCTTTCCAACTCCTGTCTCATCCTAGAATCAGCTCAAATGTGCTTTCTTTTGTCACACAGCCTCTGTCACTGTTGAACTCCAAACTACAGTCACTTCTAGCTGGGATTTGTTCATTCCCCTGTTAAAGTGCTGGTCTTCAGTGTTTCATCTTGTTTGTTCTTTTTTCCATTAGACTATGAGCTCCTTGAAGGATTGTGTCTTACTCATCTTTAGGTTCAAACGTGCATTTATTATTCTGATGCATAGGAGCACATGTACCCCAATGTTCATAGCAGCACTCTCAACTAGCTAAAACATGGAAAGAGCCTAAGTGTCCATCAACGGATGAATAGATCAAGACGATGTGGTTTATCTATACGATGGAATACTACACGGCAATGAGAAAGAATGAAATCTGGCCTTGTGTAGCAACATGGATGGACCTTGAGGGTGTTATGCTTAGCGAAATAAGTCAGGCAGAGAAGGACAAATATCATATGTTTGCACGTATAGGAGGATTAGGAGGAACTTAACGGAGGACCATGGGGGAGAAGAAAGGGGAAAATGGTGGGGGAAAGGGAGAGAGAGAAACCATGAGAGACTCTTGAATGCTGAGAACAAACTGAGGACTGATGGATGTGTGTGGGGGGGAGATGGGCATGCAGGGAGGCACTTGTGGGGATGAGCACTGGGTGTTATATGGAAACCAACTTGACAATAAACTATTTGTAAAAAAAACACACACACACAAAGATGCATTTATTAATATATCCATTAATACATATATGTATTCAGTGCCTCCTGTATATGTAAGAATCACCATTCTGGGCATTGGGTGTCAATTGGGAGTGAGTACCAAAAACTAGGAATCTGTAGGTGAATAAAACAATATTTTATTTATTTTTTAATGTTTGTTCATTTTTGAGAGAGACAGAGGGTGAGTAGGGGAGGGGCAGAAAGAGAGAGGGGACATAGGAACCAAAGCGGGCTGCAGGCTCTGAGCTGTCGGCACAGAGCCTGATGATGCAGGGCTTGAACCCACAAGCTGCGAGATCGTGACCTGAGCTGAAGTCAGACACTTGAACTGAGCCACCCAGGCGCCCCAAAGCAATATTTTTAGAAAGTTTGTTTTTGTTGTTTATGTTTATTTATTTTGAGAGAGAGAGAGAGAGAGAGAGAAAGCATGAGCAGGGAATGGGCAGAGAGAGGGAGAGAGAATCCCAAGCAGGCTCTACACTGTTAGCACAGAGCCCGACGTAGGGCTTGAACTAACAGATTTATTTGAGAGAAGAGACTCCCAAGTAGGCTTCACACTGCCAGTGCAGAGCAGTTTTTTATGAAAATAATAATAATCCTTTAAAAAAAGAGAGTCATCTAATTTTCTTGGGGTTCAGCTTGTCTGGATTCCACAGGAAGTTTTCCTATGGCATCAAAGAAATTGAAAATGGCAGCAAAGTGAAAGAATCAGCCTCTAGATCACCACATTGTTAGTATTAACACCTACTTTGTGTTTAATACTGCACTGGTGAAGATCTTCAAGTGTTGGGACACTTATTAATATTACTTTATTGGGGTGCCTGGGTGGCTCAGTCGGTTAAGTAGGCAACTCTTTTTTTAATGTCTATTCATTTTTTGAGAGAGACAGAGCGCGCGCGTGCGCGCGTGAGTGGGGGAGGGGCAGAGAGAGAGGGAGACAGAATCTGAAGTAGGCTCCAAGCTCTGAGCCATCAGCACAGATCCCGACGGGGGGCTCAAACCCATGAACCATGAGATCATGACCTGGCCGAAGGTGGATGCTTAATCAACTGAGCCACCCAGGCATCCCTAAGTGTCTACTTGTAGACAACTTAAGTAAGTAGACAACTCCTGATTTTGGCTCAGGTCATGATCTCATGGTTCATGAGTTTGAGCCCTGCATCAGGCTCTGCCCTGATAGTGTGGGGCCTGCTTGGGATTCCCTCTCTGCCTCTCTCTCAATAACAAAATAAATAACTTTAAAAAAATAATAATCAGCTGTAACAAATGTACCACATCAGTACAAGATGTTAATACAGGAAACGGGTCAGGGAAGAGGGGATATTTGGGGACTCTGTACTTAACTCCTCAATTTTTCTACAAACCTAAAAGTACTCTAAAAAATAAACTAATTAAAACAACCACAAAAAAAAAAAAAACCCTCAGCTGACAACTGGTGGGATTTGATTAGGAACAGGTGGAAGACAAGGAAAGGAGCAAAGGCAGGAAATCTGGGAGGACGTGCTTTTGTCTTTCTCCTTCTGTCATTTGTCTCCTTGGTCCTGGGGACAAACTCCTCACCACTTTTCCTCCCCCTACCATATTTACACATTCAGTCTGTCTCTCCTGTCACTCCAAAGGCATGAGAGTTGGAAATTTGGGTAATTTCAACAAAAAAACATTTTCATATTGAGGAGGATGGTGATGCTGACTAACTGGACATGGAGATAGGCCCAGTTATAGGCTGTGAACTCAAGTCAGGAATGGGAGAATCTGACAGGATCCAAAAACTGCCTGAGCTATACAGAAGCAGCAGACTCTTGAGGTGCTCCATGGGTTTAGGGTCCAGGAATTCCAGGCGACAGCGTTGGATGCCTCTAAATCCAGTTCTTCCTTCTCCCAATTTTAGGATTGTATCCCAGTAGCTCCCTGAAGACTTAATACTTTTCTTCTACAAAACTTTTTTTTTTCCTTCTGATTTCCTTTTGCTCATTAGGGGTCCCTCCTGGGACTGAGAGGAGTAAGATAGGAGGGACCTGGAATTTGTTCATTGGCCTAATGCCTTTGGCTGTCTGCCAGAGGTAGGTTATAGCACCAGAGAGGAACTTGTATGGCAAAACAACGTGGGGACTTTTATACCAGTTTTAGGAGGCACCACATGCCATTGTTTCCTGTTTTCTAGACTACAGTTTCTCTTCTAGACCCCTAGAAATAAGAAATGAAACAATTCCTATAGTTCTGATATAGGCTTAGAAGTACTATCAGGGTAACAGATGTGTTTAATTAGGGTATTGCACTAGAATGACATGGTAAAAACAAAAATTGGTCTTATTTGGTCTGGCTTGCTGATAGGTTCTACTTTCTCATTTTTCTACCTGGTAAGCCCATTGAATAAGAACTATTCTGGGGTCTCCTGCCTGGAAATCATTGGTGTCCCTGCCTTTTGCCTCCCTGCTTTCCCAGAAGAGACACGAATTTTTCCTGATCTAGGTGTAGGTCTAGAGAAATCCTTAGCATGACAGGGATATGGGGCAGGAAAAGCAGTAGTTACAAAGGGCAATGGCCTTTTTGTCAGCATGGGACAAAGGTGAGGAGATAAAGCCTGAGCCAGGAGGAGGTGGGCAAATATTTGTGAACATATGCCCTTCACTGTTTTCAGAAGGGACAACTTTTTTGGCTCTGGTGAAGAGAAGGTGAGTTCTAGAAAGCTGTCATTCAGATTAGAGAAGCACTGAGGAAAGGACGTGTTCGGACAATCTTGTTCCTCTGGCTTGTTTCTGGAGCAGGTGAGGACTACCCAATTTGTAAGGGTGGGGGCAAAGCTATGTCCACCATAGGGTACTTCAAGGGTAATTAAAATTTCCAAGGGCAGGGCCATTTCTGAGCTCTGACCAGTCTTTGTGTCTCTTTCTCCCAAGCCTTCCCTGCTTCCCAACCCGAGCACTGCTTCTTTCCAGCAGGGCTGTTCTTGCTCACCCACCATGATCCAGGCTGTGCTGTTCCTTTGCTGTCTTTTTTTTCTTTTTTAAGATTTCATTTTTAAGTCATCTATACCCAACATGGGGCTCAAACATATAACCCAGAGATCCAAGAGTCCCATGCTCTACCAACTGAGCCAGCCAGGCACCCCTTTGCTGTGTTTTGCTGTCCCCATTGGCTGTCTTTCCAAGAAATGCCCAGAAAGGGGCCCTGACCTTCTAGCCATCTGACAAAAACTGGGCACTCTCTGAAAACACTCTCCAGCCAGATGCCTCTCCAGATCCCAAGATTTTCCAGGATCTCTTGCACACCACCCCCTCCATAGCCACTCTGCCTGAGTACCTATCCTACTTAGCTGTGGGGGTGTTCTTGGAGGAGGTTTGCTGCCCGACTGAGGCCCACATTCTGCAGCTTCAGCCTGTTAGGATGGAAGGAAAGGACATCAACTGAAACCCTCATCCACGAGAGTAAAAAGCACACGGAGGAAGACATTGGCAATACAAAGGTTATTCTGAGGGATCTGGGGGGATCCAGAGGGAAGCTTGGATAAATTCCACACTCAACTATTTACCCTTTGGGATATATTGATGGTAGCAAATATGCCCACTGGTGAGGTAGGTCTACCAGCCATCTCCCATGTTCCTGACACAGTTCAAAGAATTTGCTGTCAATATCCCCTAGAACTGCAAGAGTAAGTCTGGGGAGTGTCGGGAAGAATTAGGCAAAAAGCTGAAGAAACCCCCAAGGTAAGGACCACTTAGTGCTATGGATGGTGACAATATAATTTATCAAATGTTCCACAGTTATTTGGAAGTGCATTATGGAGAAATTGATTCAGTAATTTGTCTAGGTTTACTCCAGATCTTCAATGCCAACTAAGCAACAAGGGTCTCTTCTCAGGACTATCTTCAAGGATGGGACATGTTAGGGGCTCCTTGGTGGCTCAGTCAGTTAAGCATCTGACTTCAGCTCAGCTCACGATCTTACAGTTTGTGGGTTCGAGCCCTGCATCGGGTTCTGTGCTGACAGCTCAGAGTGGGAGCCTGTTTCAGATTCTGTGTTTTCCTCCCTCTCTGCCCCTCCCCCGCTCATGTTCTGTCTCTGTCTCAAAAATAAATAAACTATAAAAATTTTTTTAAAGGATGGGACATGTTAAGTAGTTAGAAATGTAGCAGATAGCTCAGCACAGATGTATGTTCTTTATTTCATGCCAGCTAAAACACATGTGATTGGTGTTAGCCTTGCTCCTCTCCACTTAGAAAGTCCCAGCCTGCAGTTAATCCATTTTGCTTTTCTTTTCTTTTTCTTCAGTCATCAAACACTGTGCATATAAAATGTACTAAGCATGAGAAGTATTTTAACCTTTTTCTCATTCATCCACCCTGTACTAAATCCCCAGCTAGATGCTGTAGCTCACTAATTTAATCCTTAAACTGAAAAGAGAGAAAATAAGAGAGAATCCTAGATATCTAATCTGTCCTGACTCTGGGTCTCCTAGCTCATATTGTGAACTAGAATGGGAATGTGACAGGAACATGTAGAAAATGCCAAAGAATAGGGTCTTAGGTATTGAGGTTGAGTGTGTGACAAAGGGACAGTTTTGAGCAGCCAACACAAAGGACAACTATTTGCAGAAATTACATCTTACTAGTTTCGAGGGAAAGCAAGTCTCTCCTTTCTTTCTTTCTTTTTTTTTTTAATTTTTTTTTAAATTTATTTCTGAGAGAGAGCGTGAGCAGGGAAGAGTCAGAGAGAGAGGCAGATACAGAATCAGAAGCAGGCTCCAGGCTCTGAGCTAGCTGTCAGCACAGAGCCCAATGCGGGGCTCGAACCCACGAACCGCGAGATCATGACCTGAGCTCAAGTCGGACGCTTAACCGACTGAGCCACCCAGGTGCTCCAAGTCTCTCCTTTCTTAATGGGGCAGAGAAGCGGGCAGAACTGGACTGAGGAGCAACCAAAGCTACCAAGACAAACACTTCTTGCCTGGACCGTATGGTAATTTGGGATCCCCTAGAAATGGGTGGTAATAAAGCAGAGGAAGTCTTTGGTGACTTGAAGATGGGGAAGGCCAAATGGGAACAATTGGGCTGTGTCTCCTGTTTCTGGAGCCTTTACCTAAAAATAACGGAAGTTTGGAGATGATGGCTGAGTTGTGCCCCGAGTCCTGGGCTTCTTTCAGACCACAGCCCTTAGGGAACTAGTTTGTATTTTTCTGGTTTCTCCCCTCTCCAGCGTACTATTTCAGACATGTGTGGCCTCAGATTCATCACGATACAAGTTGAGCTGCTTTTTTGCTACCTTCTGCTGCACCCTGCGGATGCCATTTCATATGGAAACCAGACAAATATTCTGATGCGCCTTCCCTCATCCTTGAGGTCCTGGCCACCTTCCTCAGACCCTTTGTTCTGCCAGACCCTGCTCCCAAAGTCCCTGCCTGGCTTCACCCACATGGCCCCTCTACCCAAGTTTTTGGTAGGCTTGCCTCTCCTGATCGCCCTGGAGAAAGCTGGCTGCCAAGCTGATGTCTGGGTCCTGCAACTTCAGTTGTACCATCAGGGGGGTGTAAAAGCTACACAGATCCTCATCCAGTATCTTCAAGGGCTCCAGAAAAGCAGAAGCACAGGGAGGACAGTTTCAGTGGATGCCCTTGCTTCTGCTCTACAGCTGTTGACCAGGGAGCAGCCCGGCCCACAAAGAGCCCAACGATCCCTCCCCATCAGTGACTGTGAGCATGAGCAGGAACAGGGTGTGCACAATATAGTCCAGCTGTTGCCAGGAGTGGGAACCTACTACAACCTGGGCACAGCTCTGTATTATGCTGCTCAGAACTGCTCAGACAAGGCCAAGGAACGAGGCAAAGATGGGGTCATAGATATGGGTTATGACTTTCTGATGACCATGGTTGGGTTATCTGGGGGACCCACAGGACTACTAATCAGTGCTGCACTTAAACCTGCATTGAAGGCTGGGATTCAACAGCTGATCCAGTATTACTATGTGAATGAGGCAAACACCCCTCTTCCAGAGATCAGCAAGGAGGCCTAGGGGAAGGCTTCAAATGTGAGTGACCTGGAAAAAACAACTTCCACGGCCCTTTGACCTTAGTTTAGCTCCCTTATTAATTCAAGGCTTATTTAATAGCCATGACTTACATTCTTGAGATGGCAGTCTTGGGATGTAAAAGGTGATGCTAACAGAATGAACAAATCTAATATTTTGACAAGCTGTAATGTGTGTTTCTTCAAAATCCAAATCTCTGGTTTGTTACCAATGAGGAAGGCAGTGCTGTAAAATGCAGGGTTGTTGTTGTTGTTGTTGTTGTTGTTATGTTTATCTGTTCTGAGAGAGAGAGGGAGAGAGAGAGAGAGAGAGAGAGAGAGAGAGAGAGAGGGACGCCCAGGGGAGGGGCAGAGAGAGAGGGAAACAGATGATCCAAAGCAGGCTCTCTGCCCTGAGCTCCATGCAGGCCTTGAACTCATGAACCATGAGATCATGACCTGAGCCCAAACCGAGTCCGTCACCTACTGAGCCACCCAGGCTCCCCCAAATGCAGGAATTTTATTTTTTATTAAAAATATTTTTAATGTTTATTATTTCTGAGAGAGAGAGAGAGAGAAACAGAGTGCAAGCAGAGAAGGAGCAGAGAGAGGGGGAGACACAGAATCCGAAGCAGACTCCAAAACCTAAACTGTCAGCACAGAGCCTGAGGCCAGGCTGGAACTCAGGACCTGAGAGACCATGGCCTGAGCCTAAGTGGGACTTAGGCTCCCAAGCGCCCCAAAATGCAGGAATTTTAAAGTTTGGGGTTTGGAGTCAGAGGATTTGGATTTCAATCCAGGCTCCACTTGTAAGAGCCTCAGTGATCACTGATCAGTAACTTAACTTTTCTCCAAGCTCAGTTTTTAAAATGTCTAAAGTAGTGATAATCATTTTCACCCGGATGAGTTTGTGGAAATTAAAAACGATACAATGAACCTCAAGTGCTTAGCAAGATACCATTAATAAATACTATTTATTACTACAGCTCCTCCCTTCCTAGCCCAAAGTGTCGAAATTCCGGTCCCACCTCTTATGGAGTAGAGCCTGCAGCGCCCAGGGCTAGTCTCGGTTTCGCGGGCTTGGCGCAAGTTCTCGGAAATCAGCTGTTTCAGTCCTGGGCTCTTCCATTAACTGGACTCCTCCCTCCGCGGGGCAAGGCGTACTTGAGCTATCCCACCAATCGTTGGAGCTGGAGGTGTGGTTTCGGCGCCGCTTGTCCCGCCCCACAGGGGGGAGGAGTTGTGGCAGCGCCAATGAACTTGGAGAAGTTTGGCTGAATGGCAGTCAGAGTCGGGGTTTGCCCGGCTGGGTTCAGCCGGCCTCTGGTGCTGGCCTGCTACAAGGGGGCGGATCCAGGGGCGGGCCGAAGAAGGAGGGCGGAGCGCGATTGTCTGCCTAAGCGAGCTCCTTATGACCGGAAGTCTTGCACTGAACCGCTGGAGAGAACGGGTACTGAGACCCTCGCCAGGTACCGGATCAGAGTGGGCAAGCGAGGGTCGAGGTGCAGGCGCAAGTTCCTCTCTGGGAAGGGCGGCAGGCCCCGGGAGTACGCCCTGGAGTGGTAAGCCTTCGTTCCTGGGTTGAAATAGCGGTCCTGTGCCGCATTCCGAATCTCCCCAACCTGTCCAGCCCAGCTCCCCAAGTCTATAATTCACCTCCCCAAACTCCCCTGCACCCTCCGTGTTGCATTGGTTCAGTGTCTTAGCCAACGCTTTTACCTTCCGGTCTGTGTTAGTTTTGATTCTCACTTAAAAAAAAAAACAATGTCTAAAGGCAGATATGATTTAACATCTTTTTTACATTTCTTTTTTTTTTAATGTTTTATTTATTTCTAGGAGAGAGAGAGAGAGAGACAGCGTGAGCAGGGGAGGGTCAGAGAGAGAGGGAGTCACAGACTGAAACAGGCTCCAGGCTCTGAGCTGGCAGTCAGCACAGAGCCCGACGCGGGGCTCGAACCCACGAACCGCGAGATCATGACCTAAGCGAAAGTCGGACACTTAACCGACTAAGCCACCCAGGCGCCCCGTGATTTAACATCTTTTGTTAAGTATATGGGACATGGGCGCCTGGATGGCTCAGTCGGTTTAGTGACCCACTCTTGATTCAGTTGATTTCGGCCTACGTTATGATCTCAGGATTTGTGGAATCGAACCCCAGGCTGCAAGAGCAGAGCCTGCTTGGGATTCTCTCTCCCTCTTTTTCTGTCCCCTCCTCTCCTTGTGCTCTCTTTCTCTCAATATGAATAAACATTTAAAAAAAAAACACCAAAAACCTTAGTTTAAAAATATAAGGGACAGAAAGGTGAGACGATTTGCCTAAGTTTACATACAAAATGCAATTGATTTCAAAAAATGCTGAGTGAGCATAAAATATGTACCTAAGAGAATGAAGGATAACTGGAAAAAAACGTAAGTGTTACAGAGTTTAATCTTGGTATTTGTGATTTATTTGGAAAGACCGTGGGTTTTTGTTGTTGCTGTTGTTGTTTCATATTTAAACCTCAGTGTTTATTTGACACCTTGCTCATTTAGTACCAGCTGAGATTAGTTCCTTGAGAACTGGGGCCTCTCCATTTTTTTATTAAATTCAGTATGCTTCACGCCCAGCGCAATGCCGGGCTTTAACTCACAACCCTGAAATCAGGACCTGAGCTGAGATCAAGAATTGGACGCTTAACCAACTGAGCCACCTAGGTGCCGCTCCATTTGTTTTTTACAAACAGTACAGGTACATAGTTTAAAAAGCCAAGCACTAGTAAAAGGATTAAAACAAAAGACGGGGGTGGGGGTGGAGGGCCGCCTGGGTGGCTCAGTCAGTTAAGCATCCGACTTTAGCTCAGGTCATGATCTCACGGTTTGTGAGTTCGAACCCCTCGGCTCCTCTGTGCGGACAGCTCAGAGCCTGGAGCCTGCTTCAGATTCTGTGTCTCCCTCCCTCCTCCACTTTCATTGTGTCTCTGGAAAATAAATAAACATATAAATAAATAGCCACTGGTCAATCATTTCTTCTCCATGTTTTACTTTAAGGAGGTGGAAAAGCATCTCATGATTATTCATACTGGTGGGAAAGAATCTCTCCCACTCCAAACATTTTTCTTTCATTGTAATAAAGTCATGTGACCTTTTTTAGACCGCAGATATATGTAAACACTTTTCTGTTAGGCTCAGGCTGCAACAAGAAAAGGTTTTGGTTTCCTAAACAAACAGAGATGGTAGTGGGCAGGGAAAGACAGGCAAAAAGAGTCTTACCCCAGCCTGCTTGGTGACAGACAAAAACCAGTTTTGAGGGAGATTTCTCGGTGAAAAGAGCAAACAAAAACCGTTGTTTTCTATGCCCAGTCCCACCCTGGTGGGAAATAAAAAAAACTTCTGGGTCTCTCATAGAATTGATAATTTTCATGAAAAATCAGAGGCTAATAGGAGTCATAAAAGTATCACAGTCTTAGGGATTGAGTGGCCCCTTTCACAGTATTTAAACATCTAGAATGGAGTTCTTCCTTCCTACATAGAGAGCAGATTATAGGGTAAATCTGTCTCTTAAGAGGTGTCAACCTGTGATAAAGCTTTGGAGCCAGCAAGGATCATGCTGAAATAAATACTTAAAGATTAAAAACAATTTTTTTAAGTTTATTTATTTTGAGAGAGAGAGAGCACAAGTGAGAGTGGGAGAGGGGCAGAGAGAGGGAGAGAATCCCAAGCAGGCTCCTCCTGAGCAGGCTCAGACCCACGATCCATGAGATCATGACCTGAGCCAGAACCAAGAGTCCAATGCTTAGCTGACTGAGCCACCCAGGCACCCCTGAAATAAATACTTCTGACTCAAACTGATGGTTAAATCTTCCAGCATAAGTGAATACAAACATAAATAAATCTAAAATAAATTTATTGGGGATGATAGATGAAATAAATGAAGATGGTAGAAATACCATTAATGTATGGTGAAGCTGATGATTCCTGTACTATTCACTCTACTTTGTTATGTGTTTTAAAATTATTAAAACAAAAAGGCCCACATATTGGAGCCCTTGAATAGTTCTGGGAGAACATGCACCAAACTGATAATATTGGTTACCTATGGAGAGAAGGGGAAGGGACCAAGATTGGAAGTATGGTCATTGTAGCTTTAATTTTTATTTTTACTTACCTGTATAATTTTAAATTTTAAATTTGTAGTTATAAGCAATCATGAGACTGTGGATGATTTAATTCAGCAAAATTTCCAGTTGGGAACCTGCATCCTTCAGACTCAGACTCCAAATGGCGCAGTGGGAGATGCTAAAGAATCTCGACAACACTTTTCAGGATCAGCTGCACCAGCTCTACTCAAATAGCCTCCTGCCAATGGACATTCGACAATGCTTAGCTGCCTGGATTGAAGACCAGAACTGGTAAGGTCTTCAGGAAGTTGGGTACAGGCAGGATGAGGAAAGTAGTTTCCTTCTTCAGAGTCCCCCGGATCCTGGAGACACCAAGAGCAGAGAGGGGTTGGAAGGCTTCAACAGATAGTAGCAACTCTGCAGAGAGTCTTTTTTTTTTTTTTTTAAGTTTATTTATTTCTTTTGAGAGAAGGAGAACGCATGGGAGGGTGAGCAGGGGAGGGGCAGAGAGAGGGAGAGAGAAAGTCCCTAGCAGGCTCCACATTGTCAGTGTGGAGCCTCATGCCAGGCTTTATTCCACAAAATCTGAGCTTATGACCTGAGCTGAAGTCAAGAATTGGACATTTAACTGACTGAGCCAACCAGGCGGCCCCCAAGATTCTAATCCTTGTCATTCCCCATCCCCAGGCAGGATGCTGTACTGGGCAGTGATGATTCCAAGGCTAACATGCTGTTCTTCCACTTCTTGGATCAACTGAATTATGAGCACGGCCGCTGCAGCCGGGACTCTGGGCACTTGTTACTACAGCACAACTTGCGAAAATTTTATCGGGATGTTCAGGTGCTTGGAGGAACCAGGAATAGCCAAAAAGCCAAATTGACAAGGAACTGAGTGTAGAGAAGTATGATTTAGGATATGGAACAGGACCTAAAGATATAAATGGATGGGGGCAGATCTGGGGAAAGGGAGGACAAGGTGTAGACTTGGGGAATCACTGGCAGAAAAAGGGCAGAGTCTAGAAGACCCTTTTAGGAAAAGACTAGGTTTTGGGGGACTAGTGGTGAAAAGGGGAAGGACTGGGGAACCTGAAGGAGGGGGAAGGACTGGAGCGGTAGATAATTGAAGACAGTTGAGTTTAATTCTTTCTCTTCCTGCTGCAGGCCTTTCCCCAGGGCCCTACCCAATTGGCTGAAATGATCTTTAATCTCCTTCTGGAAGAAAAAAGAATTCTGATCCAGGCTCAGAGAGCTCAATCAGTAAGAACAATTTGTAGTGATTTTGAAAGCTACTAGAGTAGAGAGTGACCATGGAAAAGACTTGGGAAATTTGTCTCAGAACAAGATCCGCTCCTGCTCCTTCCTGTGGTATAATTGCAGGCTTGGATTTCAGAGATGAAATGTCAGAATTGAAATGTGCTCAGATTCTCTTATTTCAGGAGCAGGAGGAGCCAGCCCTCGAAGCACCTGTAGAGAGCCAGCAGCATGAGATTGACTTGCGGATCCTGGAATTAACGACTATGATGGAGGTTGGTAGATGTGGCAAGAGTCAAGGTGGGTAGGGCTTGGCCTGACTCCTCCCACAGAAGCAGTCTCATCTGGGTCTTATCCCCTCTGCAGAAGCTGGTGAAATCCATCTGCCAACTGAAAGACCAGCAGGATGTCTTCTGCTTCCGGTATAAGACACAGTCCCAAGGTAGGAAGCTCATTGAGGGATGGGCAATTGAGCGGGCTTTTGGTTCAAGCATGACCATTCAGAATATGCCTGAGGGCCCAGAGGTGCCTGTGCTTTGCTTGGTTCCCCTTTTTCTCCCTTCAAAATTCCCCTCCACCTGACTCTGACCAAGGTCCTAGTCTGGATGGAGAGGGGAAGGAGCCCTAGGTCTGAGCATTTGTCTCCCTCCTGCTCCCACCATTCAGTGAAGACACCCTCTTTGGATCCCCATCACACCAGACAGCAGCAACTTCTGCAGGAAACTCTCAATGAACTGGACAAAAGGAGAAAGGTGGGAGGCAGACAGAGGGAGTGGGCAGCAGGGAACTGGGGCACATGAGGCATATGGGAGGCCTGGCCTCTTAGCCTTGGCTTCTTTGTCTCTTCATCCCCAGTTGGATGGTAAGAAGTGCTCATCACTCACTTTATGTCTTTCTTAGGAGGTGCTCGATGCCATCAAAACATTGCTAGGCCGATTAACTACCCTCGTTGAGTTACTGCTGCCCAAGCTGGAGGAATGGAAAACCCAGCAGCAGAAAGCCTGCATTGGAGCCCATCAGAATGGAGGGTTGGAACAACTGGAGAAGTGGTGAGAGGCACCTCGCACCCAGCCCCTATCCCAGCCACCACGCTGTGCTTTCTTTGTAAACTGTAAATTGTGAATTGCAGTGCATTTTCTCTTTCATGTAATGAATTGCCTACCAAGGCAAGAGCTATTGCTCTTCTTACACTCTGCTTTCCCAAAATGATCCCAGCTCCCTCCTCTGATTGCAGTGACCCTCTCTTCATTCTCACCATCCAGGGAGCCCAGAGCCCAGTCTTTGTTTTGGTGGAAGTAATGGATTAGGAGACAAACTGGTTTCTCCTTCCTTTGTAATCACCCAAGAAGTATATTTTCTACCTTTTTAAAAAATTTAACTATAATGACTATTAATGCTGAAAAAAAAGAAAATTACCTATTAATCTTACTTTCCAGGTGTAGCTACTGTAATACTATTATACAAAAATTGAGGGACACCTGGGTGGTTCAGTTGGTTGAGCATCCGACTTGATTTCAGCTCAGGTCATAATCTCAAGGTTTATGAGATTGAGCCCCTCATTGGGCTCCATGATCATATCGTGGATTCTGATTGGGATTCTCTCCCTTTCCTTCTGCCCCTCCCCAGCTTGCATGCTTATGTGTGCTTGCTTTCTCTCTCTCTCTTTCTCAAAATAAATAAATAAACTTTTAAGAAAATGTTAGATTGTCTCTTTCCCTCTGTCCCTCTTCCCTGGTCGTGCTCTAAAATAAAATAAACGAAATAAAATAAATCTCTATAAATAAAACAAAAACAAAAACAAACCCACAAAAATTGAATCATATTTTTCATATTTTGAGAGCTATGTTTTTTTAATTAAAAAAATTTTTTTAATGTTTATTTGTTTTGGAGAGAAAGAGAAAGAGCATGAGCAGGAGAGGGGCAGAGAGAGAATGAGACACAGCATCCGTAGCAGGCTCTATGCTCCAAACTGTCAGCACAGAGCCTGATGCAGGGCTTGAACTCACCAACCATGAGATCATGACCTAAGCGGAAGTCAGACACTTAACTGACTGAGCCATCCAGGTGCCCAAAGAGCTATTTTCTTTTTTTTTGCCTAGCAGTATATTACAATATTTACCCATGTTATTTATTGTTTTTTAATGAGACAGGCTGATGTATATATGGGTTTTTTTGGTAAGATTTTATTTATTGATTTATTTGTTTGTTTAAGTAATCTCCACCCAATGTGGGGCTGGAACTTACCACCCTGAGATTAAGATAAACCAGCTAAGCCAGCCAGGTGCCCCTACCCATGTTATTTATTTTCTTTTTAAAAATTTTTAAATGTTTATTTATTTTTAAGGAGAGACAGAACGTGAGTCGGGGAGGGGCAGAGAGAGGGAGACACAGAATCCAAATGGGCTCCAGGCTCTGAGCTGTCAGCAGAGAGTCCAACGTGGGGCTCAAACTTACGAGCCAAGCCATGAGATCATGAATTGAGCTGAAGTTGGATGCTTAACTGACTGAGCCACCCAAGTGGCCCCCTACACATGTTATTTTTAATGGTTGCTTCCTAGTTCCCTATATACAGGTAACATGATTTAATTAATGAAATCCTATTTTTGGACATATAGGTGGTTTTTTAATTTCTTGCTTTTTTTTTCCAGTAAGGTCTTTGTTTTATATTAATTTTTTTGTGATGTGGAAAAAATAATTGCTTTGTCCTTCAAGATACTTAGAATGCCTATCGTTTTAAATATTTTCTTTTTTAAAAGTATTTATTTTGAGAGAGAGTATGAGTGGGGGAGGGGCAGACAGAAAGGGAGAGAGAATCCCAAGCAGGTTCCACACTGTCAGCACAGAGCCTGACTCGGCTTGATCTCAGGAACAGTGAGATCATGACCTGAACTGTGATCAAGAGTGGGACACTTAACCGAATTAGCCACCCCAGATACCCTTACATATTTTCTAATAAGAAAATTCATTATAATTTACTAAAAATGGGGGTACCTGCCTGGTTCAGTGGGTAGAGCATGCAACTCTTGATTTGGAGATCATGAGTTTGAGCCCCAGTTGGGGATACAGTTTACTTTTAAAAAAATAATTAAAGGGGTGCCTGGGTGGCTCAGTCAGTTAAGCATCCGACTTCGGCTCAGGTTATGATCTCACAGTTCATGGATTCAAGCCCTGCATCGGGCTCTGTGCTGACAGCTCAGAGCCTGGAGCCTGCTTCAGATTCCATGTCTTCCTCTCTCTCTCTGTCCCTCCCCCACTCATGCTTGCTCTCTCTCTCTCTCTCTCTCAAAAATAAATGTTAAAAAAAAGTTCCAAATTGCTATTCCAGTGTGTTTGCCAGTGTGTAGTATATGATTGGTCTCCTGTCACCAAATTTCCTATTATCACTTTTTTTTCTTATAGACAGTAAAGTATAGAAGTTCAAAGTATGGATTGTGGGGGCACCTGGCTGCCTCAGTCAGTGAGCATATGACTCTTGATCTTGGGGTTGTGAGTTTGATCCCCACTTTGGGTGTGGAGCCTCCTTAAAAAAAAATAGTACTGATTGGGCAGGCTGACTGCCTGGGATCACATACAACTCATTCCAAATTAGTTCTATGACCTTGAGCAAGTCACTTAACCTTTCTGTACTTGAGTTTAATTATCTGTAAAATGGGGATAGTAGTAGCTACCTCATAGGGTTGTTATAAGGATTATATACAGTAACACTTAGAATAAATAGTACATTTCAAGCGTCATATGAAGAGTAACTTTATTATAATTTTTTTTAATGTTTAATTTTTTTTGAGAGAGAAATAGAGAGTGTGTGCAGGGGAGGGTCAGAGAGAGAGAGACTCTGAAGAGAGGCTCCAGGCTCTGAGCTATCTGTCAGCCCAGAGCCTGACGCAGGGCTCAGACCCACAAACTGTGAGATCAAGACTTGAGCTGAAGTCGGACACTTAACTGACTGAGCCACCCAGCTACCCCAGTAACTTTATTATATAAATAAGTTGTTCACCAGATTTATATGTGAAAGTGATTTTGATTTTGATTTCTTGGATTATGAATCATGTTGCATAATCTTTAATATGCTTCCTGGATTCCTTTTTTGTCCCAGTCAGTTTATTTATTTATTTTGAGAGAGAGCACGAGCAGGGGAGCGGTAAAGAGAGGGATAGAGAATCCCAAGCAGGCTCTGCACTGTCAGTGCAGAGCCCCATGTGGGGCTTGAACTCACAAATGATGAGATTATGACCTGAGCCAAAGTCTGACGCTTAACCAACTGATCCACTCAGGTACCTCTGTCCCAATCAGTTTCTGACTCTCCACGTTGTTAAAAGGGAGCTTCTAGAGCCTGGGGGAGGGGTGGATGGTGGGGGGACCACCAGGAAACTCAGCAATTTATACTCTCTCTTGAATTCTATCACCCAGGTTCACTGCTGGAGCAAAGCTGTTGTTTCACCTGCGGCAGCTGCTGAAGGAGCTGGAGGGATTGAGTCGCCTGGTTAGCTATCAGGATGATCCTCTGACCAAAGGGGTGGATCTGCGAAAGGCCCAGGTCACAGAGTTGCTACAGCGCCTGCTTCAAAGGTCTAGCTGCCAGGGAGGGACCCCTAAGGAGGGCAGAAGGAAAGAATAAGAGGATTCTTACATTCTTACAAATACTGAGCTATGTATTCTCTCTGGATTTCTGTCTCCAGAGCCTTTGTGGTAGAAACCCAGCCCTGCATGCCCCAAACTCCCCATCGTCCCCTCATCCTCAAGACTGGGACCAAGTTCACTGTCCAAACAAGGTTGGTATTTCAGAACTCATTCCTGCTTCTTTTTCCCGCCCTGGCACTGTTTCCTTTCTGGCCTTACAGATCTTTCCACTCTTACCATCTTCTCTCTTTTCTCTTCAGTCCACCTACCTCTTCCAATCTCTTACCTTATTTTTTTCAAATATCTGATCTATCCAGAAGATTGAGGTTGACTACCTTCCCCCATCCATCTCTCTTCCCTCTAGGTTGCTGGTAAGACTCCAGGAAGGCAACGAGTTACTGACTGCCGAAGTCTCCATTGACAGGTAACTTGGGGCACATGGGACCGACGGATGGCCAGGACATGAGCTGGTGGGCCAGAGGAGACACACACAATAGGGTCTTGGGCCTGTGTTCTTACCTCGTCCATTCCTACCTCAGAAATAAGAACTCCTTGCTTTTGTTGAGCACTAGCTTGTCAAGTACTCATTTGTCATGGGAAGCCCATGAGTCCAGTATTATCAGTGTACCATTTAAATGAAGAAACAAGGCCAGAGAGATTCTGTCTTTTGTGCAAGACCACATGGCTAGTGAGCAGATCTGGGTTTGAACCCAGGTCTGTCTGATGCTATAGATTAAATTCCTAACTTCTACACTGTTTTGCTTCCCAGTGATTTTCTTTTTTTCTTTTCAGGAATCCTTCTCAATCACAAGGGTAGGTGCCTGGACAAGGATGCTGTAAACATGTGTGTGCTGCATGACCTATGCAGCCACATGCGGGCACAGACAAGAAGGAGGTTGATTTGGGTGGGATATGGACAAAGGGAGAAGGGGAGGTCTGAAATGAAGTGGGATTTTTGTTGTATTCCTGCTGAGTTTTTAGAATAACTCTTCTCCTTCATTTATCTTCCTCCTGGAATAGCTTACGGAAGTTCAACATTATGACCTCAAACCAGAAAACTTTGACCCCCGAGAAGGGGCAGAGTCAGGGCTTAATTTGGGACTTCGGCTACCTGGTAAGAAGGGCTAGTTGCTTAAGCTTCTAGTCCAATGGAACAGGCTGAGGGAAGTTCCCAGGCCTTCACAAATCTTGAAGCAAAACAGGGGTTCCAGGGCCTGGGGGTTTCTACTCTGGCATTTTCTCTCCTTCCTCTCACTTCACAGACTCTGTTGGAGCAACGTTCAGGTGGTTCAGGAAAGGGCTGCAATAAGGTGAGGCCTGGACAGAGGGTTGGGGGACGGGAGGAGGAACTTCCCAAAGGGCCCTCTGATCTGATCATTATGTCTTCGGCTGTCCTAGGGAATGCTGGGTGTGACGGAGGAACTACACATTATCAGCATTACAGTCAAATACACCTACCAGGGTCTGAAGCAGGAGCTGACAGTGAGTGAAGATGGAGGGCAAGGAGAGATGAAGCCAAGTTGGCAGAAGGCAGTAAAGAGGGGTTAAATAGAAGCCCCTGCCAAATTTCAGAGTGGGAAATTCTCCCCTTGCCCCTGCCAAAGCTGGAAACATATCACATCCTTCCTCTATCTCCTGTCTTCTCTTCAGACGGACACCCTCCCTGTGGTGATTATTTCTAACATGAACCAACTCTCAATTGCCTGGGCCTCGGTTCTTTGGTTCAATCTGCTTAGCCCAAACCCCCAGGTAGGAGGTGGGACCAAGAGGTGATGGGGTGGCAAGGAGGGGTGTGGAAGCTTGGTATGAGGGCTCTGCTTCTGAGTCATTCCATCCTCCTCCCACTCTTGTAGAATCAGCAGTTCTTCTCCAGCCCCCCCAAGGCCCCCTGGAGCTTGCTGGGCCCTGCTCTCAGTTGGCAGTTCTCTTCCTATGTTGGCCGCGGCCTTGACCGGGACCAGCTGAGCATGCTGAGGAACAAGCTGTTTGGTACAGACCTCCTTTTCTGTCAGCCTTTCCCCAGGCTTAGTCTTCCTAGCCCTGCGTCCTTTCTGTTCCAGGGACCCTAGCCTTGTTTCCTTCCACTATCTCTACTGTCTGTCTGCCCACAGGGCAGAACTCGAGGACCGAAGATGCATTGTTATCCTGGGCTGACTTCACTAAGGTAACTGGCTGCATTCTGTGCTGCTAGATCTAGCCCCTAGTGCAAACGCTAGCCCTTTCCCCCAAACTCCTTCCCCTTACGGGGGTGGGGGGGCAACTCTGTATCTCTTCCTGCCTTTCCATTCCTTCTTCAGCGAGAGAGCCCTCCTGGCAAGCTACCATTCTGGACATGGTTAGACAAAATTCTGGAGCTGGTACATGACCACCTGAAGGATCTCTGGAATGATGGGTAAGGCCTTGGTCAGCCTCCCTCTCCCCACCCCCACCTTTCTGCCTTTCTAGGCTTGAGAGTGGACTCTGTGCGCCCTCATGTGGCAAATTGGAAGAGAGAGCAAAACCTGGTGCAAGGTCACACCCCTTCACATTTGCAATAATAGTCACAGCCAGTGACTTATCCAGCATCTGTTATGCTCCAGAGCCTGCTGGGTGCTCTTTATGAATTCTCGCATGTAATCCTTACAACAATGCTGAGTCTCAGAGAAGTTAAAGAGTTACAACAATGGGCATAGTTGGGATTCAAACCCAGGCCTGTCAAACGACAAGCTTATGCTCTTTCCACTACACTGCCTGCCCATTTGTACAGCACTTTGCCTTTTTCAAGGTGCTTTGTCTGTGTGGCCTCACCGAATCCTCCTACCTCTTCCAACCCTACAAGGTGGATAGCGTCGGTGAGGTGAAGTGACTTGGCCAAGATGAAAATGTGTATAAATGGCAGAACCTGGTGCTCTCTCCCTCTACAAGGAGAGGAGAGCAGGGAGGCCGGAGAGCCTCTCAGCAGCTTTCTGTGTTTCAGACGCATCATGGGCTTTGTGAGCCGGAGCCAGGAACGCCGGCTGCTGAAGAAGACCATCTCAGGCACCTTTCTGCTGCGCTTCAGTGAAACGTCCGAAGGGGGCATTACCTGCTCCTGGGTGGAACACCAGGATGATGGTCAGCTGTTTTGCCCTGATGTTCCCTCAGCCTGTCCTTTCTGCCCCTTGGTCAGCCCTTGGCTCCCCTTGGCTGTGTCATGAATCTCAGCAGGTTTGGGGTTGGACAGCCAGGGTGGGGAACTCTCAGGCCCAACCTCTTCCTTCAGGACTGCCTATTCTTGCATCCATTCTACAGAAAAAGTGATCATCTACTCTGTGCAGCCCTTCACCAAGGAAGTGCTGCAGTCCCTCCCGCTGACCAAAATCATTTGCCACTACCAGCTGCTCACTGAAGAGAACATACCCGAGAACCCACTGTGCTTCCTCTACCCCCGAATCCCCCGGGATGAAGCTTTTGGGCGCTACTACCAGGAGAAAGGTGAGAGTCATTGACATACATCACGGGAAGATTACAGGGATTCTCAGGCATCTACAAATTCTACTCCTTTCTTCCAGACATGGAAAAACTGATATCCAGAGAAGTCAAAGGATTTGTCCTGGGGACACTGCTAGTTAATAGGGAGACATGATTGTCAAGACCATTTGCACTAGGGGTCCTTAGGCTACGTGTCCAATCCACTGACCTCCCTGGCTTCCTGTATGTCCCCCACAGTTAATCTCCAAGAACGGAGGAAGTACCTGAAACATAGGCTCATTGTGGTCTCTAACAGGTGAGAGATGAACTTTTGGCCCATCCTCCATAATGCTTTTTGGCTGATAGAGTGACCCAAACTTGCTCAGTTTGCCTTTCTGACCTCTCTTACTGATCCACCCTCTCTAGTCTCTAGATTTTTTCTTCTGCTGCTTAGCCTCTTTCCTCTCTATTTTTCTGCTGCTATCCTTAGATTGTTTCCACAGGGCTTCCCTGATAATAATAGTCATAGTCACTGATGTTAATGGGCTTCTACTTGAAGCATGGTACTAGATTTTTTTAAGAACAGTTTTTTCCTTTTACTTAATTTTTATGAGTACCCATCCAAGAAGGTAATGACAGCCACATTTAATGAAAGTTTATTAAATGCTAGGTACTGGGCTAAATGTTTTGTGTTTAGTTTCTTATTTATTGACTCTTCATAATAGTCCTGTGAAGCAGACATGGGTATTACTCTCTTCAGCCAAGAAACTGAAGTTTAGTGTGGTGAAGCGGCATGACCAAGGTACATGGCTAATAAATGATTCAGNGGCTCGAACCCACAAACTGTGAGATCATGACCTGAGCCGAAGTCGGACGCTTAACCGACTGAGCCACCCAGGTGTCCCTACAAAGTCATGCTTTTAACCATCTAACTTCCTCTCAAATGTTATTAGATGGTATTGTTCCCATTTTATAGGTGATATCTGAGGCTCAGAGAGCTGGCAGTCTACCCATCTAATAAATGATAGGATTCAAACTCTAGCAAGCCCAACTCCAAAGCCTGCGCTCTTAAGCCCTCTGCTCTGTTGACTTCTTACACTAGAGAGATAGTCTCTGCTTGCTCTGCCATTCTCCACTCACCTATGCAACCAAGTCCTACCCTTTTGTCTATACTGTGGTATCTAGACAGGTAGACGAGCTGCAACAGCCACTGGAGCTTAAACTGGAGCCAGAGGTGGAGTCACTGGAGCTGGAGCCAGGACTGGCCCCGGTGCCACAGCTAGAGCCATGCCTGGAGTTAGAGCCACTGCTGGCGGCAGGGCTGGATCTGGGTGCATCCCTGGAGCCCATGCCGGAGTGCACTCTGGACTCCGTGCTAGAGCCCACACTAGATGTGGTATCGCAGAGAGTGCCGGAGCTAAACTTGGGACCAGAACTGAAGCTGGAGCATATTCCAGACCCTGCATCGCAGGCAGTGACAGAGCCAGAGCTGGATTTGCCCCATGATCTGAGACACTTGAACACCGAGGAAATGGAAAGTAAGTGATGCAAGGGGGCTGGGGAGGAAGGGACACATTTCCCTTTACCAACTGCCCTCCCTTACCCAGTATAGAAAAGGCTAAGCTCTGAGCACCTCACTGGAGGGAGACTCATTTGTGATACCTTTTATTATTAAATATACCTGCATCTCCCTTCCCCCACCTAAGTGCTCCCTCAGGCACTGCCAGGCCTGTGTGGCCATCCTCCCTCATATTCCCTGCTGGGTCAGGAACTCCTTACCTGAGAGCAGGGCCTGACTTCTTTCTCTGCACTACCTAGTTTTCAGAAACAGTATGAAGATTGAAGAAATCATGCCGAACGGTGACCCACTGCTGGCTGGCCAGAACACCGTGGATGAGGCTTACATCTTCCACCCCAGCCATTTCTACACGGATGGGCCCTTAATTCCTTCTGACTACTAGGAACTACGTTTCCTCTGTTCTTCCTGTATCTTCTGTCCCTCTTACCCCTTACATCATGCTGTTGCTCTCCAAGGATGGAGAGTCAAGCATGTACCCATTCTAAGCTGGTTAAGTTAACTCTGGGTTTTGGAGTGGGAAGTAAACGCATACTGTGGGTAAGGAAGGGGCACTAATGAGTCAGAATGGATGTTGGCCATGGCTCTAACTAGGATCTTTGAAGCCATCTGCTGTCTTGGGAGGTATAGGGGTTCTGAGGGTAGGGCAGAACAGTTAGGAGGTACTTGGCAGGCTCAGACACTTAGAGTGGCTGCTTTATAGTACGGAAGGATGTTCACATTTGAAAAGTTGTTAAGACTAACGTGGTGGTGCCCACTAGCATTCGCCATCAGTAGGGAACAGAGACACATGGTAGGATTCCATTTCTCTCTTATGGTTCCCTCATGTCTAAAGTAACATTTTCCTTCCTTCTTCCTCTCATTCCTGATTCAAGTCCTAAATTCCTTTGCTTCATGCAGAGACTGAGAGCTTTTTGCTTCAGCTCACCATGTAAAGCTCCCCTCAGAAGAAAGGAATAGGAGGTAGACCTCATTTTCTTAACAGTCTCCTCCCCTGCCCCCCCAAGCCGGCCACACCCATTCCTCCCTGTAGAATGATCCTGCCAATCTAATATGCCTGTGAAGCTTTGCACAATAATTTTACTCTGTCTATTCTGTCTAGTCTCCACTTCCTCAATGCTTAGGAGACAAAGCACTCTTGGAGGCAAGGGATGGTAGAGTTGCTGGGAATTTAGGAATCACTTTTTATAGTATTAGATAGAATTTGGTATTTTTACAGAGGAAGAGAAGCCCTGGATATTTAGATGTTTAGAAATATCTTAGATATTTCTCTATTAAGAGAACCATCCCTTCTTTTTATACAATATATTGTTAATCTGAAAAGATAGTTTCTATTTCTTGGGTGTAGACCTGGGCAAAAAATGGGTTCCTGAACCTAGAACCTTGCATGTTTAAACGGGGCTCCAGAAAAACCTCACACTGTAGTTATTCGGAACCCCAGAACAACTGCCATTGCCCCAAAATGTGTTTCCAGAATAACTTGAGATGTAATGAAAGTGGGGCCCTGTACAAGTGGCTGTTTTCTGGCTGATATTTTAGAGGAATAGTCCTGTTGAGAAAGAGGCCCTTCTGAGCAGAAGTGGCCAGTAAGCTTTGTGTTTGTTGATTTGGAAGTGTTTCGTCTCTGAACTTCTTTACTTTTCTGCTCACAAAGACTGATGTCCTTGGAGACACCAGCAGGCCACGTAGGATCAAGATCAGCAAATCATAGCCTGTCTTCCACTCACCCCAGTAGGCCCCTCCTGTCATGTTTTTCTCCTAGCCTCCATGTTTAGAACAGCCTTTCCTGTCCCTTAGATTCTTCCAGGGGGGTTGTATGAGTTGGGGGGTGGTGGTGAGCAGTTGTAGAACTAGCCTTTTGTCACTTAGCTGCTTGGTGACAAAGCCAATATGTCAGCCTGGGTCTGTTTGACTCCAAATCCCATACCTTTTTAATGTTGCAACTATGGAGAAAAGGAAGGGAAATGATCACACTAGCTCCTTCCCCTTCTCTTTCTTTCAAAAGTAGTTTATATCCCCTTGGCTAGTCAACCCTCTGATGGGGCCCACAGATATCCATAAAGGGAGAATCCCATTAATTTGGGGAATTACCGCCATCTTCCTGGAATGCCCTTCCTGGTCAAAGCAGCTCTGATTTTTGATCCTGCAGTGACTAGGACTCCTGTCTAGCCAAATATACTCTTGGCCAAGAAAGTAATGAGTAACAGGGTCAGGCAGTAAAAGGAGCCACATTTAGGGGCTCCTTTCTCAATTTCCTAATCTCAACCCTTTGAAATCCTGTTCAGTTTGTTTAGCTATACAGGGATCTAGAGCAAAAAGATCCCAGTTACTCTGTCTATACACCAGGGGCTCATGAGGAAATATCCCTCTTCACTAGGGCCCTGCAGAGTAGAAGGATGCAAATTGTAGTCCTTTAGCCCTATATTGTTTTTTGCCCAACCAAGCCTAGAAATTATTCACATAAATAAGTCTTTATTGAAAAAAAAGTACATAATTCAGTATAAATATAATAAATAATTCTCCCCAAACTGCTGCCATGAGGACAAATAATCTCAAATTTTCCCTTTCTAGTTAATAAATACTCAACTTTGTCCTAGGTCAGCGTCATAAATTAGTCAGTGTTGGGAATTCTTCAATGTCTGCAAGTCCCATTAGAATTAATGGACTAATTAATTCACTTGTTGGCTCACAGGTTCCTGGCCTGATTCATTTTTGCACTGCTGAGCCATGGAGATCTGGGTGCCATGCTTAAGCTTCTGGCTTTAGGGGCTCAGGGTTGCTGCTCCGTGGGCAAAGACCCTGGCAGCTACAGCCACAAAGGCCTGAAGGCTGCGGAGGATCTTGAAGCGGAGAAGGAGGCGCTGCCATGGCTGGCTGGGACTGGGGCTTGGAGTTTGCTCAGTCTCCCAGTGGTGACCCTCAGGCTGAAAGGACATAGGACACAATCAGAGAACATTCTAGATCCTTCACCCTCCAGTTCCTGTCTCTGATACCTGCAAGCCCCCATTCTCCAGGCCCCTCATTCATACCTGCAAGAGTTGCCTAAGGCCCAGGAGGGAGGCGTGAAGCTGGCCCACTGGGCCATCAGGGAGTAGAGAAGGCTCCCCTGTGAAAATGTCTGAGCCCAGCAGCTTCTCATAAAAAACCAGGCCCTGGTGGATCCTTTGTAAGCAGAACTGGGGGGAAAAGAAAGCAGTGAGAGCTATCAGATACCCTCCTACTCCATTTACCAAAGACCCACCTGGTTCTTTGCCATTCTTAGACACTGCCATGGTCTGAATGTTTGTGTCCCCACAAAATTCATATGTTGAGTCCTAACCCTCCAATGTGATGGTATTAGGAGATAGGACCTTCACAAGGTGATGATGTCATGAGTGTGGAGTCTTCAGGAACTTGATTAGTGCTCTTCTAAGAGATCCACACAACTCCCAAGGCCATTCAAAGATAACAATGAGAAGTCTGCAACCTGGAAGAGGGCCCTCACTTGACCATGCTGGTACCCTGATATCCAACTTCCAGAAATTAGGAATAGTGAGAACTAAATATTTGATGTTTATAAGCCACCCAGTCTGTGGTATTTGTTGTAGCAGGCTGAACGGACAAGGACAGATACAACTTTTACTAATTCACCATGGTACCCAACGATGTCCCAGTCCCCTCTTCCTTGTAGTCCAGCCTCCTCTTACTACCTGACTGTTGTCTCTGAGTCCTTGGGGATCACAGCCATCCTCACACTGGATGTGGGGGACATCATTTGCGGTCTCGTCATCTCCCTGTTCTCTTGGTAGGTCCTGGAATGGGGGAAGGGGTGGGAAGAGTGAAGAGATAAGAGAAGCACTTTCTAAGTCCACCAATACCCCAGGCCCAGGAGTCTTCCAGGAACCCCACTCCCTGTCCTCTCTCACTCTTTGAGGACCTTCAACCCTCCAGCTTCCATCCAAAGCCAGAGTCTTCTCTCCTTGGAAGCCTTGGAGAGCTTGGACAAGCTCCCATTTGGTGCCAGAGCCTGCTACTTACCGCGTGTCCCGTTGGAGGATGTGCACTCCAGGCCAGCGTGCAGAGCTTCTGTGAGAGCTGCTGGCCCAGAGCCCAGGCAGGGCTACTGCCCTCGGGCACAGCCCGGGTCTTCGCAGTCCAGGGCCGTGGCAGCAGCAGCAGCAGCAGCAGCAGCATAGCCCTGCTCCCCAGCATCTTGTTGCCTGCTTCTCAAATCTGGCTGGCTCTGTGCTTCACACCAGTCCCTGTGGAATCTGCCCACTTCCCTTTGCTCTGGAGCCTGATGCTCTGCCTTCTGTGTGTCTCTGGTTTGGTTCCCTCTGTTGTTCACGGAGTTTCTGAGCTGCTTCCTGCTGTTTTTCTCCCCTTGTCTCTGAGTCTCTTTTTAAGGTCTTTGCATTGTAAGGCCCGCCCTTTATACTAGCAGGTGACTCACAGCAGGTGGGATTCCCCTCCCTGCATCATCCCCTTCTGTGGAGAGCCCAGGTATGCAGCCTTAGTCCCAAGGGAAATGAGACGTGTGGTTGCTGTGGCTGGAGGCCTGGGATGGGGCATATGTGTAATGCTCTCCATGAATCGAAATGGCTGTAGAGGGGGTGGGGGTTAGACAAATGAATATTTAAATGAATCTAGTCTCAAGTTTCTTCCTGTTGAACTTTTCCCTCTTTTTTTTTTTGCCTCTCAAAGCTTTATCTAATGTCCCCCCACCTAACGTCCTTACCTCCTCCTGCCTGAGGAAAAGCCAAAACGGAAACATTCATTTATTTCCCAATAGGATAGCAAGCTCAGTTTGGAATGAAGTTTGGTTCCCCTCTGGTGCCCTGTGTCTAAGAACAAGGGGGCTTCTTTTTTCTCCCTTGGCAACAATTATTTTCACTGGGAGAGAATGGATGTGAAGGCACTCCGTGAACTGAGAAGCCATATAATGCCGTATAAAGTATTACTGTTCCCGCTTCAGGCCTCACTGTGGAGTGGAGGCCTGGAGGGGGAGACAGTTGTTGCTAAGAATCATCTAATTCCTCAACCTTAGTGGCCCAAAGTTTCATAGGATTTGTGGGGTTCAGGTGGTAGTTCTTTTGGGATACGAGTTTAAGCAAAGGCTGTGAGTCAAATTTAGATATTCCAGCACCCAGGCCCTACCCCACAGTTAGGAAGTCCAGGAATTCTGGGGAGTTGGAGATGCACTGTGTAAATGACCCTGACCAGTCCTTCAGCCTGTTGCATCCATGGGTAAAATCCGCTGACACTGATTTCATCACCCTCCCTGATGCAACATTCAGTGAGCCAGCTGAGACTGTGAGGTTGGGCGTGGGAGTGGGGGGTGGTCCAAATCTGGGACTGCCCCAACCCCAGTGGAGGGTCCCAGAACAATTTGGACGTCAGAATGAGGACATGGCTGACCACACAGATGGTCCTTAAAGCCTTCCCAAGAGGTTGACCCTTCTTCTCTGAGAAACTTACCCTTGATAGAAGCCTCCCTTCCCTTGGAACTATTCAAAACTGCCCAGTGAAACTTCTGATTCAAATATTATGACTCTGTGGTAAATCTATCCTTTGGATAAAATGTTTCCAGCATCATAGAGGTTATCTCAGTCTGAGTGGGAAATGGTTTGCCTCTCTCTACATATGGTATAAACAAATGGAAGAAGGAAGGAGGGGAGCTCACTTCACTTGTTTAATGTCTGTTATGTTCTTTCCACCTCTGGCCCCATTTTGGGGGGCCTAAAGGATAGGAGAAGAAAGGTAAAAGGAGGAGGAAGTGGAGTGTTGGGGGATGGGAGAGACAAGGGTGAGTTGGAGGCACGGGGCTCTGCTGCTTTGTTTCACTTCCTGGTGCTTCGAGAGTTGGGTAGGAAGCAAGGTTAGTGGGGTGATTGTGGGACTGTTCTGTGGCAGGAACTACTTCCAGGACTAGATCTGACCTGGAACTGCAGTGACCCCTTGACGTCAACAGAGCCTCAACCGTTATGCAAATCACATTCACAAGACACTCCTAAGCAGGCCTTTCCAGTTGGATGCCCAGACTCCAAATCCAGTTGAAATTCCTTTAGGTAGTTAATAATGATGGCTAATATATATCCAACTCTCACTTCACACCAAGTCCTTGGTCTAAGCACTTTTTATGTATTAACCCATTTAATTCTCACAACCCAGTGAGCTGGTACTGTTATTACCTCCATACTACAGATGAGGAAACAGATAAGTAATTTACCCAAGATCAGAGCTGAGTGGCCAGAATTCCAGGAGAGGAATTCTGGCTTCAGATCCTGCTTTCTCTCTCTCTCTTAATTTTTTTTATTTTTTTTAATGTTTTATTTATTAGAGAGAGAGACAGTGTGAGCAGGGGAGGATCAGAGACGGAGATACAGAATATGAAACAGGCTCCAGGCTCTGAGCTAGCTGCCAGCACAGAGCCCGACGCGGGGCTCGAACCATGAACCGTGAGATCATGACCTGAGCGGAAGTTGGATGCTCAACCGACCGAGCCACCCAGGCACCTCTCAATCTCTCTCTCTTTTTTTTTAAACAAATCGTTTATTGTCAAGTTGGTTTCCATATAACACCCAGTGCTCATCCCCACAAGTGCCCTCCTCCATGCCCAACTCCCCCCCCCTCTTTTTTTAAATGTTTATTTAATTTTTGAAAGAGAAAAAAGAGGGCGGGAGGGGCAGAGAGAGGAGATACAGTACCGGAAGCAGACCCCAGGGTCGGAGCCATCAGCACAGAGCCTGGGGGTGGGGTGGAGTGGGGTGGGGTTTTTGAATTTACTAGCAGCGAGATCATGACCTGATCTGAAATCCTACAAAGCTTTACCGACTGAGCCACTCAGGCGACCCCAGATCCCGCTTTCTCAAACATTCCATTCCATTGGACAGGACACAAAGTATCTTTATAAAGTAGTTTATTTAGCCCAGGTGTCTCAGGCCCAGTAATTCTCATAGGTCTGTTAAGTCTTTCTCAAACCGAGACCTCAATATGGAAATTTCTCAAAGTTTACAAACTGTCTAGTCTCTCAGCACCCATCTTTTCCCACGATTTTAAGTCTAGTGACCTGTGATGTAAGATCAGTTTGAGAGACCCACTGAGTTAAGGTATTTTTCTCTCTATGACTTCTGGTGGACTCTAGGGACCCTCTAAGTCCTGGAGGTCAAAATTCTGGAGTCCTTTTGGGGCGCCTGGTGGTTCAGTTGGTTAGGCATCCGAGTTCAGCTCAGGTCATGATATCACGGTTCGCGGGTTCCAGCCCCGCGTCGGCTCTTTGCTGCTAGCTAGCTCAGAGCCTGGAGCCTGCTTCAGATTCTGTGTCTCACTCTGTCTCTGACCCTCCCCTGCTCACGCTTTCCCTCTCTCAAAAATAAATAAAACACTAAAATTTTTTTTGAAAAAAAAAAAAATTCTGGAGTCCTCTTACTACAGCGTTATTTAGCAGGCTTTATTGAGAGAGAGAGAGAGAGAAATGCTTTAATACTGTATCCTCCGAGAGAAATTCCTCCCATCAAACAGGCCCTCTGTGTGGCCGTTACAAACTGAGCTAAATTGCTCTGGACACCTCTCGCAACCTGGCCCCATTCCAAAAACAGTTCACGCTCAGAATTAGACCCCAAGAATCGCTAAAAATAACTGCTGACGCTAAATCTGTTAAGAGTTTGGGGGTAAGCAAATGTCCCAGTTTGCTGCTCTCATCCCCCTCTGAGGGATAATGTCCAGCTTCGAGAGCAGGGGAATTTGATAGCCAAGGGGTCTTGCTCTCTGGGACTATTACCGGAGCATCTGGGGAGGGGATAATCACAGATGGGAGTTTCAGATGGATGCCTACAGAATCGTAGAAGAGGCAGCTGGTTGGGCCGTGTTTGGAACCTGGCTCCCGCTTCCGTTTTTTCTCTCCCATGCCTGGAAATGATAGGAAATGCCGGAGAGTTTCGTGGGCAACAGGGTGAGAGAGGTGGCGGAGCAGCTCACAAGAGCACCGGGGGAGGAGGGGGTGGACCAGACAGGCTGGGAATACCCAGTAATCGATTCCCCGTGCTTTACCTTGGACACCCCTTATTCTAGGGCTTCTAAAGTTACAGGGAGCATTAAGGTTAGGTTTCCATGCGACTTCTCTAGTTTTGTTCAAAGAAAGCTTAAAAGAGAAGGGGTTACGTTTCACGACACCAAATGCGGCAGGATCTGACACCGTTTGTCCCCATCGGCGGCCCGTAACCTTATTTTTGCCCAATACCTGCGTCACGCGTCTTCCCGCGGAGCCGTCTGTACCTGGTTCCTTCTGATTGGCTTAGGTGAGCTCCGAGCCCTTCCTGATTGGAAGCTCTGACTGGGAGCCCGCCGTCCTTTCCGCAGTAGTGTTCGGTTGAGCCTCAGGCGCGGGGGAGAATTGGGGAAACTGGAATTTCCCGCGGAGCTGACGGCGCTTGCTCTCCCCCTACTCGTTTTAATTCCACGCGCTCCAAAATATCCGCCATGGAGAAATCTTGGTAATGACCCAATCCCCATAAGCATCCCAAAAACACATCTGACCCCTGCCCTAATCCCTCCCCTCCCCGCCGCCGGGGGAGAATTCTGGGTAATTGATTTCTCTGGTTCCCCTAGAGAATTGTGGGTAACTAGCCATTTTCATCATGTCCCCCCACTCCCGCCCCAGTTGTGGGTAACTGGACATTATTATTTTCCCCTGGAGAATCCTGGGTAACATTGCAGGGGATTCTGGGAAACTTGACTTCTCTTATTTTCACCTCCCAAACCCCCACCCCTCATCCTTAATTTTGGGAAACAAGCATCTTGAGCCCCTCTCCCTAACTCTTGTCCCGCAGTCGCTGCTCCTTCCATTGATGGTTCCGGGGTAAACCAGGCAAGTGAGCAGGCCTGAAGGAAGATGAAAAGAAATCATGTATTAGGTTAGATAGCGGGGTAGTGGGGAGTACAGAGGGCCTAGAGTAGAAAAAGGGACAACACTTACGCCTCTACCCCACTTCGCATCCCCTTCCTGCCTGCTTCATCTCCTGCCTGGCATTCTCACATCTGCCTGCCTCATCTCCCTTCTGCGCATATAATCTAGAACACACTAAATACAATTACCTGGGCCTACCTACCACTGACTCAGCTACCTCTTTCCCTTTGCAGGCCAGGATGTCCATTCTAACCCCACTGGTGCTGTCCTGCTGAAGGCTGGGTCAGGCATCTAAAGGGAAGGGTGTGACGGGTCTAATCTGCCATCGTCATCATGAACTTCGAGGGCCTGGACCCTGGACTGGCAGAGTATGCCCCAGCTATGCATTCTGCCCTGGACCCTGTCCTGGATGCCCACCTGAACCCAAGTCTGCTACAGAATGTGGAGCTGGATCCGGAGGGGGTGGCTTTGGAGGCTCTTCCTGTCCAGGAGTCAGTGCACATAATGGAAGGTGTCTACTCTGAATTGCACAGTGTGGTGGCTGAAGTGGGTGTGCCTGTCTCCGTCTCCCACTTTGACTTGCACGAGGAGATGCTGTGGGTGGGAAGCCACGGGGTAAGAACCGTACCCCTTTGTAAGGGCAGAAAGGAGTTGTTGGAGGTCTTTTGTCTGGTTTTAGCCCAAGGACAGCTGCTTTACTGGGAGCCAGAACTGAGTTGTGGCGAGAGTTAGTTAGGTCTCTAAGTCAAAATCAGGAGGAAGGGAGTGGAAGGAGCCATATAATCCAGGGAGAAATTACATAGGTGTTCTTTTTTAGAAGTCATCCCATTTCTACCACAATTTGCCCATTCTAAGCTTTAATTAATCTTGATAACTACGCATCAGTTAGTCTGTAGTATCCCAATCCAATCTCTAATGACCCTCTTCTCTTTCCATTTTTATAATTATAAAATGTTTAACACGTGTTTCTGCATACCTTACATGGAATCATTCTGTCTTCTTTTGCTGATTTTAATCTCTCTGAGAGTAGTTATCAATGTTAATTAAAAAAAATTTTATTTTAGAGCACACAAGCAGGGGAGAGGGGCAGAGGGAAAGAGATCTTAAGCAGGCTGTATGCTCAGCACAGAGCCTGATGCAGGGTTTGATCCCACAACCCTGAGATCATGATCTGAGCTGAAATCAGGAGTCTGAGCCATTCAGGGACCCCAATATTAATTTTTTAAATGTGTATCTATGTTGCTAGTATGCTAGAGAGTCCAAAGATTTTATAAGAAATAACATTCTTGGGGCACCTGGGTGACTCAGTCGGTTGAGTGTCCAACTTCCGCTCAGGTCATGATCTTATGGTCTGTGAGTTCAAGCCCCACATCGGGCTCTGTCCTGACAGCTCAGAGCCTGGAGCCTGCTTCAGATTCTGTGCCTCCCCCTCTCTCTGCCCTACCCGGCTCACTGTCTCTCTTGAAAATAACATTAAAAAATTTTTTTTAATTAAAAAAAAAGAAAAACCACATCCTTAAAAAAAAATAACATTCTTGGTTTACTAATTTTCCTTCCATAGTGCATGAATTGTGCTTTTTTTCATTAGAAAGAATGTACTTTTTTGATAATACATTCATTTCAGTAGGTGGGGTCTACTGCTATGGTAGACTCAGCATAAAAAACTGAATAAAACATAATCCTTGCCTTCAAGGAATTTATGGAACAATGAGGGGGAAAAAAAGATATATAAACAGATAACTTTTTTTTTTTTTTTTTTTAATTTCTAGGAGAGAGAGAGAGACAGAGTGAGCAGGGGAGGATCAGAGAGCGAGGGAGTCACAGACTGAAACAGGCTCCAGGCTCCGAGCTGGCAGTCAGCACAGAGCCCGACGCGGGGCTCTAACCCACGAACCGTGAGATCATGACCTAAGCGAAAGTTGGATGCTTAACCAACTAAGCCACCCAGGCGCCCCTATAAACAGATAACTTGCCAGTACTTTAGAAAAAACTAAACTGTTTCACTTATTAATTGTGAATTTAAGATATACACTATGAATTTAAGATATAAACTACTAAGTGCCAGTATAAAAATATTTCCTGGGTGGAGACGGGTCAGAGGCCCCCCTGAAGGAAGTAACACCTGAAGAGAGTTCTTGAGAGGTGAGTAGGAGTCAGGTGAAGAAGAGGGAAAATGCTGTCTCGGCAAAAGCAACAGGATAAAGATTTCCAAGACACTGACACAGTGTGATTGCAGACTGCAATAACTACAAGCAATTAGGGTTTACTGCTCTGGAAGATAAGGCTGAAGAGTTAGACATTACTTCATTCAACTAGTGTTTTTTGAGCACCTGCTAGGTGCCAGACCTTGCTCTGTGGTATAGATTTAGAATAAGAATTTTAAAAAGGCAACAAAAATACATTTACAAGATACTAGGTAGGTGGTGTTTAGTATCCTTAAAGAAAATAAAGTGGAGTTAAGGGGGTTGAGGTAATGAAGGGTGGGAGGTGTTGCTGTTTTAGATAATTGGTCAGGGGAAGGTCTCTCTGATAAAGTCACATTTGAATAGAGACCTGGGTGCAGGCCAGGATGTCCTGAGTCTTCTAGAAGGGAGAGAGGAAGCCATGCAGCTATCTGGAGGGAGAACATTCTAGAAAGTGTCATAAACTGTGTTAAAAGAGCTAGGAGTTGATCCTTCACACCACTGACAATTTTTATCCAGAATGATAAGATTATGTTTGCATCTTAGAATGCTGAAATAGCAGTATAGAGTTTGATTTAAGGGGGAACATGGCAGGATTCAGCAGGATCAGCTTAGTTTGCAGGTTATTGTAGCAGTTCACATAGAATATGAAAGTCTGAATGAAGGACTGTAGACATGTAGAACAGATTTGGGAAATATTTAGGATGTAAACAAGACTTAAGTTCCTACCAGTGACTTAGTCCTTTGGACAGATCATGGTACCATAAGGAATACAGTTAAAAGAAGAATTGAAATGAGGTAAAATGACAAATTTAATTTAGAATGTAATGAGTTTGGGGTTTTCATGGAATGTCTAAAGAGATGTTTAGTAGGTATTTAGTTATATAAGTCTGAAGCTTGAGGCAGTGGTCTCTGCTAGAGGAGGGAGTTAGGAGCCATCAGTTAAAAGATTGCTGGTTAAAACCGTGAGAGTGGATGAGATTACCTAGGAAGACTAGTGAGAAAATAGTGGACTGGGAATAGCCATGGTTCAAGAGTGGTCTGAAGGGAGGCACACAAAGAGAAGGTATGAGCTAAGAGTCAGGACCGAAACCAGTAGTGAGTGATGTCATAGGAGCTAAGGGTGGAATGAGTTTCACATTCTCTCTATTCCAGCCTGTGACCCACAGTGCACATTTCCCAGGTGGCTCAGAGATTAAGATTTGAATGTGGAACATAAGAAAGCCATCTGGCCAGTGGAGGATCGGACTCACATCCCTGACCTGAAATTGTTGTAACCAACTAAGCCATTACCTATTCAGCAGGGTCATTGTGAGGACAAAATGAGGTAGAGTTTACAAAAGTACTTTGTAAAGCATTAAACAGAAGATAGTATCAACGTCTTTGTCACTTAGATTGGTCCCTAGTTATATGTCTTAGTTGCTGTTAGCCAGAAAGGCCAAGCAAGAGTGGAGAAAAGTTGAGCAATGTCTGTCTAGTCCCTGACCTGTATCTGGGGTGGCTCTGCCCCTCCACTCAGGGTGTCTCTCATCTTTTTGTCCCCACAGGGCCATGCCACTTCATTTTTTGGCCCCGCCCTGGAGCGTTACTCATCTTTTCAGGTCAATGGCAGTGATGACATTCGACAGATCCAGAGCCTGGAAAATGGTATCCTATTTCTCACCAAGAACAACCTCAAGTATATGGCCCGTGGGGGCCTCATTATATTTGATTACCTGTAAGTGGCTTCTCAGCTCTGGTCTGGGAAAGAGAGTCCCTCCTAAAATGGGAAGTCTAAAGGATTGGAAACTTTTGAGACCTTGGTCCCTTAGCCTTTCCTTTCCCTTACAGGCTGGATGAGAGTGAAGATATGCACAGTCTTCTGCTGACTGACAGCAGCACTCTGCTTGTTGGTGGGCTGCAGAACCACATATTGGAAATTGACCTTAACACTGTCCAGGAGACTCAGAAGGTATAAGACTGGAGCAAGAAGGACCCAGGCAGGGCCTGAGGTTTTTGGGGGGCCAGGGATATGCCTACACTGGGAACATGCCTAAGATGTATGTGCCATCTTTCTGTTCCTTTGGTCTGTGGGAAGAATTATTCTCACTGGTTTTTCTGCTTTCTTCCCCAGTACACAGTTGAGACACCTGGAGTCACCATTATGAGACAGACAAATCGCTTCTTCTTCTGTGGGCACACATCTGGCAAGGTGGCTTGGTTCCATGTTTCTTCCTACCACATGGCCCTGTTTCATCAGACGTGTGCTGGAGCTCTTCCTTTCCCTCAATTCTGGGGCTGTAGTTGGAGGCACAGGAGGAGTGACTTGAGTTCCTACTCAGCCACATTATACTAGATGTCTTTCAGGCTGATGCCTTCTGTTGTAACTAGATACCTTTGAGGCAAGAGAGTAAACAGGAGTTCTCTTTGGAATCCCTTCCAGCTCTTAGCCTCTCTTTTTGCCTGTTTTGTGCTTTAATTGCCCATATCCAAGAACCTTAGTTCTTTTGGCAGAGGGTCAGGTAGGTGGCGGGTACTTTTCCTGATAACAGTTTTGGCAGATAACTGAGTTCTCTCTTCTTCAGGTTTCTCTGCGAGACCTCCGTGCTTTTAAGGTGGAGCATGAGTTTGATGCTTTCTCGGGGAGTCTGTCAGATTTTGATGTGCATGGCAACCTGCTGGCTGCGTGTGGCTTCTCCAGCCGCCTCACTGGCCTGGCCTGTGACCGTTTCCTCAAGGTGTATGATCTGCGCATGATGCGTGCCATCACACCACTTCAAGTACATGTGGATCCTGCCTTCTTGCGCTTCATCCCTACGTATACTTCTCGACTTGCTATCATCTCCCAGTCAGGTAGGAAGGACTATAGGAAGGGGTAGGAAGGGTTGATAAGGAGGAAATAGTAAACTTTCAGTGGGCTATCAGGATCTCACTTAGGTTTGGTCAGAGATTAGAGCTTTTATTTTCTCCCTAAGTGTGAAGAACACAGAAAAAGATAAAGGTAGAGCAGGCAGAAGAACTTAGAACTGTCTTTTCTGGGTAACAAACCTGCCTGTGGTTTATGAGAAGGCATCAAATGATATTATTTGTATCTCTAGGCATGAACTTAGGCCCCATTCTTTCCCTGATACCAGGGGAAGAGGGTAGGAAGGACATAAAAGGATGGCCCCTTTTCAACTTCTAGGGCTCATAATGCTTCCTCCTTTCTTCTAGGGCAATGCCAGTTTTGTGAGCCCACAGGCCTGGCCAACCCAGCAGACATCTTTCATGTGAATCCCGTGGGGCCTTTGCTAATGACATTTGATGTATCAGCCAGCAAGCAGGCCTTGGCCTTTGGAGATTCTGAGGGCTGTGTGCACCTCTGGACTGATTCCCCTGAGCCCTCCTTCAACCCTTACTCCCGTGAAACGGAGTTTGCTTTGCCCTGTCTTGTGGACTCACTGCCTCCTCTGGACTGGAGCCAGGACCTGCTGCCTCTTTCCCTCATCCCTGTCCCGCTCACCACTGACACGCTTCTCTCTGATTGGCCTGCTGCCAACTCCGCTCCAGCTCCCAGGTTGTACCTTACATCTGGGTCAGAGGGGGGGAGGGGAAAAGGGCCAAGATACCAGGATTCTCTGTAAGCCCTGTAGTAGTCTCCTTCTTCCCTGATTTTTGTGTGTGTTCAGTACTTTCTTCTTTTCTGGCTCCTTGGGGTTTGGGGATTGGATGGGCCGATACCACAACCTTCAAGCCCTAGAACTGTACTACATTATAGGCGAGCGCCCCCTGTGGATGCAGAGATTCTACGCACCATGAAGAAGGTGGGCTTCATTGGCTATGCACCCAACCCCCGCACCAGGCTGCGCAATCAGGTATGTTCAGAGGAGAGAGAGTCAGCCCCCACCCCAGACCTTTTGGATTTCTCCTGTCTTGTTTCTTTACTAGTCCTCAGCAGTTTTTGCTTTTAGTCAGTGAGTAAAAGGTTTTTGAGGTCTAATGAATGGAAGGTACCACGGTAGGTGTTAGGGAGAATTCAGAGATTAGAAGATAGAGTCTTTGCTATTAAGAAGTTTAGTATTTGGCTGGTAAAGGTAAGACCTGTCGGTAACAAATTATTTGTTGTATTGTTAAATGCTAAAGGAATGTTACAAGCATTCACTGCCAGGGCTGTTTGGAGGGAAAATGTTACTCAGGGAAGACATACTGAGAAATGTGGATATTGAGCTGGAAAGGTGAAAGATGGGTAAGTAGAAAGTAACATGGGAGCATATTCAGGATGAGAGATCAATGTTAGCAGAGGTCTCAAGAAGCATAACTGCAAAAGGTGTGTCTGACTGGGACTGTGATTGGACTAGTCTGGCGGCAGTGGTGGTTAGTACTAGAAAATAGTGTGACTTTGAGGTTGGAAAGGGCCCGGTTGGGAAGCCTTAATACCAGTGTATAGGGAGAGAAGTGATACACTGAAAAAGATGTTTTAGTAGAGTTTGTTTGGTAGTGGGATGTCGGACAGAGTGAGTGTGCAGAGCCATGCGTGGAATCCATCACAGTAGTCCAGCTGTGGTTAGGTAGGGTGGTGGCAATGGCAATAAAAAGGACACGGTGGATGCTGAAACTTCATGAAATTAGAAAGTTCAGTGTTGGGATAAAGGTAGGGGGAAACCAGAGATAATTAAGACATCCAACAAAATTACCTCTTTTTAAAAATTCTAGATTCCTTATCGACTCAAGGAGTCAGACAGTGAATTTGACAGCTTCAGCCAGGTCACTGAGTCACCAATAGGGCGGGAAGAGGAGCCACATCTCCACATGGTCTCTAAGAAATACCGCAAGGTGCTGAGGGTTGCCAAGGAATGAGCTCTGTGGGATGTGGGGAAAGGTTCCCTGGGAAAAGGGGGTCATACTAGAAAGGATCAAAGGACTCAGTCGAGAATCCTTCACTTACCACCTGGACTTAGGAGGGAGGTTTTGGGGAAGGTTGTGACCACTGCAAAGGATTTAGGGGACTCTGAGGATACCTTCATTTTGCTCAGACTGTTTCTGCCTCAGGTAACCATCAAATACTCCAAGCTAGGGTTGGAGGACTTTGACTTCAAACACTACAATAAGACCCTGTTTGCTGGATTAGAGCCCCACATTCCTAATGCCTACTGTAACTGCATGATCCAGGTAAGGATATTCCTGTGACCTGAACACGGCTACTGCCTTTCTTCTCTGTGGCCCCATACCCTCTGCTCTTTTTCCAGGTCTCCAACCAAGCCTACTTTGCCATGGCCTCTGCTACCATTCTTTCTTGCTCCACAGCCTTCAAGTCTTCTCTGTGTGCTCCATTCTTCAGTAGACTCCTGATTTGTATTCTTCACCAGCTCGCTTAACCATCCCATCTCTCTTCCCCTCCATAGCACTTGCCTGCATCAGTTCTCCTGTTCTTTCCCCCAGGTGCTCTACTTTCTGGAGCCCGTTCGCTGTCTTATCCAGAACCATCTTTGCCAGAAGGAGTTCTGTCTGGCATGTGAGCTGGGTTTCCTCTTTCACATGTTGGATCTCTCTCGAGGTGACCCTTGTCAGGTCAGTGTCTGGAGACTGGGGACGATAAAAGGGGAAGGGAAGTAGACAGTAGGCAAGGACATTGCTGTGCAAATAGCCACAAAAGAGAAAACTGCCCCATTCTACCAACACACTTCCTTCCAGGGCAGTAATTTTCTTCGGGCATTCCGCACCATTCCTGAGGCCTCGGCCCTTGGTCTGATCCTGGCTGATTCAGATGAGGCTTCAGGCAAAGGCAATCTCGCCAGGCTTATTCAGAGGTGGAATCGCTTCATTCTCACTCAGCTGCATCAGGATATGCAGGAGCTAGAAGTACCGCAGGCTTATCGAGGTGCTGGAGGCAGGTATGAAATAGTGATATGAACAGTTAAAGCTACCCTGACAGGCCCCTCTGTGACTTAGAGGGTCTCCTAACTGCTTCCTTGTGAATGTGTATTGCCTTCCCTGCCCTTAGCAGCTTTTGCTCATCGGGGGACTCTGTCATTGGGCAGCTGTTCAGCTGTGAGATGGAGAATTGCAGCCTCTGTCGCTGTGGCAGCGAGACCGTGCGAGCCTCTTCCACCCTGCTCTTCACACTCTCCTACCCTGAGGGTAGCAACAGTGGTATACCTCCAGCTGGGTTGGGAAGGTTCCCTCATTGTCCCATAACATCAAGGAGAGGGTGTTGGGAGGCTAACAGTGGGTAGAGGGGAGAACCTAGAGTGAAGCATCCAGTTTCCCCTCAGATAAAACCGGGAAGAACTGTGACTTTGCTCAGGTGCTGAAGCGAAGCATCTGCCTGGAGCAGAATACACAGGCCTGGTGTGACAACTGTGAGAAGTACCAGCCTACGGTGAGCCCTCCTATGTTGGGGATTTGGTATGGTCTCATCCGGGACTAGCTATGTCAGCACTGCCATCCAGGGATCAATAGGGAGAGGGAGGAACCTCAGTTTGAAAATCAGGTCCAGGTTTTACTGTTCCCATCCAGGTTTCTTTCCTGTAGGCTCCTTGCCATTTCTTGTTTGTTTTTTCCTCTCAGATTCAGACCCGCAACATCCGCCATCTGCCAGATATTCTTGTGATCAACTGTGAGGTGAACAGCTTGAAAGAAGCTGATTTCTGGAGAATGCAGGCTGAGGTAAGGACCAGGTCTGGAAGCAAGGTTTTAGGTGCACTTCTTAGTTTTCTCTCCCTTCTGTGCTCAATATATGATTAATGTTCCTGGGGAATCAGATATTTTTTCCTTTGTGTTCAGGTTGCCTTCAAGATGGCAATAAAAAAGCATGGTGGGGAAATCTCTAAGAATAAAGAGTTTGCTTTGGCTGATTGGTAGGTACTATCTGGTGGGAGTTGGGGGCGAAAGAATTGAGCTACCCAGTGGCTCCTCTGTTCACTGGCTAGATCTCAAAATGGATTTCTAATTCTCTTGTCCTGACAGGAAGGAACTAGGGAGTCCAGAGGGCATGCTGATGTGTTCCTCCATTGAGGAGTTGAAGAATGTCTGGCTTCCTTTCTCCATTCGCATGAAGATGACCAAGAATAAAGGGCTGGATGTTTGCAATTGGACTGATGGGGATGAGATACAGGTTGTTGAATAACTGGGAAGAGAAGGGGGAATAAGGGAGAGAAGGTTGGGGCAGAAGCAGGGCAAGGGGAAGATGGAACTTAGTATAGGGAAAAGGGAGGGAATAAAGCCAAGTATTTACCAGTTGTGAGCTTTTCCAGAGTGACTCAGTTCAGTATTGAGAGTCATAGATGGGCTAGGATGGAGATAACCCGCCCTGGTCCCCCATCCCCATCCCCATCTCCCGAACTCCCTGTCCTCTATCCCCTTTCCCCTTCCTTCCCCATCCTTAAACTTAGCTTAGCAGCCTGGGTACCCCCCTCACAGTGGGGCCCAGCCAGGGCAGAGGAGGAGCATGGTGTCTTTGTGTATGACCTGATGGCTACTGTGGTACACATCCTGGACTCACGCACAGGGGGCAGCCTGGTGGCTCACATCAAAGTTGGAGAGACCTACCACCAGCGCAAGGAGGTGAGTGAGATAATACAAGGAAGGGACACTCCTGGTGGTAGCCACAATGGAGTCCCAGGTCTGTCCTTATCTTGAGTCTCAGTGGTCCAGCTATCACTTTATCATCTGTCTTTTACTGTATTTCCACAGGGTGTTACCCACCAGCAGTGGTATCTCTTCAATGACTTTCTTATTGAACCTATTGATAAGGTTAGTTGCAACACTTTCCATTCCCCCTTTCATCTCCCATTTTCCAAGAATTCTCATCCTCAGTGCTCTAGAGAATCCCAGGCAGATTCAGGAGGGAAGGATGGGTCCTCAAAAATAAAAAGTGTTAGGAAAACTAAACATAGCAGCTGAGTTCTGTCTTCTGTCTGGCTTGGGAAAAAGGAAAAAGGGGCATCTATATATAGGCCATGAAGTGCTTTTTCTTTTATAGCATGAAGCTGTGCAGTTTGACATGAATTGGAAAGTGCCTGCTATCCTTTATTACGTCAAAAGGAATCTTAATTCCAAATACAACCTGAACAGTAAGTGGTACAGGGTAGACCCAAGGGTGTGGCAGTTTAGATTGGTCTTTTGGAAGAGATCTTGTTAAGATTAGGATAGATAACCAGTGTTATTACTTCCAGGGATACTGGAGAGATTCCTGTTCATCAGGCCCTAAATTTAAAACCTGGAGATCCTGAGGGTATAGAGGGGAAGATATGATATGGGGAATCTGATCAAAAGGGATAAGGTTTTGATTTTGAGTCTCATCATTTTCCCCAAGGGAAGCTTTCTTCTTCTTTTGGAGATGAACTCCTTATAAGGTCCCTTTTTGGTGCCTTTAAACCATAGTTTCTGTGTAACTTTATTTTTCTGGATTTTTTGAGCTAAAGTTCAAAGTCAAAGTCTTATTCTTTCTTCTCTGCTTTTGTGTTTTTTCTTAGCATATTTCTTAATAGTTTTATGATTTGACCTGTTCCATCTACCTGTTCACCAGACACAATCTTTTTATTCACATGCTTTGATTATTGAGAGATCACAGTGTAGACCCAGTGTCTGGTCAGCTATCCTGGGTTTCCCTCCCCTGGTTACTTCCCTGTCCCTAACTATCTGTCTTCTGGATTTTCTTTTCAAGTCAAGAACCCTATTGAGGCAAGTGTCCTGCTGGCTGAAGCCTCACTAGCACGGAAGCAGCGGAAAACACATACTACCTTTATTCCACTGATGCTGAATGAGATGCCACAGGTTGGGGACCTGGTGGGCCTGGATGCTGAGTTTGTCACTCTTAATGAGGTAACCAAACCTAAAAGGTTATGGTGTTGGAACAGAGCTCTGGAAATATTAGGAGTCATAAGCAGTTCTCTGATTTCTTAATGTTATCAACTCTTCTCATATAGGAGGAAGCAGAGTTACGCAGTGACGGCACCAAGTCTACCATCAAACCAAGCCAGATGTCAGTAGCAAGAATTACTTGTGTTCGAGGCCAGGGACCCAATGAGGGTATCCCCTTCATTGATGACTATATCTCTACCCAGGAGCAGGTATTAGGATGTGGAGGTACAAGCGAGACAAACCTTATACTTATGTAGAGTGCTCTAGAACCCAGGGAAGAGTAGCAGGGGGAGACTGTGCACGTCACTTCCTGAGTAACTTCTTTTCTCTATGCCTAGGTGGTGGATTACTTGACTCAGTACTCGGGGATTAAGCCAGGAGACCTAGATGCCAAGATTTCCTCTAAGCACCTTACAACTCTCAAGTCTACCTACTTAAAGCTTCGTTTTCTTATAGACATTGGAGTCAAGTTTGTGGGTCATGGTCTGCAGAAGGACTTCCGGGTCATCAACCTCATGGTTCGGGCAGGGCTCTTTTTAAGAGTTTCCTTTGAATATGGGCCCTTTAGGGTATACATTGTGCTTTTGGAGAATGGGAAATTATGTCACCTACCTTCAGTCTCCCACTCTTTTATCTCTGCCAGGTGCCCAAGGACCAAGTCCTTGACACTGTCTATCTCTTTCATATGCCCCGAAAACGAATGATTTCCCTGCGATTCCTTGCTTGGTACTTCCTAGGTGAGTTGGTGTATCTTGTGCTCATTAAGAGCAGGAAAAAGTGTTGGAGGAATCAAAGGAGTAGGGAGGACCCTGACTTAGTGGTGAGAGTTACAAATGGATTTAAGTAACTTCAGTATCCCTCTGCACTAAGAATGGTGTTTGGCTCTTTCCCTTATGGGCAGTCAAGTTATTGATTATTGATTTTTATCAATTATTGGGAGTAGGGGATGTGATTATGGGATGTGTTCTTACCTTCCTTTGTGAGGTTCCAAACTATTCCGCCTCTAATTCCCTCAGACCTGAAGATACAAGGGGAAACCCATGACAGTATTGAGGATGCCCGCACAGCCCTTCAACTCTACCGAAAGTATCTGGAGCTAAGCAAAAATGGCACGGAGCCTGAATCCTTCCACAAAGTGCTCAAGGGTCTTTATGAGAAGGGCCGAAAGATGGACTGGAAGGTTCCTGAGCCTGAGGGTCAGACAAGTCCCAAGAGTAAGGCCTGGGATGGGACAAGGGAAACTGGACAGGGTGGGTTTTGATTGCATATGTGAAGATTAGACTCATGATAATGATGATGATTGTGATGTTAACAACAGTACCAACCCTGCCTTACGTTTGTAAAGCACTCAGTAGTTTACAAAGCATTTAATCCTCCCAACATTCAGTGAAATAGATTGTATTCTTGAAAGTCTACATTGATCCTAACCTCCTCCTGCCTAATTCTAAAATGTTTGTTAAAATTTTTTTTACATTTATTTATTTTTGAGAGACAGAGCATGAGTGTGGGAGGGGCAGAGAAAGAGGGGGACACAGAATCCAAAGCAAGCTCCAGGCTCTGAACAAGCTGTCAGCACAGAGCCCGAAATGGGGCTTGAACTCATGAACTGAGATCATGACCTGAGCTAAAGTCAGATGCTCAACCGACTGAGCCACCCAGGAACCCCTAATTCTAAAATGTTTGGGGGCAGGTTTGCCCTCTTTTCCTTGATAAAAAGTATTCCAAGTGCTTTTTCTCCACTCACCTTAAGAGTCAATGCTCTTGATTTTGTCTCTGACAGATGCAGCTGTCTTCTCCTCAGTGTTGGGGCTCTGACCTTCCCCTGTCCCAGTGACCTACTCCCTCTCCCTTCAGTGTTCTGTGCCCCAGAACTGGGAGATGGCTTCCCAAGTTGGCTATTACCTTGTCCGCTTCCAGAATTGGACCTGCTCAGGGTCTACAGATGGTGCTATTAATAGAACTGGAATGCAGCAGAGTTGCTGCAAAGGGAAGAGGTGCCAGATTCCTTTTTCATTCTTTGCAAAATAGCGGGCCAGAAACAGAGTCTAGAATTGACCCAAATGGACAGAAATTGGTATTCTCAATAAATATCCTGGGTAATTAATATCCAGGCAAAAGAATGCTCCTGGAACCAGTACTCTCAGTTCCTAGTTGGCTAAGGACTGAAGTCCTGGACAGTGATAGGATACAACAGTAGCTCGAGACAGCTCAAGTCTCTGCTTGAGGGATGCCTGGATGGACCAGGACATAAGAGTATTGGTGCCCGGAGCAAACCAGTGTTGCCAACACCATCATTGCCAAAAGGCCTTTGGGTCCTGGACACAGCTTGGCTGCTGTCTTCACTCCTGCTGACAGCTGAGAAACATCTGTCTTCCATCCACTCTCCTGTCCCAACTTTTGTTATTTTTTAAAATTTTGTTTTAAAATGCATGTTTTATAAAATAAAAACAAAAATATTATTGGCTTGTCATCTCTGTGATTAGAGACCCGCGAGTGTTGGATGCTCTGACTTAAGCTCTCCTCTCCTTTCTTTGTGTTGGCTTTCTATAACAACTGGGAAAAATCAAAGCTTTCAAATTTCCACCTAGAAATGAAGGTGAAGCTCTGGAGTCGAGTTTAAGGTTACTGGAGGAAAATAATTACGTCTTACCTGGACAGTTATTTTTAGCTCTTTGCTCTGGTTGCCTAGTACCTTAAGGTCCGATTCTTTTAAGATGCACAGTATGGTTTTCTCGGAAAGTTGGGGAAGCTGACAAACTGTACGTCTTGTTATCTTAAGACCTGTAGCTACTAACGGGATCTGCTGAAGTGCTGCGGTGCTTCCTGGGAGATGTAGTTCACGGGGTACTGAAACCCGGGCTTCTCACAGGATAGCAGGGTACCTTTCTTTTAAAAGGCCCTAGCCCACCTAGACTGGCACATCCATGTGCGTCTGACCGCGTCCTTACGCCACGCCAGGCTCTGTCCTTGCTTCAGGCCACTCCTATTCTTCGGCTGACCCCTGGTGGTCACGTGGAGCTCCTCGCCACGCAAGTCTGGGTCCTTCTGCGAGCCACCGGGGTCCTCGCAGCCTGGAAGCCGCTCCGGAGCTGCCTGTTCGCGCGAGAGTTTGGAGGGGCGGGTTTGGGGTCGGTCTCCGGTGTGGGGCTCGCACCGCAGCGCTTCAGAGCTGTGCTCAGGCGGCCGATTGGAGTGCGGGGAGCTGGGTCAGGCAGTCGTTGGGTCACCCGTGCCTGGAAAGTGCCGAAGCGCTCTGGAGAATCCTGGACAGCCCCGCTCTTCCGCAGCCAGGTGCTAGGGTCGGGAGTAAAGTGAGAGTCCAGCAGTCTTCGAGCGCCTGGGCCACGGCGGCGGCCCTGGGAGCAGAGGTGGGACGTATGCGAGTGGCACTGAGGGTCGGGGATGGACTGGAGCGAAGGCAATGGCGGCGTCCTCAGAAAGGGGGCTGGTCCGCACGGGAAACAGCTGGGCGTCGGGGTGGGGATGCAATAATCTAAGGTGGTGGATCCAAATAGGCCCCAGGTATAGAGTGTTCCGCCCGCCACCTCTCTGCCTCCTGGCCTGAATCAGCTGCTTGCCTTGCCGGCAGCTTCTCGGTGCCTTCCGTCCTCGCTTAATCGCCAACCTCCGTTCCGCAGCTGCCACATAACCATGTAAGCCCTAGGCAGTGGACGCCGAAGTACCAACATCTGGGGCCTCACCTGTCGACGTAGTGTCTGGGGCTGAGCCCCAAGTCCCTAGCTTGTGCTCTCACTCACCGCGGGGTGGGGGCGGGGGTGTGGGGATCCGGGTCCTCAAGCGCTGGAACAGAGGAGCTCCTTTGTGTCCTGGCCATTTCCTGAAAAGTAGAGCCAGAGTCACACTGAGGCCTTTGTAGGCCTTGGGATGAGGGATTTGGGGTGAGGGCAATGGAGCCGAATCCTCACACCAATGCTCTATTTACCCCAATTTCAGGTGGAGCAACCCCATTACGCTAAAGATGAAAGGCTGGGGTTGGCTGGCCTTGCTTCTGGGGGCCCTGCTGGGAACTGCCTGGGCTCGGAGGAGCCAGGATCTACATTGTGGAGGTAAGAGCACAAAGAGAAGTCAGAGGAAGGAGGGTGGGGAAGACAGAGCCTTGCTTGGGAAAGCATGAGATACAGGGCCTGGGAGAAGAATGAATGGAAATCCCTGGGTTGATTTCCTTTCTCCCTTCCTTCTCCTCCTTTATCTCCCCTCAAACCAGCTTGCAGGGCTCTGGTGGATGAACTAGAGTGGGAAATTGCCCAGGTGGATCCCAAGAAGACCATTCAGATGGGCTCTTTCCGAATCAATCCAGATGGCAGCCAGTCGGTGGTGGAGGTAACTGTTACTGTTCCCCCAAATAAAGTAGCTCAGTCTAACTTTGAATGAGAACTCAACTGATTAAGAAGGACCTTGGTTTAATAGAAATTGGCCCAGATAGGTATCTAAAGTATTGGGCTGTCACATTTGTAAGAGGCTGGAGGCTTATACCCTATATACTTGCTTCCTGGCTCCAAACCTTAATACTTTATTTCTGCTGTAGTTATTAGGAGACAGGGAACCCTGATCAGCCCCCTCCTCCACATCCGTAATTCTTGTCACTCATATTTTCACTATGGCATAATCATATACATACAAAAGAGAAAAAGAAGACCTTATCCCTGTATTTAGGACTGTATGTTATAGTAGGAAACATAACATATATGCAAAGCTGTATCTAGTGAATAGTATATAAAGGAAAGTTAAGGTTATGATGTTTGTGAGATGCTTTATAATCGTTATCCTCAAAGCCTACACTACCTCTCTTATGCTCCTATTGAGGACAGGTATTAGTCTCATTTAATACAAATAAATAAAATCATTAGCGTACACCCATAAGAATTAAAGGAATTCAAAGGAAAGGAACACATAGTTAACTAGGAATAATCAAAGAGGTCTCTGTTTACCTATACTTTGGAGCTAATGACACACCTGTTTTATTTCTTAGAATTGTGGAGTAAGGTAAAATAAGGTCATATATTTGAAAGCACTTTGGATCTATACAAATAAACTACACTGTTTTTAATTAGGGAGAACTTTTTAGAATAAGTGAGTTGAACTAGATTTGGAAGGAAAAGTAAGGCAATAAATTACTAATATACAGAGGTGGAAGAATGTGACCCAAGGCTGAGGACATTTCTAGGTGCCTTATGCTCGCTCAGAGGCCCACCTCACAGAGCTGCTAGAGGAGGTATGTGACCGGATGAAGGAGTATGGGGAACAGATTGACCCTTCTACCCACCGCAAGAACTACGTACGTGTAGTGGGCCGGAATGGAGAATCCAGTGAACTGGACCTACAGGGCATCCGAATTGATTCAGACATCAGTGGCACTCTCAAGTTTGCGGTGAGCTTTGGGAATGGGTAGCTGGCTTTTGAAAATTAGGGGAATTACTGGACAGTCCAAGCGGAAAAATTACGTTAATGTCCTCTTCCTCTCTGGAGGTGGAGGCAGAAGGCCTCTAATTGCTGTCCATCTCTCATTCATTTCTCCCTTGGGTTGACAGTGTGAGAGCATTGTGGAGGAATATGAGGATGAACTCATTGAATTCTTTTCCCGAGAGGCTGACAATGTTAAAGACAAACTTTGTAGTAAGCGAACAGGTAAACTACTCCTACTTTATTGCCTATCCTCACAGCCCTTTGGAACCTGGCACATTTCCCTAGCATGTTCCTCCACCTCCCACCCCCATCCTCTGATAATAGCTCAAGAATTGACTTCCATTACTTATGACTTAGGGACTTGGGTTGTTCCTCTTCATTCTCTTCCTGTCAGCTTTCAGAATTTGTGGCTCCCTCACCTGGGATACAGGTGAGAGGATAGTGGGAATGTTTTGTTATCTAAAAGGATATGCTTTGAAAAATGGTGGTTGCTGTGTGTGCCAGTTTGGTTTTGGGTATTTTCTTGATAGTGGTATATATCAATATGAGAGTGGCATTTTCCTTCAAACTTTTATGTGCTATTTGCAGATCTATGTGACCATGCCCTGCACATATCACATGATGAGCTATGAACCACTGGAGCGGCCCAGACTGACGGGCTTGATGGATCACCCCCAGGAGGGGAAGAGGGTGGCAATGCCTTTTATATTATGTTTTTATTGAAATGAACTGAAAAATTGTGAAACCAAAAGTATGAACTGTGTTGTCTTTTCATATCCAGAATCAACCCTTATGTTAGGCTTGAAGATAGGGGATTCCAGACAGGAAAGAAAAGGGAAGGAAGTGCTTTGGAAATGGTGTAGCATTTATTCAGTGCCTACTCAATACCATGTGTTTAGAGTCTAATTGTGGAGAGAAGAGGAACCTCTATGAATAAGCAAGGGAACATAGGTAAGTGTACAGTAGTATGGGATTCTAGAAATGACTTGTATTTATAATGATGAAACAAAGTTTAAGACAGAGCTTGGTCTTGAAGGAAATAATGGACATGCATTATTCTTCCCTTCCTGCCCTTCCAGATGGAGGGATCAGTAATAGCAGACAGGAAGGGGAAATGGATGTGATCAACTCATCTGAAAAGTAAGAGCTTTATAAGATAGGGAGAGATGAGGTAAGGAATGTTATTTAATGAAGGCCCTTTCTTGCTGGCCTAAGCTTTTAGATTTGAACCTGCAGCACTAAAGTATACCTTTCTCATTTTCATCTGTCAGTCTAGATTCTAAGTCTGTCCGCACTTTCTATGTGTAGAGATTCTGTACTGGTGCAAGGGATGGAAACCTAAAGGATCCTTCTTTGAGGAACTTCTTAAACACCTTGATCCAGAGGAATGTCTGTGTCAGGATTTGGAATGGAACATTTCTATCCTGGGAATACCTCAGGGAAAGAATACCTGAATAAACATTTTGAAGACTTTTAAATTAAGCATTTTAGAATCTAAAAGGGAGTTGGAGGTCATATAGTTCACCTCTGCCCATTTTACAGATGAAGAAACTGAGGCCTAGAGATACCACAGGTCCCAAAGTTCTATATTTAGTGGCAAAATTGGATCAATAAGCTAATGTTCCCAAGTGTCAATCTTATCTAATATAGCTGTAAAATAGCTTCTTTTTTAAGTCTTTTTTTCTCTTAATACCCTGTACTAAGCCTGGCACACAAAGTGAATTTATTCAGCAAGTCTTTCTTGTCACAAATCCCTGAGAAGTCTAACACATGAACTAGTTCAGAGCAAGTATCCTGGTATTAGTTGAAAACTCAGGCTCTAGTATTAATTCCTTATTCTCTCATCAGCCATAAGAAATGCGGTATCCTGTCAAGGCTGTTTTCCAGACCAGCTGTTACTATTTTTTCTTCCATGATGCATATGAATAATGTTCACATTCTTCATACCCCTGTGAGTATACCCAGGATTCTATCCATTGCCTGCTTCCTGTCTAAAAACTTACTCTTCCATCAGAAAGCTTATCAAAAGTGTGCAAGTACTCTTACAGGGAACTTGAAATTGTTTTAATGTACAAAAAAGCAAATAAGTCACAAGCTTTAATAAAATGATGTTAGTTGGTAATAAATTACTTGTGATACACCTCACTAGTCTGTCAAGGTATAGCTGTTAAGAACTCTTCAGCTCAACAGTCTTTGCCATTGCTACACAGGAGTGTCCTACATAGAGAAGAGTGGACATTATCCTCCCCAACTTGATCCTCAGAAGGTTAGGAGGATACTCTTTGCACATCTTTTTATTCATATCACAGGTTATCACAAGGAATCCATGAATTTATCTGAACCTTTCTGGAGGCTCCCTACAGCAAATGATTCTAGTCCAGTATTTGGTAGATCAAATGCTAACCTTGCATATCTGGTTATACCTTAAGCTTTAGATGCCTTCTAAATGAGTTTATCAGTAAAATGTTAGAACTTAAAGAAATATTCTCAAAGATAGTGTTTAAATGAGATNTCTCCCTCTTTCTCTGATCCTCCCCTGCTCACGCTGTCTCTTTCTCTCTCAGAAATAAATAAAAAACATTAAATTTAAAAAAATAAAAAATAAAATATTTTAAAAATAAATTTAAGAGAATTTTTAGGCTGTTAAAAAGGATTCAGAGCAGGGACAAGATTCCTTTAAATATAGGACAGGGATGAATAGCAAGGGTAAAGGAACTAGTTGATGCTGAATACTCCTTTAACAAACACATACACCTTACTTAATCTTTACAGTTCTAAGAAATAGATGTTACTCCCATTTTTACAGATGAAGAAACTAAGTTCAAATATATTGTGTCTTGGGGAATCAAAACTTCAGCCTTCGTGATTGTCTTATCCTTAGGCCTGTGGGCCTTTCTATCTTGTTCCCTGTAGTGGAGTCTCCACGTAGTCCCTAGTGGCTGTGCAGACTAGTACTTGTGTTGAAAACCACCTCCAAGTTTGAACACATGCCCTCTGACTCTAATAATCAATAGTGAAAAAGCACTGGGGGAAAAAAAGTGAAAAAGCATTATATCCTCCTTTCAGCTATTTTTCCAGACTGATTATAATAAGAAACCCATTCTACCCCGCTGGTCATTTTAGGTGCTAACTGTTTGTCTCTCCTACCTTTATATATTCTGGGAGGGTCACCATTTATCATGTATTTCAGGTATGGATATACAAGTGTTTTATAGATGAGTAAGACTATTCCTTATTTTATTGTTTATCTAAAAAAATTTTTTTAATAGTTTATTTATTTTTGAGACAGAGAGAGACAGAATGAGCAGGGGAGGGGCAGAGAGAGGGAGACACAGAATCTGAAACAGGCTCCAGGCTCTGAGCTGCCAGCACAGAACCTGATGTGGGGCTCGAACCCACAAACCGCGAGATCATGACCTGAACTGAAGTCAGACACTTAACCGACTGAGCCACCCAGCCGCCCGTATTCCTTATTTTAGAAAATATTTTAAAATACAGAACACACTGAGTCGCTGTGCCCAGGAGACCATAACAGTGATTCAGAAGTCCCCTTCCTGAGTTACAGCTGAATTTTCGTAGTCATCACCATATAAACAGTACAGCTTAGTAGTTAAGGTACAGCTTCTGAGCAATTACAAACTATGGTCCTGAGCAGAATACTTTATCTAAACCTTGGTTTCCTCCTCTGAGGGGATACTAACATTACCTACATCCTTTAGAGTTGTTGTGAGGATTAATTAAGATAATGCATGTACCACATTTAGATAGTACCTGGAAATTATGAGTATTCAATAAATTTTAGTTGTTACCCATTAAATGCAGGAGTTTGATTTACTTAAAGGCAGTTTCAGTTGAAACTTAGGCTGCATATTCCCAATTACCCTTAGCCACCAGGGGGCACCATCCTCTGTGTCCATTTTAAAGAGGTCCTCCCAAGGTTAAGATGACCTCAGTGCTCAGCCTTCTCTCCAATGCCCCCACTAGTTCTCAGGTACTTAATTGTATTTAGACCTAACGCTCATTTGCTGCTTTATTCAGCCAATTCTCCCTTAACTTTCTTCTCTTCTCCCCAGGTCCCATTCACGTTTAGAAAGAGATTCTAAGCTAGCTTCTGGGTGATCACATTTAGTCCTGATCCCTGGGCTTTCCCACTGGCATTATGGTAGTGGATGTCAGAACTAAACAACTTCAAAACAAGTCCATAAAGTAGTCATAACACTACTCCAGGACATGGTGTCAAGAGGCTTAGAGCTTTACTGTTTCCCACCCTTCTGCCAGTGACTAGTGCTCCAAAATAGGTTACTCTTATGGCCACTCAATAATTATCCTTTGGTAGCCTCACCCTGAAAATGCCTCTTGTCTTTTGCGGTACTAGAGTTCAGGCCTCTGGTCAGCTGGTTAGTCTCTGTGGATAATTAACCAGAGAGCAGAAACCAGGCCAGACTATTCTAGGGTTAGGAGGAAACCCTCTGTGAGATGCTAAATTGGGAGCAAATATTGATCATTGGAGCTTTGAAGTCACCGAGAATGTAGCTGAGGTCAGTGATCCTTTGGGGCACTGCTCGGCTTCTCTTTATGAAGTTCCTTCCTTCCTAAGACCCACCTGTCGGATTTCCAAATCAGAGGAGTATTGTTTAGCAAAATGTGAAGCTAGGTACAAGGATAGTCAAGAAGAGAAAATGGTGGTTTAATTTCTCTTTCCCCAAGTCCAAACTATAAACTAATTTCTTTATAAAATAGGTCTATCTAAACCTGGTTTAGATGGTACTGAAACTTCTGAACCTTGTTACTGCTATGTGAGGAGATAAAAGGACTATTCATTTGGAGCTTGGAGTTTGTAGATTAGGTGTCCTGGTCCTTGGGTTAGTTTCCCTCTGCACCTAGGTCAATGACAGCGATGGGTTTAGGAGGTAGAAAGGTCCTGAAGTCTTGTCTACCAAGAGGAGTTAGTGAAAAGTGGTGTGGAAGATCTATTTAGTACTGTGGTTTATTTAATGGTCTCTGGGAAGCATAGGGTAAGTGTATACAAGACAGCCGTGTAGGAGAAGGGGTTCAGAGGCCCTATGGAAGTGATTGGCAGTGAAGGGAGTGATGTGACAAAAAGAGGGTGCTTAATCCCTAATTTTGGATGAGGGGCTAGTTTGCAACTTTTGATCTTCTGGTTAGATGTGGGGTGGGCTGCCTGCATGGGGTTATATGACTGGAGTGGCAGTGAGACTAATGCCCAGGACCCAGAGGTTCTAGTCTGGGTTGGAAGTGCTGCCTTCTTTTTTTTTTAAGATTTTATTTTTATAGTAATGTCTATACCCATTGTGGGACTCGAACCTACAACCCTGAGATCAAAAGTGGCATGCTCCACCAACTGAGTCAGGCACCTTTGGAAGCCTTCATAGTATGGGGGTATTTGTAAGATTTGGATTTCCTGGCACTAGACACGGAACTGACAGCCCATAAAGACACTGGATATTCAGGCTCCTGCCTTTGGTTTCCCTCTCCACATATTGGGGTCTCTTACGATCTATAATTCCATGGCCTCTGCTGACCTCAGATGATCACCAAGCAGCTAACTTTGGCATCATAACCTCTGTCCACATGACGTCACGTCTATGGCCATTAAGTCATTGACCAAAGACATTCTTTAAGAAAGCATGCCAGCGGGGCAGGAGGTGCCGGCAATGATCAGTAGCCATGATAGTATATTAAAGGATTGGCTTCCGAGGACCTTCCAAGGTCGGAGTCCTTGGGACTTTGTCTCTCATTATTAACCTGAGAACTAATCCGAAATGTGTTAAGGGCAAGAGGGAAGCAAGCCTAAGAAGGAAGTTAACTGAGTTATCAGGCACATACTTAGTCATCTACACGCCCCACGCCCCCCCGCCCATCCTTAATTAGCCTAACCCAGGCGGTCCAATCCTGCCTGAAACAACTGCTGTCAACGGCTCAGGTCCCGCCTACATGCACACTGGGCCAATGGCCGAGCCGGAGGTGAATCCCCTGAGAGGGGGCGGGAGCGGTTTCGGGCAGTAGGCGGGGCCTCGCTGAGGACCCCGGGCTGGGCGCCGCCGCCGGTTTGTCTACCCTTTCCCTCAGCCACCTCCTTTCAACCTTGTCCACCCGTCAGCGCGGCCTTTGCTGCAGCGGCGGCTCCCGTTCCTGCTGCAGCTCTGTCCCTTCCTTCCCTCCCCGCCAGATCCCCGAGTTCGCCCGTCATGGCTTTACTCACTGCGGCCGCCCGGCTCTTCGGAGCCAAGGTGAGCAACTAAGGGAGGGAGCGCGCGGCCCCGGGGTGGGGCTGAGGCGACTGCAGGCCCTCCAGCGCCAGGGTCTCCCTCCCCTACCCGTACGCACCCCAGCGCTCCTTAAAGGGGCCCTGCGCCTGGCTGGCCGCCAGACCTCTGTGGAGCTCCCAGGGCCATGTGCTACGCTGGCCTTGTGCCCCTCCGGGTAAAGAGAGCGCTGCCCGCCCCCGGCATGCGGTTTCGGGCGGGTGGAGAGCCTAGCTGCTACTGTCACGCTGCATGTCTAGGGTGAAGAGCTCTGGGAAAAGGAGCTGCCAGTGGAGAACATAGGTGTTGTATTCCATTGGAGTTAGGGAAAGGGCCTGTTTGGAGGAGGGGGTGAGGGGGGAAGGAGAAGTGGCAGGAGTGAAGAGATATGCGCGCTGTCCCTGGACCAGAGATGGAGCGGTGGCTGATTTCGGCTTCTGATTTGTAGGGAAGGCCTCGTCAGTTCCAGAACTGCCTTTTCTCCATTTCTCCAACCCAAATTTTGAAGCTTTTAGGGACCAAGCTTTAGCAGTTCCTCTGGTGGAGTGGGACTCAGGTCCTCTTTGTCCTTGGGACTCTTGCACTTACTCTTCATATAGGAGGAGCTTGGATGGGGTGGAGCCCTTCTGTAAAGCCTTCTGCATGATTATCACATATGATTGGAGAAGGAACCAGAAAGATTGTTCCTCCAAACTGCAGGCCAGTAAGTGAAGATAACTGGGTAGGAGAGAGAGAGAGAGAGAGAGAGAGTCTGTGTGTGTGTGTGTGTGTGTGTGTGTGTGTGTGTGTGTGTTGCTGGTCACGTGACCAATTCTACTATTTCAGGTTTAGCCATTGCTTTTGAGTCTACTCTACCCAGGAGAGATTCCTCTCGTTCTTTGAGGCCCCAATTTCCTTGAATTTTGTTGCCTTTGGATTATATGAATATTGTTGCAGGTAATGGTACTTTCAACTTCAAACTGCCAGTACTTTTGCCTCTGGGTAGCTTAGCCCTTTAAGTAGAGAAACTGCTGTGTTGAGGGGGGGTAGTTCCAGTCTTCTAATCCAAGCAGGGACAGTCCCACAAATGACCTTGACTTCTGCAAAGAATTTATACTTTCTCTTCTGCAGATTAAAGCTGCCAGCACCTGAAGGAAAGGAAAGTCTTAGAATGGTTTCGGCTTGCTGTGTGTTATCTTGCATGGTTGACAGATAAGATCAAGCCTGTAGAATTTACACTGGGGTTCTTCCAGGTACCCAGCAGCAAGGTGGAGGCTGATCATTTGGGAGATACTTGTCTTGACTGTTGCTTCTGCTGCCAGGGAACAGGGTAAGGAAGCCTCTTGGGAAATGAAGCAAGTTCTAGATAGTGTTTTGGCAGAATAGGGGACACGATACTATAATTAGCTCATTCCAGAGTTGCTAACACAGACCAGTTAATCTAACCCTTCAGCAAATTTGAAAAAACTTTAGAATTTACCTTTTGAGTTTATTTTGTCTTTTAAGCTTCTGGGGAAGCTCAGAACGCTTTTGGGATGACAGCGCTACATAATTGTAGAATCATTATTGTTTTGTTTACTTTCCTGTTAGGGATGAACCCGAGGATCCCAGAAACCTGTAAATTGGAAGCCATTTGAAGGCTCTTGACTCTTAAAATGAGCAAAAAACACAGGAGTGGAAATTTCCTGAGATCTAAGCAGAATGATCAGGATACCAAGAAGCCTTTCATTTTGTCAGCATTGCTAGCACCTGCCTGAGTTTTCCAGATTAGCCTGCAACTTAACTGGAACTCAGCTTTACTGTTGCTATTAAGGTAGGCTTTAAAGAGCAAAAATAGATAGTTTTCTGATCTGAGAGAACTGACCCCTACTACTTTGATTCTCAAGGTCAGATGTAGTTTCACTTTTCTGAGAAGAGGTTTTTTTGTTGTTGTTTTTTAACATTCAAAAGCACGCACAAGTGGGGGAAGGGCAGGGGAATAGGGAGGGACAGAATCCCAGGTAGGCTCCACGTCCAACATGGAGCCCAATGCAGGGCTCGATCTCACAAATCTGGAGATCATGACCTGAGCTGAAATCAAGAGTTGGACTTTTATTATTTTTTTAATGTTTGTTTATTTTCGAGGAAATGAGACAGCGTGAGCAGGAGAGGGGCAGAGAGAGGAGACACAGAATCTGAAGCAGGCTCTGGGCTTGGAGCTGTCCTCACAGAGCCCAACTGCAGTGTTCAAACTCATGAATTGTGAGATCATGCCCTGAGCCGAAGTCAGATGCTTAACCAACTGAGCCACCCAGGCACCCCTGAGAAGAGATTTTTTTGACCATGCTAGGTGACATAAATGCCAGCCATTGTTGCATTGTTCTACCCTACTCACTTTTAGGTAATTTAATGAACACCTGAGTTGGGGAGATAGACTAATTCAGAGCCTTGAGATTATTTGACTTGTTTATCCAAATGAATTCATACTAAGCATTGGCCTTAGTATTAGGTCTGAGTGCCTTCGCTTTGTGGTGTACTATCTTTTCACAAGTGATCTGGATCTGGATTTGGGCTGGGAATTAGAGTATGGTCACTAATTCACTCCTGGACTCCTATAACACTAACTTAAACCCTAGTTACTTTTTTTTTTAATATTCATTTTTGAGAGATAGATAGTGTGATCAGGGGAGGAGCAGAGAGGGGAAGACAGGATCTGAAGTAGGCTTTTCACTGACAGCAGAGAGTTCGCTTCAAGGTTTGAACTCATGAACCAAGAGATCATGGCCTGAGCCAAAGTCAGACACTCTACTCACTGAGCCATCCAGGCAACCCAACAAATCTGTTATTTCTTGTACCATTGAGAATTGTCCCTCCAAGCTAGAATGTTCAATAACTTTGAAAAAAAATCAAGGCAAAAGTATTTTTATATTATTTCTAGACCCTTTCAAAACACTTAAATTATACCCATGATTCCTTTACAGTAGACCTATACTACTGAACAGTATAAATCCTAGTCTGAAATTGGGTTCGACAACACTAGATCAGTTTTTTTCTGTGAAATGGTAGTTAGGCTTGAACTTTTATTTTTTAAAAAACATTTTTAAAGTTTATATATTTAAGTAACGTCTGCACCTACATGGGGCTTGAACCCATGACCCCAAGATCAAGAGTTGCATGCTCTTCCAACTGAGCCAACCAGGTGCTCTTACAGCCTAGAACTTTTTTGTTTGTTTGTTTTGTTTTTGTGTGAGAGACAGAGAGAGAATGAGCAGGGGAGAGGGCCAGAGGGAGAAAGAGACTCCCAAGCAGGGCAGACCCCAACGTGGGGCTCACTCCCATGAACCATGAGATTATGACCTGAACCAAAACCAAGAGTTGGATACTTAACTGATGGAGCCACCCAGGGGCTCCTACAGCCTAGAACTTTTAAAGGCAAGTGTCCAAATCACAGCCTACCCAAAGTGATGGCAGTTCCTTGATGCTTACTAGATGGGCCAAAGATGAGAAAATGGAGAGTAAAAAGCCTCATCATATGCTAATGGTGGGATGACTGCATTTGTTCTTCCTACTGGCCTTTAGATTGGTAGCAGATGAGTACATGGATGTGGGGAAGCAGTGAGGTGAGCAGTGCTGAAGTAAGTCATTAGAAGAGAAGGCTGGCATTCCTAGTTCAAATGGACAGAAGGCAGGAAGCCAGATGTGGTGGATCTCTAGAGCTATATAGTAATTCTTTTTGGCCTAGTTTAGTGCTTTGTGTCATATAGTAGGATGTGAAATTAAGTTTTGTTTATTTAAGTGATCTCTACACCCATTGTGGGGCTCGAAGTCATGACCCTGAGATCAGAGTCACATGCTCTTCCAAATGAGTCAGCTAGGCACCCCTAGGTCCCTGTATTCCTTTTAACATGTTACCATTTTAAATGTTCTGTGAGTTCACAGTGGGCATTATCACCTGGGTTGCTTGTTCACATGGCACATTCATGATTCCTGTCTTCAGATTCTGATTCAGCAAAGGTAGGATAGGATCTGGAAACTTGTATTTTTGCAACCACTTCTGTTGACCGACCTGGTGGACCAGTAAAGAAACATACAGGTCTTTTGTTTGCAACTTTATTGAGAATATACATATATATATATAAAATTTTGAGTATTTAGGCCGTTTAATTTTTTTATTTTTTGGAATTAGTGATTATTTTGAAAATTAATTTCAGGGGCACCTGGGTGGCTCAGTTAAGATTCTGACTTCAGCTCAAGTCATGATCTCATGTTTTGTGGGTTCAAGCCCCACATCCGGCTCCCTGCTGTCAAAACAGAATTCATTTTAGATCCTCTGTTCCAGTCTCTCTGCCCCTCCCCCACTCGTTCATTTTTTTTTCTCCCTCTCTCTCTCAAATAAACTTTTTTTTTTTTTAATTTGGCTTCAGAAGTAACTATACTAGGCAATAGTCCGTTTAGGCTATTTTCTCTAGGTTTGTCTTTGTAGGCCTTTTTTTCAAAAGCCTTCAGAAGTATCTTGTAAATTTCTGGACCAAAGTGTTAGGTGCTGAAACTACAAAGGAACTCCTAGTGGAAGTGAGAGCAGTTTCTAGTTCCTAAGAAAGTAGTAGGAGGGCAGGTCCTGTATACTTTATTCACAAGTGTACACTTAGTGTATTTAGAATAAGTAGGTGTTTGGAAAATATTTGTTAAAGAAGAGTTAGGATTTCTACTAAAAGGAAAATTAGGGCTCTTGATTCTTTTCTGAGGTTATACTCGTGTCCTTTGTGGTCTTCCTTGGAGTGAGTCTTTAGGGAAGACTCTATTAGAAAATGACAATTAGGTAGAATTATTAAGGAACTCCTGTGAATATGAAGGAGGTCAGAGTATGAAACCTGAAGATACTGTGCTCAGGCTGTTAAGTGGCCTGACCAAGTACTGCAGGCCGACTTCCAATATCACCATTGTGAAACACATGTTAAATGGCTTTAGTTCTCTGACCTGGTTCTGGGGAGAGAGGAGTCTTTGTCTTGTGTGTGTTCTTTCTCCCTTAATGCAAGTTGTTCCTTCTGCATTGCAAGCCTTTGCAGCAGAAGATTTTTCCTACCAGTTATTAGTGCATTATGTTTGCTTCATCAGCTAAGCCAGTTCTGCTGGCTTGGCAAGCTCTGATCTTTTTTTGATGAAGGACAAGGGCTCCATTAAAATCAAGAGCATCTCTCAAGCTTGTAATGCTAGAGCTCTTGCATATGTTGTAAGACATGTTCTAAATGTGTCTAGGATGGAGGATCAAAGAAAATTTGGCTTTTCCTCTATGGAATAAAGGTCCTAGGTGTGGACCAATAATGATAACAGGCTAAGAGGAGTAGGAGGGAAATAACCACTTTATTAAGTGCTTATTCAAATAGGATTCTGGAGGTACTGACTGGCTTCAGTCAGTGGAGTGTGCAAGTCTATTTTATTATAATATTGATTGATTTTTTTGAGAAGTGGGGGAGAGAAAGAATCCCAAGCACTCTGCTGTTAGCACAGAGCCCCACGTGGGGCTCCATCTCATGAACCATGAGATCGTGACCTAAGCAAAAATCAAAAGTCAGTCCCTTGAGCAGCTGAGCCACCCAGGTGCACCCTGGAGTGTGTGACTCTTGATCTCGAGGTTGTGAATTCAAACCCCACTTTGGGTCTTGAGATTGCTTAAAAATAAAATCTTACAAAAAACCCAAAAACAAATAGGATTCTGTGGCTTCTAGAATTTGAGGGAGGATGCAGTAGTTGCTGATGATTTTTGGTGATTTTGCCAATATCTTATTCCAGAAATACCCTAAGTATTGTAGGCAAATCTTTGGCAGAATTTTCTGCATGTCCCATCAGTCCTTTTCCTCCCTTGGCCCTTTAAGATAGAAATTCTTTTAATTATATTTTTCTGTTCTAGTACATTTGAGAGTCACAGCCCACTTCCATCAATAATAGCAAACTCACTAGAAGAGTTCTTGCAAGGGATGGCAGTGTTTCAAGGTTTGAAAAAGCCTCTTCTTGATTGTAATAGCCCCACCCCCACCCTGTAGAGAAACGTGGCTGTCAGACATGTGAGCCAGGCCCTTGTCTTTGGAAGCAGCTCACTCTATCTCTCCCCATGAAGGAGCTGACCTATTGAATGAGGTGATTCCCTGATTCACCAGACAGCTGTTCCAGTAGGGTGACTCTACACGTGGCCTGCTACCAGAAGCCAAAAGCCTAGTTGCCACACCTCCGGAATTAGAGGCGGAGCTGGTAGGTGAAAGTTCAGGGATGACTCAGAGGTTTACAGTCTGCCTGTCCCATCAGTGAGTATAGCCTGCATGTACTATACAAAACTATTGAGCATGTCTCTTTGGCAGCTGGGGGGTAGATGAAATGAGGTATGTAGCCTTGGGTGTGCCAGTCCTCCAGCATCTCCTTTCTAGTCATTTGTTCTTGAGACTCCTCCCCTCTTCATCAGTAGGCCGTTAAGGTCCTTAAAAAGGAAATTGGGGCTTTATTTCCTGTTCTACAGGTAGAGGGCATTATCCATTCACCCCTTCTTTAGGGCTGACTGCCTCTTTCCTGGAATCCAGCTCTGAGAGAGAGTAGTGACACCTGAGGTGTTAGATAATAGGCCAACACATTTCTAAGAAACATATTTATTGAACTCACTTATGCAGAAAACACTGTTCTAGATGCTTTCTTGCAGATTATTTTGAACAGTCTACTACTCTACCTTGAAATTGTCTCTATTATTGCCAATTTAGAGATGTGAAAGCTGGGACTTACAGAAGTTAGGTCATATAGCCAAGGTAACATATTAGGTAGTAGCAGAACCTGGATTTAAGACTTGATCTTTAATAACTGTATATCCCAGCGTCTGCATTCTACCCTTTTGCTCCTTTGCTTAACACTTTCGTCCGTGTATGTATCTCAAACTTTATTGCTCATGTGGATGTCTGCATTCTACCCTTTTGCTCCTTTGCTTAACACTTTCGGCTATGTATGTATCTCAAACTTTATTGCTCATGTGGATCATATAGTGAGCTTGTTAAATTGCAGATTTGGATGCAGTAGGTCTGAGGTGAGGCCCCAGAGTCTGCATTTCTCGCAAGCTCCAAGTAATGCTAGTGCTGTTGGCTAGGCAGTCATATTTTATTTAAAAACATTAAGATCTGAGAGAGAGCACTTGCGCAAGCAGGGGAAGGGCAGAGAGAGGGAGAGAATCCTGTGCTGACAGCTTGAAGCCCGATGCAGAGATTTGAACTCATGAACCATGATATCATGACTTGAGCTGAAACCAGTTGTCAGGATACATAATCTACTGAGCTACCCAGGTGCCCGTAGGCAGTCATATTTTATTTTATTTATTTTATTTTTAATATTTTTATTTCTAGGAGAGAGAGAGAGACAGCGTGAGCAGGGGAGGGTCAGAGAGAGAGGGAGATACAAACTCTGAAATAGGCTCCAGGCTCTGAGCTGGCAGTCAGCACAGAGCCCGACGCGGGGCTCGAACCCACGAACCGCGAGATCATGACCTAAGCGAAAGTCGGACGCTTAACCAACTAAGCCACCCAGGCGCCCCCCAGCAGTCATATTTTAAATAGCAAGACTTGGGTACCTTTATATATATCCTTCTTAGAGCCTTAACTCAGACTTTGAGCTGTTATTACAATAACTTGAGTGTTATCCTAAACGTGGAGAAGGGAAGGAAAACAATACAGCTGACATTTGAGCAACACAGTATGAACTGTGCTTCTCCATTTATATGTGGATTTTTACAGTACAGTACTGCAAATGTGTTTTCTCTTATGATTTTATAGTAACATTTTCTTCAGCTTTTTTGTGAGAATACAGTAGGTAAAATATATAATGTACAAAATAGGTATTAATAGACTATGTTATCAGAAAGGGTTCTGGTCAACAGTAGGCTTTTAGTAGTAGAGTTTGGAGGGAGCCAAAAGTTATACCCAGATTTTCAACTGCATGGGGGATCTGCATCCCTAATTCCTGTGTTGTTCAAGGGCCAACTATAGTTCATTGTTTTGCTTTCGATGTCTGTTAATTTAGTAATGGAGCTGGGGCTAGAACCCAGATTTCTTTCCTAATTCCAATTGTTCGAATTTGAATTATTCCTATTCTAGCCTTTTGAGTGGTTACAGCACTGAATTGCTGCCTTAAAATCCTAGGGGCGCCTGGGTGGCTCAGTCAGTTAAGCGTCCAACTTTGGCTCAGGTCATGATCTCAACGGTTCGAGCCCCGCGTCCGGCTCTGTGCTGACAGCTAGCTCAGAGCCTGGAGCCTGTCTTTTGATTCTGTGTCTCCCTGTCTCTGACCCTCGCCTACTCACACTGTCACTATCTCTCCTCAAAAAATAAATAAAACATTTAAAAATATAAAATAAAATCCTTCTAATTTCTTTAGTTTTCTTTTAAGCTGCGGAGTTAGCTAAAATTATGACTAATCCTGATATTGAAGGGTGTGAGAAAATGGCCAAACTTTGTAATTTTATATATTTATTATATAACAAATGCAAGGTACTTGCTATAGGCCAGAAGTGGTTTTAAGTTCTTTATAAGTGTTGACTTAGTTAATCCCCACAGCAATACCTTGAGATAGATACTATTATTGTTCCTGTTTCACTGATAAGGAAACTAAAGCACAGAAAGATTAAATGACTTGGCTAGTGTCACACAGCTAATAAGTGGCAGAGAAGGGCAATAGAAACAGAATATACTAGCTTTATTCTGTAACTACATAGCCAAGCTATCCATACACTAATGTTGCTTTGCAAATTGGAAATCTGGCCAAGAAGTGTTGCTGATGGAGATTAGGGACAGTTGAGATCAGCCCTCTAAGCTACTCCTGAGGCTCCTTGCATTAAATGGCAAAGACACTCACCACAAAGGAAATTAAGACTGCTGATGTTGGAAGTGGAGTGATAGTTTGGTTCTAAGTTTCTTTTCCTATGCATTCTCGTAAAGTAGCGTTCATATAAATAGATCTATGAAATGACTAACTGAAGGGGCAGTGATGACCCAGTTGAGTCCTTTAAATGATGTTGCATTCTCAGCATTTTTAGGTGATCTTCCATCCTTTCTTTCTGATTTCCTCTTTTTTGTTTTTTGTTTATCTTGAAGTAAAAGAAGAGAGCAGCTCATTGATACTAGCAGTTCCCTCTCACAAGGGGGAAAGAAGCTGTTTTATGTTGATGTTTGTGGAAGAAAAGCTTCCGACCGGGGGTGGGGGGGGATTCCATTTTCATCTTAAGATATGGACACTCACTCAGTAGAGCTTGGATAGAAGGAAGTTGTTTATTTGAAGGAAGCTTGTTTATTTGTTTATTCTTTAGTTTGAGAGAGAGAGTCGGAGAGAAAGAGTCTTAAGCAGGCTTCATGCCCACAACAGAGCCCGATGTGGGGCTAGAATCCCACAGCCCTGAGATTATGACCTGAGCTGAAATTAAGAGTTGGTCACTCAACGGACTGAGCCACTCAGGCGCCTGAAAAATTTTAATTTTAAGTAATCTCTACACCCAGCCTGGGGCTCAAACTCACAATGTTGAGATCAAGAGTTGCATGCTCTTCTGACTAAGCCTGCTGTATAGAAACTTAAAGATGAGGGGCGCCTGGGTGGCACAGTCGGTTGAGCATCTGACTTCAGCTTGGGTCATGATCTCACAATTGTGAGTTCGAGACCCACATTGGGCTCTGTGCTGATAGCTCAGAGCCTGGAGCCTGCTTCAGATTCTGTGTCTCCTTCTTTTTCTGAGCCTCCCCACCACTTGAGCTCTGTCGTGTCTCCCCCTCTCTCAAAAGTAAATAAACATTAAAAAAATTTTTTTAATTAAAAAAAAGATGATTTAAAAATGGGAAAATTGCCATTATGGAGAGATTTTAACTTCTTTCTTCTCTCAGATGATATGTTCCCCTGTAACCTTTTTATTTATTTATTTATTTATTTATTTATTTATTTTTAATTTATTTCTGAGAGGGAGAGAGAGAGACAGTGTGAGCACACGGGGGTCAGAGAGAGGGAGACACAGAATCTGAAGCAGGCTCCAGGCTCTGAGCTAGCCTTCAGCACAGAGCCTGACGTGGGGCTCGAACTCACGTAATGTGAAGGCATGACCTGAGACGAAGTCAGACGCTTAACCGACTGAGCCACCCAGGCGCCCCCCCTGTAACCTTTTTAGAAACTAAACCAAACCACAACAATAACCAACCACCCACAATTAAAAGATCTGCTACAGGGCTGGGGTAGTCTCTGGGAGGTAGCCCTTCTGTAACAGGGGATCTGTGGGACCATGGAGCATGGAATAGAACTTATTCACGTGTTTTCCTTTGTTCACTTTTTGGTGACTAGTAAGAAAAAGTAAACATATTTCTTAGGTGCTAGGTCAAGTTCCCATTTGCCCCATGTTGGGTGAAGAGGCTAAAGACCTGTTTGTGCTGCCTACTTCTTGCCCAAATGGTCCTCAGTGAGCCAGAGGAGACTCTTTAGGAAGTTAATGAAAGGAGTTAAGGACAGTCCTGGTTAACAAGCTGAGGCAGTCCCCCTCTGTTTAATTAATTAATTTGTTTTTAATGTTTGTTTATTTTTGAGAGAGAGAGAGATACAGAATTTGAACCAGGCTTCAGGCTCCAAACTGTCCACAGAACCCTTTGTGGGGCTCGAACTCATAAATGGTGAGATCATGACCTGAGCCAAAGTCGGACACTTAACCGACTGAGCCACCCAGGCACCCCGGTTCCCCCTCTGTTTTAGGAACATAGCTTACATTGTACTCCGAATTTAGCTTTGGATTGATTTTTTTTCTTTTTTAACAAGTTGATTCTTTTGAAAATAACCTTTATTGAAGGATCTCTTCCCTTTGAAGTTCTCCCTTATTCCCCAACAGAAAGACAGGTACTAAATTATAAAAAAAAAAACTCCAGTCCTACTGAATTCTCATATAGGCATGTAGTGTTTTGGAATTTATACAATACTATTGCTTCAAATGATTTTCAGTGTAATCAGCAATGCAATAGTTACAAGAAAAAGTGTATCTGGCCTTTTGGCAAAAGGAAGAAAGGTGTGATCTTGCTCCTGGATTAGTTTGTGTGTATGTGTAATCTTTTTAGTTTGGAAAGTGCTTTCTTTGTAATTATCATTATAATTATCACAAGAGAATCCTGTGAGATTGTGTGGTGAGTATTTAACACCAGTTTTATAATGAGGGAAATGAGGCTTACACTATCTTATCTTCAAAATAATGTGCAGAAAAGTTAATCTTGTCAAACTTCATACATAGGCACTTAGTAGTGTAATTGGTTTTCTTTTTTCAAAAGTAGCGTTGAACTTTATGTTGCAACTCAGCAATCTTCTCATAGAAAGTAATTTTTCTTTTGGGGAGAAAAAATCTCTCTAAACAAAGAAAACCTAGGATAGCTACACAACTTACCTTTATAGTGAAGGTTGCCTTGAATCTCAGACCTGTCTATATGGTTCTAAAGTATATCTTTAAAAATTCCTTTAGTATAGGTATGTAGGTGATAAACTCAGCTTTTGTTTATCTAAAATGTCTTTATTTCACCCCCTTTGTTAAGATTTTTTTCCTCATCTAGATATACAACTCTAGCTTAATAATTATTTTCTCTCAGTACTTAGGAGAAGAGAATTTTCCAGTTTTCTAGTTCCCCAAAGCTGTTGTTGCATAGTCTGTCAGTTGTTACATCGTAGATGTTCTGTCTTCTGTGTGCTTTTTCCAGGAACCTTTGAAGTAGTGTCGTGAAAGGCTGCCTCTGCCTGTGGGCTCTCCTAGACTGGAGAGGTTGAAGTGCTGCCAAAAGACTAGGTGCTGGACAGAGCTTACTGCAGGGTTAAGTAGTTGATCAGTTTCCTCATTTGCTTTTCTCAGGGCCACTCAGAACTATTGACAGCTAGATTGGGATGGCCTGTGTACTCTAACAACTGCCTCTCTGACCTTTTCTGTGCCTAACCAAGCCCAGCATTGAAATCCAGATAATGAGAAAGAATCTCTCCCCAGGGAATGCTATTAAAGCTATGGATGCAAGAAGCAGAATTAAATCTGCTACTGCCTCCAGACTAGGAACTCTTTCAAAGCTGTACAGGGCCTTTTACAACTTTTTTTCATGTCAGACTGTCCTTAGAGGCTAAGATGGAGAGACTGAGAGAGGATGAGTCGCTATAACAACTTCCTGTTAATACATAGGAAGGAGGAGTAACGGTTGCTTAAGGTTTTGTGTTTTCTTTACAGAATGCATCCTGTCTTGTTCTTGCTGCTCGGCATGCCAGTGCTTCCACTACGGTAAGGTTTGGAAAAGAGGACAAAGAATTATTGAGGCAATCTGATCCTGGGATTGAGGGGGCGGTAAGCAGCAGTTGGTTGCCACCTAGCCTCTCATATATCTTGAGTATCTCTGAGAGGTGTCCGTTGTTACTGTTATTGTAACTATTATTATTGCTACTATTTAAGTGTATAGGTTAGTGGCATTAAGTACAACTATCATTACTATCCATCTCCAGAACTTTTGCACCTTCCCAAATTGAAACTCTGACCCAATAATAACTCCTCATTCCTCTCCCTTTCTGTTTAATTCTTTTCCACTCATCTGTGCAGAATAGTTGGCCAGATTTCCCTGGCAGATTGAGAAAGCCAAATTCTAAAAAGATGTCTTAACATACCTACTTTGTAGGAAATCTAATCAACATTTTGACCATCACTTAGCCTTTCTACTTCTCTTTTTAGAATCTGAAAGACATATTGGCAGATATGATACCCAAGGAGCAAGCCAGAATAAAGACCTTCAGGCAGCAACATGGCAAGACAGTAGTGGGCCAAATCACTGTGGACATGGTAAGAGTTGTGGGGTTTGGCTGGAAAAAGTAGCTCCATAATGTACTTCAACAAAAATACCATTCTCTTCACTGACTGTTCAGAAGCATTCTGTCCCATATGTGGAAAAGGTGGAGCTTAAGACGTTCATTAGAATTTGACTGTTCTGGGGTGCCTAGGTGGCTCAGTCAGTTGAGCATCTGACTCTTGATTTTGGTTCAAGTCATGATCTAGGGTCACGGGATCAAACCCCATGCTGGGCTCTGCGCTGTCTCTTTCTCCCTCTCACTCCCCTGCTCATGCTCACTCTTTTTCTCTTAAAAAAAAAAAAAAATTAGACTGTTCTTCTCTATAAATTTAATAGTTGAGCTTAACCTAATTTAAGTATGGGGAGGGATGAATGAAGTTTCTATTCCTTTTCTCAGCCCTTCAGCTTTTGGGGCCAGAGCTGTCTGTTAGGGTTAATGCCATCCATGGGGTGCCTGGGTGGCTCANCATGACCTGAGCGAAAGTCGGACGCTCAACCAACTAAGCCACCCGGGCGCCCCTCAGCTTCATATTCTGTCTCCATGTGTCTGTCTGTCTGTCTGTCTCTGTCTCTCTCTCTCTCTCTCTCTCTCTCAAATATAAAATATAAATAAACATTAAAAAAATTTAAACTTAGAGTTAATGCCATCCTGACCATCTAGCTATACCACGGATCTAGTAGGCTCTCTAGAAGAACTTTAAGATGGCTTCTTCTCCAGCCCTAAGAGTCTGAGCAGCTCAAATGGTAACTCCACAGCAGTGTTTAGCCTTTGGTCTCTATCTTTCTTCCCTATTATAAAACTCATTCTGTTTACTTTGGTTGATGAGAATGAGAGGGTAAGAGTGGGTAGAAGAAAAATACAAGAGGGGCACTTGGGTGGCTCAGTCAGTTAAGCGTCCATCTTCAGCTCAGGTCATGATCTCAAGGTTTGTGAGTTCTAGCCGCACATTGGACTCCATGTGGACACCTCAGAGCCTGGATCCTGCTTCAGATTCTGTGTCTCTGTCTCTCTCTGCCCCTCCCCTACTTCTGCTCTGTCTCTCTCTCTCTTTCTCTCTCAAAAATAAAACATTTTAAAAAAAAATACAAGAAGAAAAGGAAACAGAGTCAGACACCTTAAATAAAGATAGCAATTTTTCAACTTAAAAATTTCATTCCCAATGTTAGCCCTCTTCCTTGCAAAGTCCCATTTTATAGTATGTTACCTCCTCAGGAATCTTCTTTCCACAGATGAAGTCTTGCAAATCAGAGAATAAATTTCCCCTTTCAGACCCCATGAAGCACTAACAAGCTATAGCCTGAATTATTCTGATTACTGGTTATATCTGTCTTTTTCTTTAGATGTATGGTGGCATGAGAGGCATGAAGGGATTGGTTTATGAAACATCAGTTCTTGATCCTGATGAGGTAAGAGACCTTCATGTCAATCACTACTAATTGCTGAGTTAATGACTATTGTGCACAGCATGGATTAGACCAGTGAAGGTAAGGAAAACAAAATAAAGCATCTGCCTTCATGTTTTGGAAGATGGAAAATAGGTTCATATAGGATAACTGAAGAACAAGTATACGTATTTAATATATCAATGATTAAAACTAAAAGTATCAAGCAAAATTAAGTTATGTGGAGATCTAAGCTTTAAAAATTATATTCTAGGGCTATCTGGGCAGCTCAGTCAGTAGAGTTTCCAACTCGATCTCACAGTCGTGAGTTCAAGCCCCGCTTTGGGCATGGAGCCTTTCTAACTTGTTGAAAGATCTGTTAAGAGTGGGACTAGTCAATTATGTGACTTCTAGGCTAATAAACTTAAGATTTGTACCTCTTCCCTCTCAAGGGCATCCGTTTCCGAGGCTACAGTATCCCTGAATGTCAGAAACTGCTGCCCAAGGCTAAAGGAGGTGAAGAACCCCTGCCGGAGGGCTTATTTTGGTTGCTGGTAACTGGACAAATCCCAACAGAGGAACAGGTAAAGCAGAAGGATATTAGTCCTTCTCATTCTCCTCCTTCTTTGCCTTTCTCTAATCTCGGACACTTAATCCTGATCTGTCTCTGGGTGGTAGTTTTTAGAGATGTATAGTGAGGGGAAGGAATCAGAACAGACTTCTGCTGTATAAGTGGATTGGGTTGTATTCTCTTGGATTTTCTTCACTCAGATGTCACTGTCTTTTTATTTCTCTTCTTATTCCTCACCTAGTGTTCTGACTAATGTCTCCCTTTCCACAGGTGTCTTGGCTTTCAAAAGAGTGGGCAAAGAGGGCAGCTCTACCTTCCCATGTTGTCACCATGCTAGACAACTTTCCCACCAATCTACACCCCATGTCTCAGCTCAGTGCAGCCATTACAGCCCTCAACAGTGAAAGTAACTTTGCCCGAGCATATGCAGAGGGTATCAACCGAACCAAGTACTGGGAGGTATGAAATTTTGATGCAATGATTGATGTGTGTTGAGGATTCAAGGGACTTCAGTAAGACGGAAGAAAAAGGAATGTTTTGGAGAATTACTTCTCTGAGTTATGCCAGAAACTCCTTTAATAAATTTTTATTTTAGGCTTGTTTTTTTTTTTTTCAGTCCTTGATCGCAAAGATAAATGGAGCACGCTTTGTATCACCAAGGTTATCGGTTTGGTTAGGGTGATATACATGTAAAAAAAAAACTACAATTTAGGAGGCACTTGGATGGCATCTGACTCTTGATCTCAGTTCAGGTATTGATCTTGCGATCATGAGTTCAAGCCCTGCATTGGGTTCTGTGCTGGGCGTGACGCCTACTTAAAACAAAAACTACAATTCTTGCTGTAATCTTGCTGTAATAGATTACACGAGCTGTTGGAAAACTGAAAAGGATGTGACTTAATTGCAGGATCCCTGAGGAAGATTTCAGAGTAGTCTTACCCTAGCCCAAAATGTCCCTTCTTGTTCTTAACTTCAAATAAGGAGAACCTTGAGAAGTTTGGTGAATGGAAACTAAAGCAGTTCTAGAGTCCAGAAGGACTGAGGCCAGTTAGCCACAGTTCTGTACTGTCCTGCTCAAAATACCCGTCAGTAGCAGAAGGGTCATTAGTATCTTGGAAATCGGATCCAGAAACAAATGAGCTTTATTTTTTGAGAATGAAATGTTTGAACTGGTCAGAGTATAAGAAGACTGTTGTGCCTTGTCCCAACATATGGTACATAATTCCTTCCATCCTCTCTCTAATACCCCACATAGTACTCAGAAAAACTCTGTAAATTACAAGTTAACTGGCTTGATTTACTGTAGGACATCTCATTTTCTTTTTCTTATTTGGAGACAGGTGATATAGGAACAGAATGGTTCCTTTTTGCAGAATAGCATGACCCACTGGTCTGATGCAATTCCCTTGGCGTTTTGGCAAATCCTGCTTCATTTGGTTGGTCAATATTTACTCAATGCCAACTGTGTATAAAAAATTGTATTTGTTAGTAGGGGAAAGGGGGAAGGAGAGTTTTAAATTAGTCTGGTTAGCATTGAGAAGGAAGGTATAGGGGTGCCTGGGTGGCTCAGTTGGTTAAGCGACCAACTCTTGATTTCGGCTCCGGTCATGATCTCACAGTTCATGGGTTCGGGCCCCACATCAGGCCCTGTGCTGATGGTGCAGAGGCTGCATGAGAATATCTCTTTCTGCGTCTTCAGAGCTCGCTCTCTCTCTCTCTCTCTCTCCCCCTTTCAAAATAAATAAGCATTTAAAAAAAAGAGAGAAGGAAGGTATAGGAAGGATGGAAAATATACACATTCGTAAGCACTTAAAGAATTTATAAAGCCATATATCAGCACATTCAGAAGATTGTATAATCTGAATATATTGCTTTCCATTTTCTCTTATGTGTGTGTGTGTATATATTTCTTAATGTTTATTTATTTGGAGAGAGAGAATTCCAAGCAGGCTCTGCACTGTCAGCACAGAGCCCAGTGTGAGTCTCAAACTCATGAACCATAAGATCATGATCTGAGCCAAGATCAAGAGTCAGTGCTTAACCACTGTGAGCCACCCAGGCACCCCTCCATTTTCTTTTTTAAATGCTATTCAAGTAATTGTTATTTGTGTGGGTCATCATAACAGAAAAGGTTAAATCAAGACCAACAGTTCTTCTACTTTAAAACTTGTCTTTTAGGGGTGCCTGGGTGGCTCAGTTGATTAAGCGTCTGACTCTTGGTTTTGGCTGAGGTCATGATCTTGTAGTTTCGGGAGTTTGAGCCCCACGTTGGGCTCTGCACTGCCAGCAGGGAGCCTGCTATAAAAAATAAATAAATAACTTGTCTTTTAGAAATTGGCCACTCAGATGTGCCTGTAATTGTTTACAATGCTGTTGTCTTGACTGTAATGAGAAGGGGAGAAAATAGCTTCTTCATACTTTACAGTAGATGCCTGTAAGACATTCTGGCGCATCCAAACATGCTTCATTGCTTCATACTGTTCTTTATTGAATCATCAAAATGAATCTTGTACTCCTTTGCTTGCTGTTGCCTCCTTTTCAACATGTGGCCATTGACTGATTGTTCTGCCTTAATTTCTTTGAGTTGTCATCTGAGGATGGCTGTCTTGAGGTAAACATGTTATATTTCAGGACTCTGCCAATCTTTGGGAGAATATTTATAAGCAGTACTGATACATTTGCCAACCTTAGGATGTGTGTCTGGTAAGTTCACACTGCACAAAAATTAGCTCCAGTAGCTAGTTTAGTAGAGGTTCATGCACTTTTGCTGTTACATCATGTGTCTCTCTCAAAAGTCAGACACACTATTTCTAATCAGTTCTCTGTCTTGGTTAATTTAACCATAGGCTACTTAAGTAGAAATACATGGCATCATTCAGCTGGTTATTTCTGTTTAAAAATTTATGTTGAGGAGCAACCGACTAGGTGGCTCAGTCAGTTAAGTGTCCAACTTCGGCTGAGGTCATGATCTTGTGGTTCACAAGTTGAGCCCTGCATCAGGCTCTGTGCTGACAGCTTGGAGCCTGGAACCTCTTTTGGATTCTGTCTCCTCCTCTCTCTGCCCCTACCCTGCTCACACGCTCTGTCTCTCATTGAAAAATAATTAAAGAGGGGCGCCTGGGTGGCTCAGTCGGTTAAGTGTCCAACTTTCGCTTAGGTCATGATCNATAAATAAAAACCTTAAAAAAAAAAAAAAAAAAGAATTAAAGATTTAAAATTTTTTTTAATGTTTTTTTTATTTTTTAATTTATTTTTGAAAGAGAGAGAGCACACATGTGAGTAGTGGAGAAGCAGAGAGAGAGGAAGACAGAGGATCTGAGACAGGATCTGTGCTGACAGCAGTGAGCCCAAAGCAGGGCTCGAACTCACAAACTGCAAGATAATGACCTGAGCCAGAGTCAGATGCTCAACCCATTGAGCCACCCAGGTGCCCCCAAAAAATTTTTTTTTAATTTATGTTGAGTTTATGTATGATCTGAGTTTTTACTAGAACCATTAGTTCATACTGTTGTTTTTTAACATATACATCAAGAGGATGATCTACAGCCTACAACATTTCTTCCATAACAGAGAGAAATAATATAATCTATTGAGTTGAAAAAGTTAGGTCTTTTTCTGAGTGACTTCACTCATGACCAGGAGATTACAATGATGCAATTAGCTATTTAATTGTGAAGTACCCTTAAGATACTGTATTAAGTAAAATTTGCAAAGTACCTGACCCATCAAGTTTTGCTAGTAATGCCATCTTTTGTAAAGCCTAAAAACGGTATACAGAGGTTTGGAAGCTTTTATGGTAAAATCATCTGAATACCTAATATTTCTTGAAAACATGCCAATAGTGTGCTTAAATGCTTTACATTCATTACTGATTTAATCCTCAGAACAACCCTGTGAGGTAGATATTATTTGTTACTCTCATTTTACTGAATGGAAAAACTGAGGATTAGAGCTATGAAATAGCTTACCCATGTCATGCAGTTAATAAGTGGTAGAGACCAGATTCAAACTTGAGTTTGCTTCACTCTAGGGGCTCTCTTCTTTTTCTGTGTCATCTCAATAGTGGTTGATTGCTGGGATGTCTGGGTGGCTTAGTCGGTTAAGCATCTGACTTTTGATTTTGACTCAGGTCCTGATCTCTTCATTCATGAGATTGAGCCCTGCATTGGGCTCTGCACTACCAGTGCAGAGCCTGCTTGGGATTCTCTCTGTCTCTCTCTCTCTCTCTGCACCCCCCTCCCACTCCTGCTATCTCTCTTTCTCTCTCTCTCAAAATAAATAAACTTGGGGCGCCTGGGTGGCTTAGTCGGTTAAGCATCTGACTTTTGATTTTGACTCAGGTCCTGATCTCTTCATTCATGAGATTGAGCCCTGCATTGGGCTCTGCACTACCAGTGCAGAGCCTGCTTGGGATTCTCTCTGTCTCTCTCTCTCTCTCCTAGAAATAAATAAAAATATTTAAAAAATAAATAAATAAAATAAAATAAATAAACTTTAAAATAATAATAGTAATAATAATAATGATTGATTGCTAACTACCTGACCAGGATTTTACTATCCATAGAGATGCTGGCTTATGATGATGATGATGATGATGATAAGTTGGTGGTCAGTTTTATAACCTTTATTCCAGATAGTTGTGATGTTGGCATATTTTAACATTTTTTCCCCAAGGCTTTATCAATGAAGAATGTGTTGTACAAATAGCTAAATAGCACCTCAGTCTTAGCTTATTGAAGAAGAAATAGCAGGAGTTCTCTGTCAGTTTTTGTTTTGTTTTGTTTTGATCTCTCCTTGACTGTACAACATTGACCACTGCAAAAAGCAGTATAAGGATCCTATATTGTTATGCCTGGTCTGTTGTTTTATAAACTTCATTCTCAATAGTAGAAGATGACACAATCTCCTTTATGTGGCTTCTTTTTGATGTAGCCATTCATATTTTCCAAATAGTTTTGCAAGTTAGTATATACACCACAGATAATAATTTATCTTCCCCAGGATCCTTTCCTTCTTGCCATTCTGCTAATCAGTCTAGGTCTCTTAGAACTGCATATACTTGGTGCAGGCTTCCAGAAGCAGCCTACTTCCTTGGGGGTTATAAATCTGCAAGGAAGTATGGTTAATAGTATGATTGTCATGTAAGTAATCTCTTGAGAATTTGCAGTTGTTAGCTGAGTATTTCTTGTTTCAAGTAGCNGCTTCTGATTCTGTGTCTCCCTCTCTCTCTGACCCTCCCCTGCTCATGCTGTCTCTCTTTCTCTCTATCAGAAATAAATAAAACTTTAAAAAAAATTTTTAAGTAACTTTTTAATTTGGCAATATTCTTTTTTTAGTATATTTTTTATTTAATTTATTTTTTTATAAAATTTTTTAATGTTTTATTTATTTTTGAGAGAGAGAGATAGAGACAGCATGAGCAGGGGAGGGTCAGAGAGAGAGGGAGACACAGAATCCGAAAACAGACTCCAGGCTTTGAACTAGCTGTCAGCACAGAGCCCAACGCGGGGCTCAAACCCACGATCCATGAGATCATGACTTGAGCTGAAGTCAGACACTTAACCGACTGAGCCACCCAGGCACCCCTTAGTATATTCTTTAAATGTTTACTTGCTTTTGAGAGAGAAAGAGAGCAGAGGAGGGGCAGAGAGAGAGGAAGACAGAATCCCAAGCAGGCTTCACACTGTCAACACAGAGCCTGATGTAAGGCTCAAACTCATGAACCATGAGATCATGACTTGAGCCAAAATACAGAGTCAGATGCTTAAACTGAGCCACGAGGCACCCTTAATTTTGGCAGTATTCATATTGAATTTAGTAGCATTTACAGAATTCACTGAATATATATATATATATTTTTTTATAGTTAATATTAGATATTTGAGTAATACATTTTTTAAGTTATTTAAAAAAAGAAAACAAAATACCAAAACCCTGTCTTGTCCCTAAGGAACTTAAAATTCCCTTTGAGAAGATAAAATTGACACACAAGAAGAGTGCCTGGGTGGCTCAGTTGGTAAAGCACCCAGACTTTTGATTTTGGCTCAGGTCATGATTTCATGGTTTGTGAGTTGGAGCCCCTTGTCTGCGCTGACAGTTCAGAGTCTGCTTGGAATTCTCTCTCTCTTTCTCTGCCCTTCCCCCATGCGTTCTCTCTTCTCTCTCTCAAAGTAAACATTTTTTTAAAAATTGACACACAAGAATTGAGCAAACTGTTAACATCACAAAAGAGGCAACCGGATTATGTTTATCACTTTTTTTAAGTAATCTCTTGTGGGTCTCAAATTTACAATCCCAAGACCAAGAGTCTCATGCTCTACCCACTAAGCCAGCCAGGCACTCTCTTTATGTCTCTTTGTTTCTTTAGTGTTTCTCTTAATAAATGAACATAACACTATTTATCAGGTAGTCTTTTTTTTTTTTTTAAGTTTAAATTTCAGTTGGTTANAAAAAAAAAAAAAAAAAAAAAAAAAAGAACTAAAATCTACTCAAGCCTTTAGATCTAACTATCAGTTTTGTAGAAAATGTAGAGGAACATGTTAAATGACATCACAGGTATATAACCAGCCAAATCTAAACTGGGAAATTCTCCAGAACAAGTGATCCGATTTTCCACAAATAAATTGCAAAGTGAAAAAGTGGTGGGGGGGCGGTGGGGGCTAGGGGAATTGCACCTCAGTGGCACGTCCAACTCTTAATTTCATCTCAGGTCATGATCCCAGGGTTGTGGGATCAAGCCCGGTGGTGGGCTTCACACTGATCATGGAGCCTGCTTAAGATTTTCTTTCTCTCCCCCTCTGCCCCTCTCCCCTACTTGCTCTTTGTCTCTAAAACATAAAAAATAATTTTTTTTTTTTTTAAAAAGGAGAGCATGACAGGGAACTTAACATTGATTAAAAGAGACTTCAGAGACATGAGATGATTACACTGTGGACTTTTCTGTCTTAAATAATTGAGGTGAGGGGCTTTATTATCAGGGAAATTTGAATACTGAGTAGATATTTAATGATATTGAGGATTTGTTAATTTTTTTTCCTTTGGGATAATGGTTTTGTGATTTCGTTTTTACCAACAGCTTTTATCTTATAGAGATATATGCTTAAACGTTTACATGTTGGAATATATAATGTCTGGAATTCACTCAAAATAACTTGGGAGGTAAGAGGAGAAAGTAAGGGTATAGATGAAATAAGACTGTCCATGAGTTAAAAATTATTTAAGCTACATGATGCTTTTTATCTGAGTGAATAACTTTGTGCGTGTAACTTAACCCAGCCAAACCCCAACTTCTTAATTTATAAAATGAAGGATATATTACTTTACAGGACTATTGTGAAAATAATGTGAATAGTATATCATAGCGCCTGTTAGTAAGTGCTTAAAAAATGGAAACCTTTGTTATTAACTAACAATTAAATGCCACTGTGTGACCCTTGGCATATATGGTGAATTTTCTTTGAAAGATGGAACAGAATTAATTGTTAAAAGGTAGTGTCTTAGCACATTCATTGAGTGCAAAGTCAGGTAGTGGGAAAGATCATGATTAAACATAAAAGGGGCATGGAGGAGGACACTTGTGGGGATGAGCACTGAGTGTTATGTGGAAACTAATTTGACAATAAACTATTTGTAAAAAAAAAAAAACACATAAAAGGGTTCAAAATCTGACTTTGCCATTTAACTAAATGCTCTGAGCTGTTTACTCACTTTAAAGTCTTTTTTTTTTTTTAATTTATTTCTAGGAGAGAGAGAGACAGCGTGAGCAGGGGAGGGTCAGAGAGAGAGGGAGACACAGACTGAAACAGGCTCCAGGCTCTGAGCTGGCAGTCAGCACAGAGCCCGACGCGGGGCTCGAACCCACGAACCGCGAGATCATGACCTAAGCGAAAGTCGGACGCTCAACCGACTAAGCCACCCAGGCGCCCCTGTTTACTCACCTTTAAAATGGAGGTCATTATGTACTTGGTAGAGTAGCAGAAATTTTTTCTAATTTTCTAAAAAAAATTAGAAATAATGTTTTGTTTTGTTTTGTTTTGTTTTAGAGAGTGTGTGAGGGGTGCCTGGGTGGCTCAGTCAATTAAGCATCCGACTTTGGCTCAGGTCATGATCACACGGTTCATGGGTTCGAGCCCCGCATCAGGCTCTGTGCTGACAGCTAGCTCAGAGCCTAGAGCCTGCTTCTAATTCTGTATCTCCTTCTCTCTCTGACCCTGTCTTGCTCACGCTGTCTCTCTCTCTCTCTCAGAAATAAATAAAACATTAAAAAAAATATTAACAAAAAAGAAAAATAGAGAGTGTGTGAGTAGGGGAGAGGGGCAGAGAGAGAGAGAATCTCAAGCAGGCTCTGTACCTAGCACAAGCCTGATTAGGGGCTCAATCCCATAAGCCTAGGACCATGACCTGAACTGAAATCAAGAGTCGGATGCTTAACTGATTATGCCACCCACGCACCCCAAAATAATGTCTTAATATACCCAAGATATTATGTGTAAATCACTTAATGCAGAGCCTGGATCATAAAAGTTATTTAGTTAAATGGTTATTGTTGTTAGCCTCCATATATAACCACTGAACATCAACCAAATAGCCTAATCCATGGAGGACAGACAGAATCCTTGCCTAATTCTTTGTTGATAAATCTTTTTCTTTTTTTTTTTTTCTCCATTTTCCTCTTCTCACATCAGTTGATTTATGAAGATTGTATGGATCTTATCGCAAAGCTACCTTGTGTTGCAGCAAAAATCTACCGGAATCTCTACCGGGAGGGCAGCAGTATTGGGGCCATTGACTCTAAGCTAGACTGGTCCCACAATTTCACCAACATGTTAGGCTATACTGATGCTCAGTTCACTGAGCTCATGCGTTTGTACCTCACCATCCACAGGTAAGCTAGACCCAGCAACCATAGCCCCTTGCCTGGATTGGTAGAAAATTTTAAGGAAAGCTCCTGAACATTCTTTTCTGGGAACAGGCAGTAGGCAACAAGGAGATGGAAACATGGCATGCAAGGCAAGAAAGGAATCTAGTAAATGAAGTCCAGAGATGGAGGGAAATAATCACAACCATTCTAAGAACAAAGTAAGGTTTCTAAGAAGCTGGAGAAAAGTACTAATTGCTCATAGTAGGTGATCTTTCAGCTTTCCAGGAGCTCCCTCTTCTGGCTATTGTTATTAAAGCTGGAATGAGAGTCCAGGAGCTTGGCACACAGGCATCATCAACCAGTAACCTCTCCAGCCCTGTGGATTAGTGAACAAAAGCTGGTAATGAGATTGGAACATCTCTTACAAAAGCTTTTGTATAACTGACTGGCCAGAACTAGTGTGAGCCCATAACTAGGCTAGCATGTGATAAGAGAACAGCGAAATCTGTGTTTCCATAGTCTGCCCATTTTTCTTCTCTTCTGATTCTCCTTTCTTACTTCCCCACAGTGACCATGAGGGAGGCAATGTAAGTGCCCATACCAGCCACTTGGTGGGCAGTGCCCTTTCAGACCCCTACCTGTCCTTTGCAGCAGCCATGAACGGGCTAGCAGGGCCCCTACATGGTTTGGCGAATCAGGTAGGACTATTACTTTTCTTTTCCTGCTTCATGTTTTTCTTACTCCCATGCTTTTCTTCTGATCTTGCTGTTCTCTCTTGGCATATGTGTTGACACTGTCTTATTCCCGAAACCTTACCCATAGGAAGTACTTGTTTGGCTGACACAACTACAGAAAGAAGTTGGCAAAGATGTGTCAGATGAGAAGTTACGAGACTACATATGGAACACGCTCAACTCAGGACGGGTAAGCAGAGATGCTTAGCAACTAGGAAAGAAGCCAAGACCCAAGTTGTGTGATTTAGAAAAATTAAAGAAAACAGAATGAAGAATGAGAGAGGTCCCTGTGTTAGAGAAAGAAATTCTCTCCTCCCTCCCCCAATCACCAATTTGTCTATCCTGAAGAATTTAGAAAAGACAAGAATTTCTACTTGAGAATACAACTGGTTTTTTCACCTCCTTCTTTACAGGTTGTCCCAGGCTATGGCCATGCAGTACTAAGGAAGACGGATCCACGATATACCTGTCAGCGAGAGTTTGCCCTTAAACACTTGCCTCATGACTCCATGTTTAAGCTTGTTGCTCAGCTGTACAAGATTGTGCCCAATGTCCTGTTAGAGCAGGGCAAGGCCAAGAATCCTTGGCCAAATGTAGATGCTCACAGTGGGGTGCTGCTTCAGGTGAGTCTTTCCTTCCCTGCTCTCCCTTTAATTTGTGCCAAACCCTAATGTTCTCTGCCATGTAGAAAATCAACTTCCTAGCCAGAGCAAGGACTGATACTGCCTTCTTTATCCTTTTGATAAAGTTGCCTGTGGCGGAGGGTACATGCAGGCAGTAGGAAAGGGGTACTCTCTTTTCAGAATCCCAATTACTGTATTTTGCCTGTGTCATTTCTTTCTTTTTTAAAGTTTTTTTTTTTTTTTTAATGTTTATTTATTTTAGAGAAAGCAAGCAAGCCAGGGAGAGGCAGAGAAAGAGGGAGACAGGATCCGAAGCAGGCTCTGCGCTAAGAGCAGAGAGCCTGATGTGGGGCTTGAACTTAGAACTGTGAGATCATGACCTGAGCTGAAACCAAGAGTCAGACATTTAAATGACTGAGCTACCTGGGCACTCCTCCTAGTGTCATTTCTATTTAAGGCCAACTCTGTTAAGGTCTCTATCACCCTGGACTTGTGCATGCTATTACCTCAGGGTCTTTAACAAAACTTTTTTCTCTTTTATCTTACAGTACTACGGCATGACAGAGATGAATTACTACACAGTCCTGTTTGGGGTGTCACGGGCACTGGGGGTACTGGCACAGCTCATCTGGAGCCGAGCCCTGGGCTTCCCACTAGAGAGGCCCAAGTCCATGAGCACGGATGGTCTGATGAAGTTTGTGGACTCTAAGTCAGGGTAAAACTGGAGACTGGAGGAAACTACTAGAAAGTGAGGGAGCTTTAAAAAAAAAGTCTAATTTTGTTTTGTTTCAGGGGGCTTTTTAAGATTTAAGATTAAATTGTATCTGAGGCACTGATAATAAGTTTGAAGTTAAAATAGAAATTAAGACTTTAAAAGATAAAAAGTAACCCCTTCTTCCCTAACCAATTCCTTTCTCCTACCTGGTGAGTTGCCCATCCAACTGTAGGGTGACCAGGACTAATGCATGGGGTATGGGTTAGGTTTGAGCCCCCCTACCATCTCTAGAGTGAGAATCTGACTCTTCTTTCCCTGGGTCAAAGCTGGTTGCAGAGAATCTGCAGTCAACCCAGCCTTCCATAGACCAGGAAATCAGGACTCTGCCCCTTCTGTTTCCATAAGAATCATGTTGGATTATCAGCTCTCTGAAGCCCCATTGCTCTCTCCCATGCACACAGACACTTCCTAGAAAGACCTGTTGGGTTAGGCAGACACTTTGGCATTTTTTTTATGCTACCAGGTGACCATAAAGGCCATGGCATTTGTTGTAATTGGCACCCAATGTTTGATTTTTCTCTTTTAAAATTATCCCATGAAAATTAAGATCTGGGAGTATCTTGTTCCCCACTGCTTTAATATTCCCCTCCTTCCAGATTTTCTGTACTTGCTGCACCTCAAGCTTAGGG